>NW_020450985.1:50489-52379 GCF_003343035.1 Apteryx rowi
TTTTTTTTATTTTAAAAGAAGCATTAGTGAGCAACATGCTCCGCTGCTCCGAGCCTCGCCACCTGCCTGCCCAGGGGAGCCTGCGGGCTGGCGACCTGCCGGCAAGGCCCCCGGGCCCGGAACCGCCTCTCCCTGCCAGGAGCAGGGCACACAATGTTTGCGCTCGCACAGACAACAGCTGCGTTACGCCCACGCGCCGTACGCACCTGCCCCTCCAGCATCCTTACAGCAACCGCCACAAGACCAAAGCACGGGCAGCGTCCGGGCTGCCGGCAGGACTCGCTCCCTTTCGCAGTACTGTTGCTTGTAGCACAGCTTCGGTCTCAGGGGAAGCAGTTAACCAGGACACAGCACGGAGCCTGGGTCTGTGTGCAGGYGGCAAGCACTAAAGCGTGCAGGGGGAAGATGTGCACACACGGCTCCCAGGAGCACTTACACCACACGCAAGTTTGTGGATGAGCAAGCACGTGGACAGGAGCGCCCAGCCTGCGCACAGAACATGTGCAAACAGCAGAGGGGGGCAGGCGAGCTTGGACGGGCTCCATTTGCACAGCAGGATTCCTCCTAGCAGGGGCTAACAGAAGACCGCTTCAAGACACCTTAACCCATCCTGCAGAGGAACTTGCTCCTTGCAATATAGTATTTCCCCTCCCCAGAGGTAGCACAACACTTTGCACTTGCAACAATTAAGGCTCTGGCAGAAGCACAGAACTAGCATTACCAGGCTCCAGGTAGGGACTCCCTTACAGCAGCACCCCTTCTCCCTCTGCCGTAAAGAAAAAGGAGCCAAGGGACTAAAGGATGTGGGCCACGCACTACCTACCTCCTGGCTAGGCATCAGGGCTCGAGCCCTGACCTGACTCCCTCAGATGCGGGGAGTCTGTCACACAGTCCCCCTAGAGAAAACAGGAGATACAGT
Source organism: Apteryx rowi (assembly GCF_003343035.1). Taxonomy (NCBI): domain Eukaryota; kingdom Metazoa; phylum Chordata; class Aves; order Apterygiformes; family Apterygidae; genus Apteryx; species Apteryx rowi. The sequence goes on from NW_020450985.1 coordinate 51,409, forward strand.
CAATAGCCCAGACTCCCCCTCGTGTTCAGGTGCAGTGGGCAAACTCCACCCAGTACAAAGTTTATTCCCAGGTAGGAGGGCTTGTAGGGTCCTTTCAGGGGCGCAGGGACAACGCTATCTGCGGTACATGGTGAAGGCCATGAAACTGAACAGCAGGGTGAGGCCAGCCAGGAAGGTGGTCGCGGTGGCAGTGAAGACATGTCGATACTGCAGCTGGAAGTACCAGAGCACGGCCAGCATGAGCACAAAGAGCGGCAGCATGAGGCTGCCCACGTTGAGGGCCGTGTGCACGGGGTCAGCGGACGCGTGGGGGCCGCCGGGCGCAGGGGCCGGGCTGTGCTGGGAGATGTGGCAGTGCAGGACGCTGTTGTGGGTGAGGTGCAGGGCAGCCAGGCTCTGAGTGTCATCTCGCAGCAGTTGGCCCTGGTAGATCAGCCGCACCTGTTGCTCCTGGCCTGGGAAATAGGCCCTGGGTTGGAGAAGACAAGGAGGGAAACATCACGCTTTCACCAATACACAGTCCCTCGTATCTACCCTTCTCCTTAGTGCTCTACCCCCCTCTCCAGCCCAGGCTGCAAACATGGTCGCCATCTGCTCCGACTGCGGGAAGCCTGGCTGCATCCCCCCCTTTGCCATCAGCTGTGGCAGACGCGCTGCTAGAAGCGAAGGTGCCCACTAGAACACACYGGTCGACCGCCCCGAGACAGGCGGGATCAAGCGTGAACCGAAGCAGCTCTGAGCTCAGAGCAGCTCCGAGGAAGGGCAGGAAAGGCAAAGCAGGGCGAACGCCGCCAGCCGCCAGCAGGAACGAGCGCGGCCGGTGCCCGCCCGGCGCCTCACCTCTTCAGGGCCCCCACGGTGTCGCCGGGGCGCACCCGGGCCAGGCGCTCCGTGTCGTTGAGGAACTTCAGCCGCAGCACCATGGTGGGGTCGCCGGGGCCGCCCGCCTCGCCGGGGCTGCCCTGCGCGGG
>NW_020450985.1:52877-80515 GCF_003343035.1 Apteryx rowi
GGGACCGGCCCCCGCCGCAAGGCACGTCGGGACGGCCCCGCCCCGCGGGGCATGCCGGGAGCTGTAGTCCCGGCGGCGCCCCCGCGCAGGGTCTCTCGGGACGGGTAGTTCCGACCAGCGCGCAGGGCGTGCCGGGAGACGGGCGGCCTCTTCGGCGCATGCGCGAAGGGGGAAGGCCTTGCGCAGGGCACGCCGGGAGCCGTAGTCCGGCCCGCGCGCTTGGCACCCTGGGAGTTGTGGTTCCGTGTGCGGCGYGTCGAGGGGCCGCGCCGGGCCTGGTCTCCCTGTATCACCGGGCTGGGCCGGGCCGCGCCGCGGTGGCCAGCGCGGGCTGTACCCGGCAGACCTGCCCCGAGCCGGGCAGGCAGGGAGAGGGGGCTGCGGAGTGAGGCGGCCTGTCCTTTCCCGGGGCGCCCTGTCCTTCCCCGGGGCAGTCTGTCCTTCCCTGGGTGCCCTGTCCCTCCCCTGGGCAGTCTGTCCTTCCCTAGGGCAGTCTGTCCCTCCTCAGGGCGCTCTGTCCTTCCCCGGGCGCCCTGTCCCTCCCCAGGGCGCTCTGTCCCTCCCCAGGGCAGTCTGTCCCTCCCTGGGGCACTCTGTCCCTCCCCAGGGCAGTCTGTCCCTCCCCAGGGCAGTCTGTCCCTCCCTGGGGCACTCTGTCCCTCCCCAGGGCAGTCTGTCCTTCCCTGGGGCACTCTGTCCCTCCCCAGGGCAGTCTGTCCTTCCCTGGGGCACCCTGTCCCTCCCCAGGGCAGTCTGTCCCTCCCCAGGGCAGTCTGTCCCTCCCCAGGGCGCTCTGTCCCTCCCCAGGGCAGTCTGTCCTTCCCTGGGGCACTCTGTCCTTCCCCGGGGCACTCTGTCCCTCCCCAGGGCAGTCTGTCCTTCCCTGGGGCACCCTGTCCTTCCCCAGGGTGCTCTGTCCCTCCCCAGGGCAGTCTGTCCCTCCGCAGGGCAGTCTGTCCTTCCCTGGGGCACCCTGTCCTTCCTCTCTCTCCCGGGTGCCCATCGGGGCTGTCTGCTGCAAGCCCTCTGGTCCGTCCTGACCACGGTGGCCTCCTCGGCCCGGCGCAGGTCTCCACAGCCAGGGAAAGGCTCCGCTGTGGTGGCGCATCCCCCCATGCTCCGCGTCTCTCTTCCTGGGTGTGCGCCTTCCTCTGTCTCCCGGGCAGCTCGGTGCTTTAGCTGCGGAAATCAGGAGCTGGGCGAGACAAGTGTTTCCCGCAGCAGCCTGCGGAAGGCGAGCGCGGCGAGAAGGAGCACGGCAAAAGGCCATCGCGCACCGTGGCGGGACTCTTCCCTCGCTGGCCGTTATCTGTTGAAAATTCTCAGTGTTACTGAGCCCGACCAAGGGGGACCTCGTGCTCCGGGGCACCTCAAGGGAGGTGCTGCCAGCAGCAGCCGCGGCGGCGGCGGCGGGGCCTGGGCTCAACGGGAGAGCGTTGCAGTTCGGATGTCAGCACAAACACTGGCAACGCGGCGGTGCTGCYGCGGCGGTGGCGCTCTGGGAGGCCGGAAGACCGGGACTGCTATTAGGGACAATGATGTTCTTGGAAACTCTCCAGATTAAATTTCTCAGGCAACTGAAGTATCATGAAGTCATCAGTTCTGTTTAAAAGCTAAAATGTTTTTGTTTACCATTTAACTGATATCCTGTTCTTCAATTTATATATAGAAAACAAGATTGGCAGTCAGCTAAGGACAGCAAATTCCACAGGCAGAGCCCGTCATTGGCAAGAGTCRTGTTTTAGTGAAGAAATGGTCTCTGGCAGAGAGCAAATAGATTATGCGGTGCGGAGATACAAGCGGGAGGTGAACGGGAGAAGTTTCAGACTAAAACTGACAGAGTTACAGGGATCCTTTGAGAGACTCTGTGGTTCCCCTTACTTACTATTATCCTAGTTGTGAGATTCATTAAGATGGAAAGCTTGAAAGATAGATGTAAAAGTTAGTGTGGGGTAGTTTTTGTCTCCAGTTTAGTTTTTATATACAAAGATATTTCAATTAATTTATCTTAAAATCTCTCTGGGCTGAGCTAGTATCTGCTATTAAACCTTAAGAAGAACTTTCAGACTATGCTAGAAACTCAGATTTCCAGATTTTCAAGTTGAAAGGACTTGTACTATCAAAATCAGATCATGAGGGAGACTTGTGGAAGAAAACAATCCATAAAAGAACAAAGCTGAAAGGAGATCACTGGGTGACAATGTCCCCTTTCTCCAGTGCATCACCTCCAAGGATCTACCACTTTTTCCACAGTGACATAAGTACATTTTTATAATAAATTCAGACGGAAACTATTAAAGTTAGTTAAGCTGTGGAAGCACTCCCATGCAGCAGTGTGCAAACTCCAGCGTCCGTTCTGCTGAGGTCGATCCGAGCGCGGCAGTGATTCCAGGCACGAGGGGCTCAGAGGAGCTCATTAGTTTTTCATTTSTAGGCTCCTGTTTCCAAACTACTTCCCGATCAGAAGGACCGGTCGGTTTATGGGATTGGGAACGGGCTGGGCCTCCTGACTCTGCCCTGTTTGAAATCCGGACTCTGGCAGGGAGCCRGGGGTGGCAGAGGCAGGCACGGAGGTTCCCGTCTCCTCTGCTGCCTCCTCCCGGCCTGATGTGCACTCTTCAGCACTGCTTTCAGCTTGTCATCAAAGTGCAGCAATGCAGATTGACGAGATGTTTGACAGGAGATCGCGAGGCTCCAGAAAATGTGACTGTAGTGTGAGCATTAGCAGTTGTATAACGTTTTAATCCCGCTCGGTGTGCAGAGGTAGGGACAGGAGGTGTTGCAAACATAACGCTTGTTTTCTGGGTACAGCTGTCTTGCAGAACTCAAGAGCRGGACTCGTCCTGCTGTGATCGCGAGGAGCGAAGTCTTTAAAGACCTGCAGGTAGCACTGAGAGCGCKGACACGTGGGGCTGCTGAAGCGGAGCTCTAGCGTGCGCGGCAGAATGTAAAAATAGGCTGCTGCAGCGCTGTTGCTTATCCGCGGTTCCTGGAAGCCCACGGGGAGCGCGGCGCTCCCCGGCAGAGGAGGGATGCAGCCTCCTGACGTAGCTTGCCCTGGAGTCTGCGCCGCAGAGTGGGAAGCTGTAGGTTCAGCCGGTTTGCGCTGGAGCATCCCCGATCCGTATCCGCACCTTTCCCAGCTCCCGTTTCGTGACCGGTGCTGGTTCCTCTCCTCCTCGCTCCCTGTGATCGYGGCAGGGCCGAGGACTCCCGTTGGTGTCCTCACGCCTCCAGCAAAGCTCGGGGTGTGTGGGAGCAGAGACGTGAGCGAGCTGAACGCCTCCGYGGGTACAACTGCTCTTCAGAAGCTCCTGCCAACAGAGAGAGGTGTCAGCCCTGCTCCAAGACGTGGAAGCACCTTGTGGGGAAACAGCCGGGCCAGACACAGGAGCGCGGGGGRCGGACGGGGAGCTCGGTGTGTTGAGCTGCGGGTCTCCGAGGTGCTTGGTGGGGCCGGGGCTGCTCGCGGACCGAGGTGGGGGACACTCCTGCACGGACCCCGGCAGGGCAAGGAGCTGCCCTGCTCCGGAGGCTGCTGCCGCGGGTGCCGGGGATGCCGGGGTCCCAGCGGAGCGCGGCTGGGCCGGGTGGCCGCAGAGGGGACCTCGGTGCCGGACCGTCTCCAGGGACAGCAGCCAGCAACTGGTGTCCCCAGCCCAGGGGGACACAGGGAGGGAAAGGACGGGGACGTGCACTCACGCCGGGGATGAGCGGGAACCGCGTTATTTTGAGCTGAACAAACGAGTAAAGAAAAGACAAAGCTTGAGGGCTGCAGAGCATGAGTGGAGGAAGACAAGAAAAAACACGGTGAAGAATCAAAATTTATTATTAGCTGCTACTAAATTATGTAAGTAAGCTGCAGCTAACGGAGAGAAGATGACCACAGGTTCTCCTGGGGGACACAAAAGCCTTGGACGGTTGGGCTGGCAGAAACATTTCTGACAAAACCTCCTGGGAAAACGCAGAGCCTTCAAACCAAACGTGGCAGTTCGGACAAGCTCGCGGAGGAGGGAGCAGGTCTCCGAGGAGCCCTTCCCGCTTTCCCAGCGGCGTGGACAGGCTGGAGGCGCCGGGCGCCGCGGCTCAGCGCTCCCGGGCTCCCAGCCGCCCGGGTCCCCGCAGGTCCTCCTGGRCAGGACCCGGCAGCTTGCGTCTCCGTTCCAGCTCGGTTTTACTTAGTGTACCTGGGCGGGGAGGGATGAATGCCTTCTGCAAGTTTTCTTCTTTTTATTCTAAAAGGCAGCTTTGCAAAAAATAAAAAAGCCCTTTTTTTTTTTTTTTTTAGTTTGGATTTTTGTAATAATTATAAAATACCGTATTAGCTTTCCTTGTTGAAAGGAAAATTTGCCTGTCAGTCAGCTCTGCTCACCATGCCACRTCTCAAAGGATTTTGTTGACTGGGCTCTGGGACTATTGGCAAAGCTGGTGATTTTGTTTGGACTTTTCTAAACATTGCATAGGACAAAGAGCTGAGATTATCGTGCTCCTTGTCTGCGAGATATTGGCAGCAGAAAACCCATCCAGGACCTTCTCCTGTGCAATAGCCGTAGAACATCACCTCGGGTTTCTGTCCTGCAACTAGCCGTGGGAAGGTGGACCCCCCCCCACAAGCAATTTCTAGTATCGGGGCCTAAATCCAGACATGCAACAAAAGATAAAGCCTATAAATGGCGTGATGGGAAAAAGAGTAGCAAATCCTGATAAAAAATCTCATGATGTTGATAGCTCCATTTAATTTTTGAAAGGTTAAGCCCATTTCTTAGAGATTCTTTGGCAGGAGGTTTGTAGGACGAGGTGGTTTTTAGGCAGAAGGACAGCAGGCGAGACGCTCGCTGAGCGCCCGCATATGTGGGTCACCCAGGAGGAGGCGAAGTGCGGAGCAGAAGCCGCTGGAGAAGTGGACCTGGAGAGAGGGCGRGACGCAAAATGGGTCAAGCCCCAGGACACAACGTTTGGAGGAGACTTGGGGGCCTGGGAGGTGGGAAGAAATAACTTCAGCTTCGCGCACAAGTCAGGGGGGATAAATGGAAGGATTTTAGCAACAGTGGTTCAGCTAAAATTACAAGTAAGGGATGTGGGGTTTGGTAGCTGCGTTTTAGACACRCTGGAGATAAGGCAAAGCCAGTGTCCAAGACTGGAGAAGAGGGTGCTGCAAAAATGAAAGAGAAGATAACAGGGATATGAGAGAGCTGGATGTTAGGATGCAAAAGAAGATGCAGATTAAAAAAAAACCCGTATATATATATATATATATATATATATATATATATATATATAGTGGAGGAAGCAGAAATAGGATTTATAACTTCCAGGATGTAGAGAATAAGCCACGTCTGAACAAAATCATTTGAGTGGTTATGACTGCTCAAATTTCATGCGTTTTATACAGTGGTTAATCACCCTCACTGATAAAAATTTGTGTCTAATTTTCAGTGTGGATTTGTCTGGCTTCAGCTTCCAGCTTGACGCTTTTTATATCTTTCCTGGCTCGATTAAAGAGCCATTTAATATTTCCCTGTGAAAGTACTTCCACAGTGTAATCAAGTCACCCCTCAATCTTCTTTTGGATAAGCTGAACAGATTGTGCTCTTTAAATCTTCTGCTGTAAGGCACTCGCTCTAGCCCTCAAATCATTTTGCGTGGGTCTTTTCAGAATCTCTTTGATTTTTCAATATTCCTTAAAAAACATCGCGAATGCAAAGCGATGCCTCTGCAGACCCCGGACCCGCAGCTGGTCACCCATCGCCTCCGGGCAGCGTCCCACCGGGGCCCCTGGACCCCCGTTCACGGCCCTTGTCCGGGATTTGTCACCGGGGTCCCTCCTCCCTCCTGGCCCCGCTCGCGTCTCGGGTGATCCTGGTGCTGCTTTTTCCTCGTCTGTGGCACACAACTTGCTCTCCCGCCTCCTCAGGGCTCTTTCTCTGCAGGGCAAGACTTCTCCTCGCAGCAGCCATCCCCATCATCCTCAAGCAGACCACGTTTGTCCGGCTTTTAGTAGTTTTGCCCACTGCAGCTGGGATTTGCTGCTCCTCGCAGCTGCCAGGCTTGGAGGCCTCGTCTTCCCAAGAGCTCCCTCGAGCCCCTTGTAAAAGGCATCGCGTTACGACCTCCGCCAGCCGGGTGTCGAGGCAGTTGCGAGTGACGGATCTCAATAATTCAGCTCCCGCATCCCGCAGTTCCCGCTCTCCCGGGTGAAGGCTGTCTCACGCGTCTGGATCAGCTTCGTTCCTCTGCAGTCACTGCATCTCCACGCAAACCTCTGCTGTGCCGCAGCAGAGACGGCTGCTCGCAGGGCAGCTCCCTCGCTTTGCTCCCAGCGAACAGCGATGCAAAAGGCGAGCGCAGCTTCCCTGCGGCAGCCCTGTCCTCTGCGGGCACCTTTCGCGCCTGGGCACCCATCGCCCCGCAGATCTTCCGTAAGACGTCCTGCTCCTGACGTGCTGGAGAGGGACGTAGCGTTAGCTGTCATCTCTCTGTTTGTTGCTTCTCGGACCGTGGTCTCGCTGCCGCGTTATGTTTCTGCATTTAATCTGCCAAGGCTCACGGTCCCTTCCGCTTCCTTTGCTTACTCGCAATTTCGCCTTTCGAAGGACRCCTCTGTTTCTGAACGCGTCGCTCACCCTGTGGTTGGGCCACGCTGCCTTCCTCCCTCCTCGCAAGCCGTTCTTGGTGGGGGCACACCGGTACCTCCGCACTGCCTGAAAGGACTAAATCCCCTTAGCAGCCGCTTTTAGCTTCTTTTTAGCAGCAGCGCTTGTGCTTGCGCCATTCGCCTCCCGCAAACCGAGGCACCACCCGGCAGCAGCCGGGTCGGTGGCGGCGGCTCTCCCGGGAGAGGGGCGCGTGGCCGCGGCGTGGGGCACCGCCGGAGCCGGGGACGTGGTGGCCAGCCGTGTGCCGCCACTGCTGGCCCCGCGGCCCCRACCGAGGTCTGCTCCGCAGAGGCACGCGCGCAGCCCGGCGTTTCTGGGAGCAAGCGGTCGCGCACCTTGATCGTCGCGATCGCACGCCTGCAAGAACAGGACTTATATTGGCTGGTTACCTGATATCAGCTGCTTATCTTGAAATGGCTGACAGCTTAAAGGTAGGTCAAATTAAAAGTAAACAGAAGCTTTTATTTGCAAAATCTGAAATCGATACCAGATACAGAGGCTTATATAAAATGCAGATAAGAGAAGAAAAAAAACCCTTGCTTCACCACTTATCCAAAATAAGAGCCAAATCTCTCTCTCTGCATCTGCTAATGTGCCATAAGCGCTTACCTAGCCCACGAGCTGGAGAGTCGCTTTAGCGCAACCCCACGCGGCGAGTTGCGCCCGCCAGCGAGCGCGGCACGTTGCGGGAACACGCTGCGGCTCCCGCGCCCACCGCCCTCGGCTGCTGCGGGATCCCTCCCCTCTGCGTCCCCCCGGCTCAGCTTGCCGCTGCCCGCGGCCGTCTTCACCCCCTGGAAATGCCACTGCCCCCTTGCCAGGCCAGCGGCGTCTCCTGTCCTTGAATAAACTATTAGCAAATCATTAACACAGCCAAGGGTAAATGCTTGCTTTTTCTCACCTCGTAAGGCAATATGCTAATCTTGGTGTGAAATAGTTTCATAGGCTGAACTGCATATTTTGCATTTGCCTGTTGCCTGACAGCCGTACTTTGCACAGATATAGACGGGATTAATATGTGCAGTTTACTCCTAGCACCGAGGAGGAGCGGGGAGCTAYAGCCATTCTGGGTAGAAAGCTGATCCCCAGCCCTGGAGAGGAAAATTACTGTGGGTTTAAGTTGTCGTTTCTTTATTACCCCCCACCTCCACCTATCATGGCTATTTGCCTGTGTTGTAGCAGCAGCAGCTCGGTGCGCCGAGCTCGGACCCCGCGGGACTGCGCCCCTCGCCCCGGCTCGTCCGCCCGCCTGGAGCCGCTGCTCACCGGCGACGCGGGGATGAACCACCGAGAGCAGTGGGGGCTTTGCCGTCGCTTCGTGGTTTCAAGTCAAAATCGGACACTGTCCTGGAAGCGATGTTTTGCCAAAGTCCCGTTTGCTTTAGCCAAGTGCAAAGTCTGAGCGCTCACAGCGCTATGGGGAACGGGGGGGACGCAATGGCTGGTATTCACCGCGCTGGGAGAGCGGCTTTTTTATGCCTTCTGCTGCAAAGCAAGCAGCCGTGTCCGGCTTCGCCTCCCCTGGGCTTCCAGGGCCTCCTTCTCCTGTGTGAGGGTGACGCCAATGACTTCTGCAGCCCCGTGCTGCCGGCAGGCTCAGGAAGGAGCTGTGAATCCCACTGCTCCAGCTGACCTCGTTGTGCCGCTATCTGGGAGCGCCGGGGCCGGTGGGGACCTTGGTGGTGTCTGTGCACAGTCGTGYGCGGGGGGACGCATAGCGCCCGCGGCGGCAGCACTGCCCCCTGCTCCTGGGACATCGGGAGCAGCCGCGGAGCAAACGGATCCAACACCGACCAAGCTGAAAATCGCCATTTCCTCCTGCCGGCCGGTTTCCCCCTCCAGCTCTGTCCACACCACTGGAGCCGGAGCCGGAGCCAGAGCYGGAGCCGGAGCCGGCGCAAGCGGATGGTCTGGGGGCAGGAGCGGCGGGAGAGGAGGCGCCGCTCCTCTTGGCAGCGGTGGGTTCGACGCGCTCGCTAGCGACACGTCAGATGGAAGCACTGCAGAGCTCAGCTACAGATGGAAAGCGCTTCCTAACTAGAAGGGTAAGAAAGTTGGTTTTTTGGAAGATGAAATTTTTCCAGATTATATTTTCCCTCTGCTGRTGAGCACTGTCCCTGGAAAATGTCCCTCTTATCATCCAGGAGTCCCTTTTTTCTCCAGGACGCGCAGGGCTCGTCTCCCTCGCCAGCTCCCGCTTTCCTCCTCCACTTCCCCCGTCTTGGCATCGTGCGGCCCTTCCGTGCGCTGAAGTTCTCCCAGGGTTTTTTTTCCTCCTTCTCCGTGAGAAGCACCAGCTCCATCTGTTTGCCTGCGATTAACGTAGGTTCCTCCTCTCACTGACTGCGCTCTGCCTGCGCAGCGACTTTGGGCGCTGTGGTTTTCCAGCGTCCGCGGTCACATTGGAGCCTCTTCTGCCGTTGCCCCTTGGYGCAGTGGCAGGACGGCACCGGCTCACGAGGGCCACCCAGCGATGGGGAGGTGGTCCGTCCTTCCCCCAAGCCCGCGTGCAGCCCAGCCCGSAGGATGCTCCGGTTGCCAATCCGTGCCTTGTCCCCTCTCCATCGCTCATCCCTCCCCGCATCCAAGCCAAGGTGGGGCGAGACGGTGGTKACCTCCGTGGAGCCCCCGGCCTTCGTGGTCCAACCACACAGCACATTTCCCATTCCCTTCCCCAGCTCACAAAGCTTTCTGAAACCCTCGGCTTCGGGGTGAAGTCCTCCAGCTGACAGAGGGTGACAGAAGCGCCCCAGASTGCCAGGAGCTGGCTGGAGGAGCCCTGACCTGTGGTGTCTGTCTCTGAGCGCTCGTGAGGAGTGTGAGCGGTTGCAGAGTGCCGGAGAAAGAAAATGGCCCGTCTCTGCAAAAACCGGGGAGACAAGCTGGAATTGTATGGACAAACCTAACCTCACTTCCAGAAAATCATTTGAATAAATAACCAAAGAAACTATCTGTAAGCTCATAGAAAGCAACGAGGTGGTGAGTAACACTTAATGTGGGTGCAGTTAATGCGCTTTCATCAGGAGAAAATCACATCAAACTGCCTCACCTGGTTGCTTTGCCAGGTTACGAGGTCAAGGGATGGGGAGAAATGGGACCATGATATCACTGAAGGGTTGGGGTTGGCAGGGACCTCTGGAGATCATCTGGTCCAAACACCCTGCTCCAGCAGGGTCACCTAGAGCACGTTGCCCAGGACTGTGTCCAGACGGCTTTTGAACATCTCCAAGGATGGAGACTCCACAACCTCTCTGGGCAACTTGTAAAGATGCCCTGTGGCTTCCCCAGGACAAATCCTGGTGCTGTCCCTTGTGGCAGTCTCAGCGCCGCTCATCAGCACTGGTGGAGCTGCAAGGGTGCAAGGAGAGGCCGGGTGCTGCACGCGTCGAAGGTGCCCAGCGCCTCACCCCCAGCTGGGGTGCGTGCACCGAGCTGGCCACGTTCAGCAGGGTTGGCCCAGCGTGGCCGCGCAGCTGCCTGGTGCCTTGGGTGGTRTGATCAGAAATATGGTTAATCCCTTTGAAGATAAAACCAAGGAGGGAGGCTGCAAGCACCTTGGTTGTTGATAAATTAGCAAAGGATCAGAAATGGCTGCAATTTATATTTGTTTATAGACAAACCCATGGTGGGATATTACTGGAGTTCAGCAGCAGGATGTGTGGCGCTATAGGTAACCCTGCACAGAAGTCAATAATGTCATATTTTTGAGCAAAAGCAACAAAACCCCAAGGAGTCTCGTTTGCATGGAGTTCAACTTGATATGAGGTAGGCTTCAGCTGGAGAACAGTACCACGGCATGGACCCTACATGGCAAGGAAGATCTGGGCAAACAGGAGAGAGTCTCTAGAAGATCAGGAAGACCAGTCAGAGGCCAAGAGCTCATGATTTGTGAGGAAAGCTTGAAAGTGTGGGCTTATTTCAGCTGAGAAAGGAGACGATTGTGATGGCTTCGCAATGCCTTCAAATATGTAGAAACTAATTAAAAGGAGGAGGGAATAATTCAGAAAGGGAAAGAAATCATGTACTGAAATTCCAGAAGGGGAGCTTGAAGTTTGATAACTCTCCAAGTATAACTGAGCACTGGAATAAAGCAAAGGTTGTTGGCTCTCCGTCGTGGGGGGTTTTCAGGGCATGCTAAATATTTCTCAGGAACATGGTCAGATAACTGAGCCTGACCTGCGACAATGGGATGAACAAAAATGACCTCTGCGGTCTCTTCCAGCACTATTGTCTAGTGTCTTGTTCTTTTTCATTCTTTTACAAAAAGGAAAAGTATTTTGCTAGGTTATTTTTAAAACTAATGTATGTATGTAGCTCTGTTCATCTTGGCAAGGCAGGAGGGGAACAAGCCAGGATGAGCTCAGTGATAGCCATGAGCCGAGCTGCTAATGTTGTGCAATTCTTATACATTTTTATATATGCTTTTTAGATCAGCCCCAGGCAAAGCTGCTGAAGGATCTTGTATGGTGAAAGTTCTGTTTTCACAGAAATTGTTGATTGCAGTCATAATACTAGCACTGTATGCTTTTTCTCTTTTTAGAGGTCCGGGATAGGGGCCAGGATCCTGGGAGATGGGGACTGTGCCCTTGGCCTTGTCCTAGGATGCCACCACTGATGGCAACTGTGTACGCAGAGGAGAGGACAGATGCGGTGAGCTGAGGCCAGGCAATATCAGCAGGGCGAAGAGTATCACGGCAAGATGGAGCTTCATGGCCCCAAGGAGGTGGTGAAACATTTTTATTGCAGATGTTGCTGTTTGGGAGATTACCGTTGTATTTAAAAGCTGGAGGATCATGGAGTCAGGCCCTGGATAGCACAGACAACGTTATTTCTCATACTGAAATGAGATTTTTTTTAAATGTTATTCAACTAAATCCTGCCTTCCAGAAAATGTTCACCATTTGGATTTATACACATGGAGAGATGGAGAGGTGTTCTGATAGCAAGCCTTCCTCACTACTAAAAATACACCTTGCGGCTTATTTATGTTTGTATCGTTTCCACAGCAGCCAGTAGTTCTTGTTATTCTAGAATGAGGAACCTTTAGATCTCAGTATTTTCTCCCCGAATGTGCTTATTTGCCATAATTGCCACTTCTTGAACCTTTCTGACAAGCTAAACAGGCCCAGGTTTTTTCAATCGCTAAGTGAAAATCATTTTTGAGCCCTGCGATGCAGCTCTTCTTTTCTCTGCAGCCTCCTCGTCTCTTAGAAAGTGGGGCTGCGAGGGTTGGAGGCATCATGTCAGTGCGGATCTCGCTGGTGCCGTGGCTGGAGATAAAATCCACCTTCTGCTCCTCTGCCTCCTCACCACATCCTCATTTAACTGTTCAGTGACTGCACTGGCCACGGTCAGGACAGTTTTGCCCTGATGCTCCACATGCAGCTACTGTGCGACCCCGAGATCCTTCTCAGATGTTTTGCTTCCCAGAACGTAGACCTTCACCCACAGCTGTGGCCTCCAGTTTGCATTACCAGGGAGATGAATGTTTTTGACTGTTTAAATATATGTTGTTTGAATGGACCAGCCTGCAAAGTTATCTGGATCTTTCTGTGTGTCTGCTCTATAATCGCTGTTTATCATTCCACCCCTTTTTTGTGAAATCCACTAATTTTATCAGCAGTGATTTTATAATCACTCCCAGATAATGCCTTACCAGGCAAGATTAAAAAGATGAATAAGAATCAGCTCTAATCTCTTGCAGTATGGGTAAAAACACAAACTGCAATCATGGAAACAGAAGAGCAGTAGGCAGGAAAGCACAGTTCTGGGTAAGTCTTGATACCAGAGCAGGCGTTGGTGCTGCTTGCCATAGATCAAAATTCTGAGAAGTGTTATACGTGCATCCTCATCAACAGATTTAAATCCTCTGCTTTGTTACCCACTTTGCAGAGAATCCCCCCCACGGAGCAAGGAACAGCTCAGGTGACAGGCTTGTCCCACAGAGCGCTTAAAACACCCAGTCCCTCAGCATCTCCCCAGTCAACGTTTGGAGAGGTTCTGCTGTTGCATCTCCCCCTCGTGTCAGAGCAAGGAGACTTAGCAGGTGGTTTTCTTGAACGTCCCAGTTTAAAGTTCTTCAGATGTCAGCTCTCTGCAGTGTTCACGCTGTATAAGACATTATGCTTTGGTGGTTATCCACTTGTTTAGGAAAGCGATGGGCGTCTCCCCACCTCCCTTCCTCTCCTGCTCGTGCAGGGCTGGTTGCTCGATGGCTCGTGCCACAGTGTGACACGGCCAGGCACGTCCTACCCTGCCCTCCATGGGGAGGCTGCAGCGGTTTGCTAAAGGCTGGCCTCTCTTGGATAACATTTCTGGTGGGGTCATTTCTACATCACCTTGAGCTCTCAGAGCAGGTTCCTTCTCAGTCTTCACTGCCTTGACTTGGCTTTCCTTCGTGTACGTTGCCTGGCTCTTTCTAACTTCTCCCTGGGGGCTCCCACGTTTAGGGTGAGGTCCACCAGATTGCAGCCTGCCCTGGCTGTATTGGCTTGCTTTCTACCAACAGTAGAGGTGATATCACCACTGTAGATGTCTTCTCTGCAGACACCCTTTGCTGGGTGAGATGAATCCAATTCGTCCTCCACTGGAGTTCTCGTCTTCACATCCTCCCATTTTGGGTTTCTGGTGTCTTGGTCTGTTGCTCTGGCTTCAGCAGTCAAGGTCTTTTTGTTTAGCGTCAGCTCTCGCTGCAAAGCTCGGCCATGGCAGTGCTGATTAGACTTGCTTTCCTTCGTTAGCTTTACAGGCAAGGCTTTCCTCCCTTAGCAGTCTTCCCTTACTACTCCAGCAAATGCACCTCTGCAAACAGCTGCTATTTGAGCCAGGTCTTGTGCTTGATTACTCTGCTACTTTATTCAAAATAAGCAGAAAACACCAAAAGAAAGTTTAACTAGTTTCCTAAGTCACAGTCACATCCTCAAAATAGCAATGACACCTTTGCTCTGTCAAGAAAAAAGGGTGACTCAGGCTCCCTGACGCACCGGGCACTCTTTCTGCTCAGTGTCACAGTGGCAAGTGTGAACAGTCGCAGGCTTGTACAGCATCTCCCCAACTTGTTGCTTTCGCTGTGGGGTACTGGCTAACACCCACTGAGTAGCTCCGTCTGCAGTCGTTAAAATCACCTTTTCAGCTTGACAGGAAGAACATGCCCGACTCCTCCGGAGTGCGTTACGTACCAGAGGGGCAGGTGCTGCGCAAATGTTCCCGGTCACCCATCCTGGGAGAGCATGTGTGCCGCTTTCACACGGAGATCACACTTGTAGCTGGGCATGGCTGGAAGAAGAGTTACGCATCTAGTTTGCAGTGCTAAGCTTAGAAAGAAGGAAATGCGCATTTTTGTCACATCCACCTGTACTGAGAGCGTCCCGGCAGGCCCCGCGTGGTCTCTCTCTGGGGCTGCTGCTTTCAACTTCAAGCTGAGGATGAACACGGGACGTGTCTCCTTTGCAGAATGAGGCTGTGGGAGCCACGTCTTGTTCAGTCCCATCTACCCCCAACTGTCCCGTGTTGTGGGATGATCCCTGAATCCAGGTGCAATAGTAAAGGTGTCCTGGACTGTTGTGAGAGAAGACCCTTGCGCTGTTAGTTAATGCTGTGACCAAGCATTTGGGCCCTTGGCCCATCTGGGCTTGTGTCTGCACATGGGAGCACGAAGGCATGGAGGGACCCCAGCAACCCGGACAGAGACATGAGCCCCTGCCTGGCCCAGGAGAGCATCAGCCCGAGGCTGGGGACCCCTGTCACCGTGAGCCACAGGAGAGGATCCCCGGGCACCGGCTGACCGGGGTCACTGCCTGGGACAGGACACGTGGTGGGATGCCGTTGAAGAGCATCTGGGGATTGCACAAGGCTTGTTTTGGGGTGTTCAGGGAGGAACCGAAGACAGGGAAAGGGAGGGAGCAAAGTGGTTTTGAGGAGGGAAAAATATGGGAAAACAGAGGGGCAAGGGGATAAAAASGTCTCGTCACACATAAACACTGCTGGCCAGTACGCTTGCCTGGCCACATCTTGCACCTGACTGGCACAGTCTGTCCTGTCTTCTCATTAAAATCCATTTCCGACCGCGTTCCTGGGTGAGGGGCTCTCTGTTCCGGGTGCAGGTATGCGTATGGAGGTCTCAGTGCCAGCAGCTGGCGGGGGACCCTGGGTCACAGGGACCGTGTGTCTGGGGTGCCAGCGACCGGCRCGAGGGAGGGTTCGCAAGTCCCTGCGTCATCGCTAGCGGCTGTCAAGGCAGACTAGCCAGGGAGGAGGTTAAGTGGCCTGGAAGCCACATATGTGTATATAGATATATGTATTTATATATGTGTGTGCCTGCTGGGAATGCATTCCCAGCCCTGCCCTAGCTGGCCGCGGGAGTGCGGAGCAGCCGCAGCCACCCCGCTGCCGGGGCTAGGGCCGGGGCAGGGTTCAGGTTCGGCAGCCCCCGTGGCCTCCAGCCAGCGCTGCCTCCACGCTCGCCTCCTCTGCGAAAGTTGCGCATTGACTCTGTGCACCACCATGATCTCACGTCACAGCTCGTCTTTTGCCCAGATGTTGATGCGTTATTTATAATGCATCCATGTCAGCAGCATTTTTTATAACATAGGGCTTTCCATCAGTTACACGTGCGATACTTCAAAGTTCCTCCCTCCCCTCTTCACTGAARTTAGGCACGACATACTAATGCACCACGTTGACTCTTTCTCCACTTCTAGACTTCTCCGGATTTGCAGTCTCATTTAGCTGAACAATGCCCGTCTTCACTCAACACGTTCCTTCTAGTTTCGATAATCTTTTTTTCCATTTGCGTTATTTTCAAGGTTGTTGCAAGACRTAAGCAAAGGCGCTTAAATACTAATGACAAAAAATGTTTCTCGATACCATGTGAGTCAGCTTCGTGCTAGCAGCATAAGGAGGTGGAAAACAGTGTATAAGTATAAACAAAAATGGATTTGGGAGTGCAACGCTTGTATCTACCATGTTAGCTGTTTCAGCAGACTCTGTCAGTTTTGCGCTACCCATTGGCTGTGACAATCTCAGAACGGCTTGAAATCATTTTACAGCTTTTCCCTGGATTTGGAAGGACATTGTTGCAGGTTATTTGACCAACGGCACTGACCACTGTGGAGAACAGCATGGCAGCATGGGTGCCTGCCGCCGCTCGCCGTTGCTCGAAGGTCACAAGCGCTGGTGACGCTCCTCTCCCACCTCCCGGCACCAG
This sequence comes from Apteryx rowi, assembly GCF_003343035.1. Lineage (NCBI taxonomy): Eukaryota > Metazoa > Chordata > Aves > Apterygiformes > Apterygidae > Apteryx > Apteryx rowi. The sequence continues at coordinate 68,739 of NW_020450985.1, forward strand.
ACGTCGGGCCCGGGGCTGCACGTTCGGGCAGGTTGGTGGCTGGAGGCTGATTCAATACCCAGCTGCGAGTCCATCAAGCAGCGCACGGACCGGGCACTGATGCTGCAAATAGAAATACATGCCCCAAACACAGCAAAAAAGGTGAGGAGCAAGTTTTCAGCTGCTTGTGTGTCAGTGCTGGGGATCGGATAGTAGGCAGGAGGAAGAGGGAATTCACAGTCACAATTAACAAACGTGATACAACTGATGTCACTGAAACTGGGATGATTTTCATAGCTAGAAAGATAAAATAACTGGTTATGACCTGTTGAAAGAGGATCTGTCAGGTAAAAACAGTGAGATGTAGGCATCTGTGCTAAAGATATCACTGCTTCTTTTAAGGGTGTTGACAACATAAGTCATAAGGTCTGGAAAGTGCAAAAGGAGCGTTTGAGTGAGATGGGGCAGCTGCTGCCAGCTGGATCAGCTGTGGCAGTGGGTGGGAGCTGAGCCTGGGGCATCGCTCGGCTTGGCTTGGACACTGCTCGGCTTGACCTGGGCACTGTTCAGCTTGGCTTGGGGCACCACTTGGCTTGGCTTGGGGCACCACTCGGCTTGGCTTGGGGCACTGCTTGGCTTGGCTTGGGCACTGCTCGGCTTGGCTTGGGGCACCACTCGGCTTGGCTTGGGGCACTGCTCAGCTTGACTTGGGGCGCTATTCGCCTTGGCTTGGGCACCATTCAGCTTGGCTTGGGGTATCACTCAGCTCAGCTTGCCTTGGGGCACCACTTGGATTGGTTTGGGCACCCCTCGGCTTGGCTTGGCTTGGCTTGGCTTGGCTTGGCTTGGGGCACCACTTGGATTGGTTTGGGCACCCCTCGGCTTGGCTTGGCTTGGCTTGACTTGGGGCACCACTCGGATTGGTTTGGGCACCGCTCGGCTTGGCTTGCAGCGCGGCTTTCCTGAGGACTCTCCTCCATGCAGGCTCACGCCATGGGTATGGCCCCCGCGCCGCTCCCGCGCACGGCACAAGCAGGCGTCCTGTGGGGCAGGACGGGCTCTGCCTTCCCTCTCCTTCCTCCTGCTGCCTGGGTGGAGAGATCGGCTCYTCATTAGCTCTAAAACCACTGCGTTGGGGAAGTCCCTGTGGGACACGTGGCTGACCCTCACAACCTTGTGGCTGATGGTGGTCGGTGCCCTTTTGCACTGACGGAGGTGGTCAGGAGGATTCTCCTCGCTGTACATTCCTCCGTGTGCCTCTGCAGCCCCCGCAGGTGCTCTCCTCTCTCTTGGTTTAACATGTGAAAAAGGGGAATTTCACCYAGTTTCGTCACTATCACCCGTTGGCTGGGACACCCTCTCCTCACAGCCTCTCTGTGGCAGCACGGGCGCCGCAGCTGCGGGGTCATCGGGACCACTCACCCCTCCCGAGGGGACAGTCTCCCCCATCGCTCCCCTTGCAGAGTGATCCTTGGAGTCAGCACGGCCTCCCGAGTATTTTACGGCATCAGATCTCACCTCCTGCAGATGCAACCTTGGAGGCCCTTCACACCTGGCGTGGTAGGACCTCCCCGGTGGTGCCGACATACGTCACAGCCCCACAAGAAAATAATGCTGTTGCCTGAATCCCTCTCGCTGAGAGCTTTGGTGTTACAGGAGGAAGAAAATAACCTGGACTGTTTTCTCAACAGAGAACTCAGTCATGATGTTGCCAAGAAAACGTTTCCCTCAGCTAGGTTCTGAGTTTGAACGTCAAACAGTACACAAAATGCTCAGACAGATGCAGATTTTGGAGGGCATTCCTGCCCCAGGATTTCAGGAAAGCCTTAGATACCTCACCCTCAGGAAGTCAGCTGGCACCACAACGTGCTTTACAGGTCCCTCTGGAGCTCCAGAGCTGACTGCCCAGCCAATCACCAGATCGGAGACGTTCACAGAAACTCCTGCCTGCACTCCTCAGGCTTCTCTACTGAGGCACGATCTATTGTTAAGGATGATTTTAGTATTTTATAGATTAAATACTTCCTTTGACTACGAAATCCTAGAAATTTGSGGGCATCTTAAATTCCATTTCTAAGAGAAGCTCTGCATAGCACCCATATTCRGTTTTCTCTCATTCTCAGTCTCCTTGTATAACCCATAGTCAGTACAASTGACAGGGAAATGCAGCTCCGTTCTCCCCTAGTTTCTCCCCAGATCAGCGTTTTTTCTGGGGCAGACTATCAAATGGTCACTTGGCTTTGCTGTCCATAACTGCAGAGAAATGGGTTATATGCATCATAGTCACGGCTTCCCAGGCCTCTTCTCAGGCACCTGCCTCATGAGAATTTGTCTACAGAAGATGTCTGAGCATTACTGAACTAAGGAGTGGTACAATTGGTTTCAAGACACATCAAAAGGAAGTGAAATTTGAGTCCTTATTTTCTGCTTGCACAAGTAACTGGGAACTGCTGACCCATTTTAAACTAAGTCTAAATTCCTGTACCTGAAAACTCAGATTTAGAACAGTGACATTGGCGTCAGTGATGTGGTTGCTTCACAAGGCAGACTGGCTCACATCTCTTGACCTGAAAGGCATAAAACGTCGGAAGAGCACTACTGGGTCAGATGTGCATCGTCCAGCATCACGTCTCCAGCAGAGAGGCCTGTCGCCACGTATAGGAATGTGGCACAAGTTCAGTGATACTTCTCCAGAGGGCTCTCCTGGTCTCAAAGGCTGGGAGTGCAGGGGCTTGTGGAGCACCAGGCAGTATCATTGTATTTAACAGTCCTTTAGGGATGTACCATCCATGAACTTGTCCTTTTACGTCTTGAACCCATGCAACCTTTTAGCATCGGCAGTGTCCTGAGACAATACATAACATCCCGACACCGACATCCRTGCCCCCAGGGCCAGGGTGGCTGCAGCATTTCGCAGTGGGTCAGGATTACTGCCAGGCCAGAGCCCTTCCTCTGGGAATTTCCAAGGCTGAGAGCTTTTGCAAAAACTGTCTCCAGTCATCACCCACCAYGGTGATCCCCATCCAGATGTTTGGCTACAGAAGCACGCGCCACCTCAGAAGCTATCAGAACTGATCGATCTTAGGGACACAGGGGGACTCTGGTCTGGCTCCTGGTGGCAGGGGGAGTCCTCTGAGGCCCTCAGGAACCGACGTCCCGGCTCTGCAGTATTGTTCCTGCGCTACGAAGAGCCTTGCAGCTCACTTATGGGACCGGCCGGTGACTCCATGGGGACCTGCCTTGCTGTCTCAGGGCACCAGACCACCGACACTGCTGTTGCACCACRTGCAAGACAGCCGCTACACAGCTGGCAATGCCGGCTGCTGTTGGCTTAGCTTTTCATTGCTCTCTCTGTGAACCAAYGTCTGTTCCCAGCCAAGGCGGTGACTCCTCCGTAGTGGAGATGCAGAGTGAAGCATCTGCAGAAAGCAGCCTGGCCCCGTGGCACAGAGCCGTCCGCGCAGGTGGGCTCCTGCTCCGTCAGGCTGTGCCGGGTCTGCAGGGCAATGTGGTTCCCACCAGCACGAGGAGCATGGCCAGCATCCGCGGCGCACTCCCACCACCGTCTATGTTTGCCATGGGGAGTGTGGGGTGCTCTCAGCCGTGCCAGCCAGGAGCTGACCTCTATCCGGGTGCAGCAGAGCAGGTCACTTCCCACGGTCTGCAGGTGATCTCGGGCTCTTCCAATCACTGAATCGCAACCAGGACGCTGCCATCCTCCTCTCTGGGTTTTGAATCTGGGGAGCCCAGAAGTCAGTCTCTTTCCTTCAGAGGTCCACCCAAACGGAAGCGTTACTCCTGCTGAGTTTTTTCCTAACACTGCTTTTAACTTCATAGTCAGGAAAGCGCATTTATACATTTTCTCTGATTCATCTTTTACCCAAAATGATTTTCAGCCAGGATGAGGCATGCTGATTCTGCTGGCCCAGACATAGTCCAGCATGGACAGCAGGATTTCCTGTGGTTCTTAATTAGAAGACTGAAACTCCTGCCTCTTTTGCCAGATTTTCTTTCAATGACTGCATAAAACTTGTCACCCCAGTATCAGCTGCCTGTCCCTCATATGCTGGAGACCGGGTCAGTTTTGAAACTATAATACAGCTGCTTTCTGTTTAGGGATGTCTGACTAAATACCAGAAAGCAATCTGCTGGAAGGACTTTCAAAGTCTGAGCGGGAGTTTGGACTAGAGACCTCCCGATGTCCCTTCTAGCCCAACTGATTCGGTGATTCCAGGGAAGTGGTTGAGATCTGTGGCTTGGTATTCATCCAGGTGATAGCCTCCTCTATGTACTTCTTTGGTGGTGTCATATTTTTTCCTGTAATAAAAAAACCCTCAACATCAAAAAATCCAGGTTTCTCTTTTAGGTTGTTTAAAGTCCATTGCTTGGGTATTTTGGATTTACATCTCAGAGAAGGACTTCTGTTTTTCCCATCATGTTGTAGGAGGGTTTCTAAAGTAATTCAATATTTTCACCCATTGTAGGACCTTGTTCTTCAGTGAAACTTAGATTTTGCATTAACAGATCTAATGAAGATATCTGTGATGTGCTACCTTCTCCATTGCCTCAGAATGCCCAAAATGCCTTTTGGTTGGCAATTATTTCTATGGGAAGAGTAGGAGAGATTCAGGCCCTTCTGGAAGATTCGCTTTACAATGTTCCTCAAAAGCAAAGTCATGCTAAGACCTCACGCTATATTCTTATTGAAGGTGTATTACAGTTTCTTTTTAATCACCCACTTGAATAATCCCCACTGCAATATCTCTAACTTGTTTCCTTAGGATACAAAGCAATATATAATGAATGGAGACAATAAGAAACAGAAATCACAGTTAATTAGAATTTATGGTAAGTGGAAGAATGATAAGGGAAGCTAAAGACATCAGGAAGAAATGAGTGTCAAGTCCTGCCAAGGGCAATGAAGAGATTATTTAAAAATACATTAGGAACAAAAGAAATGTCAACAGTAATATATTTGCTTATTGCTGTATGGACGTGGTAATATAATAGTGTAAATGATGGTGTGAAAATGGAAGAGTTTGATATTTCTGTTCTGCGCTAGAGAAGAAGCAGCACGACGGACTCACTTTTCGTACGGCGGATGACGTCCTTGCTGACGCTGCAGTTCCTAAGGGGAGCGCGAGGCAATGCCTGCGCACGCTGAATTACTCAGGAGCCGCGGCAGGTAACTGCACTCTTATCTACACACAGAGCTTCCTCGAGAGTGGCTGCCTCGCGAGCAGACGAGTGCTGTGAGGTGCATCAGCATCTGCGAGCCCGATTGCTTTCACCCATGAACCCAGCGACAGCCCTCTCGCCTGCTCATGGCATCTCTTATTACGGTGATGCAAATGGCTAAAACTGTCAAAAGGTGGGGAAAGAGAGGAGTTCAGGAAAAGCAATATAAATGCCCAGGCTGTTCTCTGTGTTGTTAATAAGTTGCAGTTTCCAGGAAAACCTGGGAACTGTTCAAATAATAGAGCTGTACAATTAATATATTTTTTGATGTATTGCAGCAGACTTGAAAACACTGTGGCTGGCGGGAAAGACATTTAAGCCAGAAGCAGCGTAATGGTTAAATAAAAAATTAGGTCTGTGAAAAGAGAGGTGCAGCTGGGAAGCGGAAGAGTCCCACTTGCTGCTTTGCACTGAATTACTGTGCATTGGTTTAAGGGTAGTAGCGCAGAAGAATAAGGGGGGAGCATTCCGTCTGAGCAGAGGGAGAAGAGGTCGCTCAGCAAGTCACTGCTCTGAACAGCCCCAGAGAGGGTGCGAGCCAAAATCTCAGCCCACCCTTTCCCTCTAACTCACTAAATTTGTGTTTAGAAGTAGCATCCAGCCACTTCTGAGTCATTTCCTGTGACTACATGATGCCTCAGATATTCTGAGTTGGGACTAGGAAAGACCTTCGGTGTCTGAGACATTCAGTGATTGCATTTTCTTGCCTTATTTTCCTCTTTTGGTAATTCCATTTTCAATTTTGTAATCAAGAACTTAACATATTGTTTTGCAGGAACAATCACGTATGCTTTCCTCTGAAAGCTTAGCTGATGCGGAGCAGAAGCTCATCTGGTGCGGAGCGGTCTTTTCAAACAGTCCTTTTTTGAAGACAATGTTGAAAAGGTGAGTGTGAGGATGTAACACACTCCAGTTTGGTAAGATAATCGACTTAATGCCATGGGACATTTGGATTTAAAAACTTAGCGTACAATGCTAATAAAGAACCATTAACTGACTCTAAAAGACTGATGAATTTAAAAAGCGTTCGTCAACAGGAAAWTATTTTTTGGCTGAATGTGTTCCTAGAAAGGTTCCTAAAGGATTGCTACTGGTTTTGATGGTATTCAACATTTTAATCAGTGGTCTAAAAGCCAGTATAAACATATGGGTGATGAAAATATGTGGATGATTAATAGTTAAAATCACAGGCTGGGGACCACAGATGAACAAGTAGCTCTACGTGAATATGTGTGCAAGGCTGCGGTGCAGGTGATGCAAGAAAAGGGCAGCAGTAGAGAGAGGTAATGAGACTGTACCTCTGTGTTTGGCAGAGGTGAGACCAGTGCTGGAAAATGGCATCCAGAATTTTGCATTTTAAAAAGTTATTAAGACATCTGAGAGGATTCAAAGAAGAAACACGAAAATTATTTGAGGTTTGGAGAAAATGCCTTACTTTGATCTTTTTAAGTCTTACAATCTTGTCAGAAAATGAGACTTAGATATAAACACTATAAAGGAGGTGCAAAGCTAGCTGATAAACTGTTTTCAAAGATAATTTACCACTATCTCACCACCAAAGGGCATGAAGTTCCCCTCATGTGAAGTCTCAGAGGAGTTGGGAAACTAGTTCTACCTGATATTTTAGATGGTGACAAGCACAAAATCTACCTGCAAGAAATTCACAAATACAAAACAAGGAATAACAATATGGGACTACAGACGACATCACTACAGCAGAGGATCTGGGTGGACAGCAATGGGGCACAAATATATATGGTTAATTATTTCATTTTTGCAAAAAGTACAAACCTCGGTTTTGAAATACATTCACAGAAGATTTAAGAATTTAAAATCAGTTTAAAATTTTTATTAGATTTAGCATACATCCATTTGATCATCTGAGTTCACTAGTTGATTTATCAAGGTCCTTTTCTAAATCAGTGTTTATGATTCTATGAAAATACCAACAAGAATCAATGGAGGGTAGCTGAGCTGCACAAATTGAAAGAGAAAGTAAGGCAGGGAAGTTCTGTAGGGAGAGAAAATATCTTTTATCAGGCCAGCCAATATAGTTGGAAGAAGATTGACAAGATGTCAGGCAAGCGTTTTTTCTTTGCTTTAATAAAAACACAGCAAACTGTGTGATAAGTACAAGTAAAGCATGCATTTTTACTGTCAGGGTGGTAGTCAAGTCTCTGTCTACCAARGTGTATAAATCTAGGCTACCTGTCTTAATGAACTTCATGTTTTGGCCAAATATTGACTGTATGTTAGTCAAAAAAAGTTATTGGGCTCCATATAGAGGTAACTGGGTGAAATTTAATGGCCAGTGATCTACAGAATGAGACCCTCCAAGATGTCTTTTTAGCTTTCGAGCCTGAGTTTTCTGTAACTTGATTAAGAATGGAAAGTTAATACATGGTATTAGTACAGCTGTTGTTTGGGAACCTGACTGATATGATATTCAGAAAAAAATCTGTGGGTGTTATTTCTGACATTTAAATTTCATTAGGGAAATGATGGAGCACAGCTTGAAGAAAATKAATTTGATTTGACAGTGTTTCTTGGGCAGCAGACATTTTGCTGACCTCCAGGATCCAGTTATCACAGACCAGCCCAAATCTCCACAGTGATGAACATAGGGAAAGCTGTGCCTGAAAACAGTGTGTCACAGTAAACGTCTTCAAACTGGAATTCTGACACCAGTCCTTTGAAGGTGGAATTTCAAAGCTGTCCCTTTTTCTTGGTCATCTAACAAGCTCTGCTTGGGGGTTGCATTTACATTCTTATTTTTCAGTCTTTTCTTTCCTTTTCAATGATTTTACTCAACTTTCGTCTGTTCTAGGAAATTAAGCCTTTTGAAGCACTAGGAATACATGTTATTGGTTAGGATTATCAGCTATTTGTACAGATTAATTGCAGTCCCATTATGTTCACTAATTGTAAGATGACCGCTCATTTCCAGGTAGTGACTAACTGATCATTATCCATCATAGCACAGTCCAGAATAAAAGTTACTTCACCTTAGACTTCAGGTATTTTGGATAAAAATGTTATATTTTATTTTTAGATATTCTAATGACATTTTACTGGCTGCATGGGGTCTTCAGCATATGTCTCCCAAACCTGAACTCCCATAACAACACAGCTTTTCCTTTTGCATGTCACAGACAGGTATTTAAACAAGGTACTCATTAGTTCTGGGCTTGATTCAGCTTTGCAGAAATCCTTGGCTCTGCCAAGTTGTTCATCTCTCTGGAAAGACCCAGTTCGCAGATCATACCACCATCCATCCATCGCTAATTACAGGGCTCACTCAAGATTCTGACCTCAAAAGCCAGACACAAACTGAAGTGCAATACTGAGATCTACAGTCTTATATTTGCTCGTGCTGTGACCCAGATCTGAAGTCAACAGGGGGCGAAGAAGCTCATCATAACCTTGATAAGGTTTCTGTTTCGTATGCAGAAATATTGGTTTCTGTGGTTGCAATGTGGTTGCTTAGGTTCATCTTTTTGGGTTTTGGTTTTTATCCAGCTTTAGAAAGGACTCACTTCAGTGCTCTGCTGGTACATAAAGATAAGAAAAAAAGCAGAAAGCATATATATATGCACTGACACMTATATACATACACACCTATGTAAATATATATGTATATGTACGTATGTATACGTACATATATATAAATGACTAAACCTTCTGCCTCAGCTGCACAGACCTTATGGAAATACAGGAATCTTCCCATGGACCTCTAGAAATTCCTCAGGCTGCAATAGCTCATGATCCTCACATGCTGATTTAACTAAAGCGTGTTTGCTTGCCCAGGAGTCATCATGGGATGATAGTTCAGAACCACACACRCATTTCAGAACCAGTAGCCATTTATTGGCTCTCTCCTCTGAGGAAATAGAAAACCAAGAGAAAGCTCCCAAGATACTTGTTTCAGACTGACAGACCATCAAATCTTTTTTTTTCTTTTTTTTCCAGGAATGATGAAATGAATGTTCTCAGCTTTAGAAGAACTGGGAGATGCCCCAAGGCAACCTTGCCATATTGGTCTTTCTCTTCAAATATACTTAGATGGAAAAAAACTAGGCAAATTATACCAAAGAAGTTATCTGAAAAAAAAAAAGATCCCAACTCACTTTGGTGGTACTGGGCATAAAGCTTTTTTATATAGTTAATATATCTGAGGAAACTTCTCAGACTAAGTGTCAGTAGAAGAGGATGTAGAGAAAATAGACTAATTCCTCTGTGACCTGCTACCAGAGCAAAGGCATCCATCCAACACTTCTGGAGGAACTCAAATATGGGACACTTGAACTGCTCAGCATGATCTGTAGCGAGTCATTTAACTTAGTTGCTGTGAAGGAGAATAGAAGGTCACAAATAAAAAAAAAAAGGTCTTCAAAAGAGGCTCCAAGCATGGCCTGGGAACTACAGACCAGTATGTCTAACTTCTGTGCCAAATAAATCAGTAGAAACTATAATAAAGAACAGTAGTAGACATGGTTAAGTATGATATATTTGGGAAGAGTCAACCTGGCTTTTGTAAAGTGAACTCATGACTCATAAATCCATTAGGGGTTCTCTGAAAGCGTAAACAAGCATACAGGTGAGATTGATCCAGTCAGTACAGTATACGTGGATTTTTCCAAAAGCTTTCAGCAAGACTCTCCTATAAGTTTTTAAAATAAATTAACTACTCATGGGGTAGATGGCAGGGACCAAATTCTCAAGGAATCTTAACAGGTCAGAAGAGGAAGATAAGAGCAGGGCAAGCATGTGAGTCTTCCAAACAGATACTCCCCCAGCCTCCAGCTATTTGCATCCCAGAGGATTTCCTGAGTCTGAGGCAGTTTGTTCAGAAACCCTCAAGGGATGTCTCTTCCGAGGGCATGTTTGGGCTCCCCTTGGAGCTATGAGAACCTTCTCCATTTGCAGCATTCCCAGGCAAGATGCAAGGAGCTGGGCCGCCTCCCACACATCCCATGATGATCCAGCTCCTTCCGTTTGTTTTGACCTGCCCTTGCAAGCTTCTACGGACGGCCTGGCTCGTGCCGGATTGGGCTCATCGCCGTCTCTTCCTCCCCCGTCCAGCTCGCGGAGGTGAGTGCTAACACATCCTGAGGTGTGTTGACGCTCACTCTGCTCACAGCGAATCTTTTCCATCACAACTTCTACTGCGCCAGCCTCTCCRTCACTCCCAAAAAGAGCTCCAGGGCGGGAACCCCCCTCCAGCTGCTTCCACGCCTGCCACACGTGACTCCGCTTCTCTGCGCTGGCCTTGTCCTCTGAACGCTCCCAGTGTAGCCTGGGCATCGGCTGGTCCCACGGGCTCTCCAGGGGATTTTGGCTCCTGATGGGACTGAAGAGGAAATTAGCTTGGGTTTTGATTCTCTCAGCTAGCYGTGTTTCAGCTTTTTGGTCTCCCTTATTATACTTTCTCATTTAATCCGCCAGGGCTTATGATCCTATTTTCTTCGTTTCTCATCTTTTCGAAAGATGCTATCTTGTTTCTATTAACCTCCCTTGCTTTGCTGAGGAGCAGTGTCAGCTCACGCTTACACTTTCTCAAGGCCGGGCTGTAAGCACTAGTGCTGTTCTCAGTATGATGCCTTTCAGTATTCTCCACATCGTTGTAGGGATTTAGTTTTCCCTTTTGGCCCCTTTTAGGTTGTTTTTAGTGACTGAGCAAAACCACGGTGGATTTTATTGTCTTCTATCCAATAGTAATGCCAAATTTGAATACATTATGGCCGCTGTTGCAGAGYGGTGCTTCAGCTGTGAGAACCTGAATCACTGCGGCCAGCCCGCGGTTTTGGTTTAGACGGACCCTCGGTTGCCGCGCTGCGTCCTGCCCTCGCGGCCCCTCTGATCCCTCAGGGCCCCCCGGTCATCGTTGTGCAATGGCCGTCATGGCTCAGGTCTTCTGTGAAGTGATCTGCGCGGTGCCATGTGAGAGCTGCAAGGGAGACACCGGGAGAAAGGGTCAGCACCATGCTTGGCACTGGAAGAGGTGGCGGAAAAGCCGCTGGTGAAGTTACTCAAGCGACCTCTTGGGACCAGTCATATTTAATAACCGTGTGGCACCGTGGGCACATGTGGGACCAGGGCACAGTGTGGGGCTGTGTGGGACCAGGGCATAGTGTGGGACCATGTGGGACCGTGGACATGGCGTGGGGCCGTGTGGGACTGTGGCCATGGTGTGGGGCCATGCGGGACCAGGGCATGGTGTGAGGCTGTGTGGGACCATGAACACAATGTGGGTCTGTGTGTGACCAGGGCACAGTGAGGGGCTGTGTGGGACCACGAACAAGGCGTGGGGCCGTGTGGGACCAGGGGGCAGTGTGGGGCTGTGTGGGACCATGAACACGATGTGCGGCTGTGTGGGACCATGAACACGATGTGGGGCTGTGTGGGACCATGAACAAGGCGTGGGGCCGTGTGGGACCAGGGGGCAGTGTGGGGCTGTGTGGGACCATGAACACGATGTGGGGCTGTGTGGGACCACGAACAAGGCGCGGGGCCATGTGGGACCAGGGCGCAGTGCGGGGCACAGGCGCAACCCCCCGCCC
>NW_020450985.1:80970-120968 GCF_003343035.1 Apteryx rowi
CTGATCCCCGCCGCCCGCCCGCTCCGCGCCGCGCCGCCATGAACTTCCAGGGCGGGCCCGGGCAGAGCCCGCAGCAGCAGAGCCTGGCGGCGCCCGGCGGGCCGGTGCCGGTACCGGGCCCCTCGGGGCCGCAGCCCGGCGGGCCGCCGCCGCCGCAGTTCGGCCTCTCCAACTCGGCGGCCATCCGCGCCGAGATCGGGCGCTTCGAGTCGGTGCACCCCAACATCTACGCCATCTACGACCTCATCGAGCGCGTGGAGGACCTGGCGCTGCAGAGCCAGATCCGCGAGCACGTCATCTCCATCGAGGGTGAGCCCGCCGCCCGCCCGCGGCCTTTGTGCCGCCCGCACCTGCCCCGGCCCCGGCCCCGAGCGACGAGCGGCGGCGGCGGCGCGGCCTGCTGCGGGCAGCGGCTCCGCCTGCCCGGGCGCGGGGGAGGCCGGGGTCGGGGCCCGGGTCGGGGCCCTCGCTCACGCCGGCTCCGCCAAGGCCGCTGCCTCGGGCCGCCTGGGGACGCGGGTTTCCCCTCCCCGCTCGGGATCCGCGGGCGGGCGGGCCCGGGGCTGGGTGCTGGGTGCTGGGCGCTGGGCTCTCGGCGGAGAGCCGCTTGCCTTTGGGAATGGCTCGACGGGCGCTTAAATCCGGTGGAGCAGATCACGTGCCGGAGCCTGTTGTAAAAATGCAGAAAACTGCAGTCTCGGCCCGAGGCGCCTGCAGCCGAAAGACTGAGCAACAGCCAGAGGAGAAGGTGGGCCGGGGGGGGAGAAGAATTTATAGCTCTGTACTGACGTGCGCTGGGGAGGCTGCCTTCAGACGGGAAGGTTGCTCGCAGCCTTCCCTCCTCGGCGGCTCCTGCGCCTGTCTTCGCTAATCCTAACGCTGCGGCTTTTGCAGCAAGGCTTTGCCCTTCGGCAAGAAAAGCTTTGGGGCCCGTGAGGCTCTCCGGTCCTCATAAGAAATTCCGCCTAGGCTCGGTGGGATGTCGGCTGTTGTGTTCCCCTGCTGCGGTGTTTGTTGTCTCCGCTTGGTCTTGACACGGTGTTCAGGTCTTCTCCCCGTAACCTGCGTGAGAAACGTCAGTGCAGCCGCAGTGGTGCGCGGGGCCGCTTTTGGAGAGCTGTGGTGCCGCTCTGTCCGTTCGGGCAGGGAGCTGCGAGCTGACCCCTATTGAGCACCACCAGACTTGGTCTGATGGCAGGGGGACATGTCACCCTGCCACCACGGTGTGTGGCACGTGATACCGCGTGGGTGGGATGGAGATCTGGGCCAGATTCCTTTCCTCGATGATCTTCTCACAATAACTGCATCCCATCTCAATCTTTGGGTTCATTACTTTGGAAAGAAGAAAAATAAGAGGGGCTGTAATAGAAGTCTAAAAGATTGAATGGTTGCGGGAATATAATTTAAGAATTTATGTTCCATCTGTCTTGCATTGCAAGAACAAAGGACATTCAACAAGATCAGAAGGGGGGAAATGTATGACCAATAAAAAGGAAGGTTTTTTCTTTCCACTTCTGTGATTCCTCTGTGAGGTTTCTTGCCGCAGAAAGTCATTGGATTAATGGAATTTAATGAGATGAAGAAAGGATGGGCTTTGTATGCGAGATCCCTGGGAGCGCAAGGCGCTGGGACAGCCGACAGCAGTAGGTTAGCCCTGTGCCGTAGGGCTCCCGCCGGTCTCCAGTGGGAGAGGTCRGGATGATCCTTGCTGGGGCACGGCTGTCAGCTGCTCTAGATTCCTGCGGCTTCTTCTAGTGCCGCCGATGCTGGTTGCAGTGGAAGACCCGAGGGACGGGGAGCCAGGAGCATGTTGCCTCTGATCCCGCTTGTGTTCCCCGTGTTATAGGACAGAGGAAACTACCAATCTTAAATCTTGTTGTGTGAAAGCTGAGAGCTGTTCATGAGTTGCTCACAGCGCCATCTCTGCAGGCAAAGTACAGTCCACCTCCTGGGGGTCTTTGTGTGCCTTCCCTGCCCCCTCGCAACTGCCCTGGATGTGAACCTCCACCTCCCTCCGTTCGTTGCAGGGGTTTATTGCAACTCCTCTCTGCTTCCCTCTGTTGCTCACGCTGCTGTGAGCCCCTCCGCGTCTTCCTTCCCATTCTTACCTTTTCCTGGCTACCTGAGCAATGTTCTTCCAGATGTAAACATTTGTAAGCTGATGCGTGAGCACAGGGGTGTTTAGGTGTGTCTCCTAGCAACGTCACAGATCGTCTTTAACATTTTGCATGTTTTCTTCTACAGCTAAAAGGGAAGTGTGAAAACAAAGTTCTTTCTCATGCAACTGTAAATGGTCAGTGCTTCTTCAAGTCAGGCGGCAGCTGTTCCATTTAATCAGGAAATGAGGCATCAAGAGTTACCGGTGTAGTGGTAGGTGGTCATGGTGTAGCTCAGCATCACRCAGGACCTGGTGACAGGGATGAAAGCCAGATTTCTTCTGGGGCCATTGAATGCTTTAAGCACAGAACCGTACTTTGTCTTCTGGCTCTTTCCTGCCTTAACCTCTGCAGTCTTTCCAACTTCCAATACGAACTGAGCAGGAGTCCTACAGACTGTTGCCTTACCTTTGCTGCACTCTGTTTACCTGCTAGGCACTGAATTAGACAGTGATCCTGATGAAAAAATGCTCTGTATTCATGCAGTTTAAAAGCAGTATATTAATAGATATACATGAGAGGCTGAATTAACAGTGGGAATAATTAACATTGAAACAGTTTTGTCTAGAGAGATGTTATTATTTCTTGAAGTGCTGAAGTCTGGAAGGGACTATCCTTCTGCATTTTGTGTTGGGCTTGATAGAGAAATTGCTGGAAGAAGGGTTTTTTCTGTTTGTTTTCTTGTTCAGGAGTCGGATTGTGTGATCATAATGGCTGCTTCTGGTCTTAAAATCGATTAGGTTGCCTGTGAAATCTGAAATCTAACTTATTATTTGAGTGCTTGATATTGCAAAACTTGTTCATGTCCTTGTAGCAGATTCTTTTCTTGTAGGCAATTCCTTCATTTTTGAAGGGAAAAAGACACAAACCAGCTCCTTTTTTGCAATGGCACTGAAGCGTCCATGCTGTTTTACCCTCCGGTTCAAGCCCTGGCTTGCCGTTGCTTCAGTGCAGGTGTGCACCTTCAGAACAGCTTTGGCTGGTAGGAAGGGAAAAAACATTAGTGGAAGATGTATAGTAGAAAAAGACTGTGGTTTTGTGGCTCATCCTGCAGACAGCATTGCTGAAGAGAGAGATGAAGCAAGTATTTTGGTAGACCCCTGTAGAGACTGGAGTTCTAGTAGCCCTAACTCGTCGGTAGGGAACAAGGCTTTCCTTAGCAAGGAGCAAGAAGAGTTAGCAGTTAATGACGGTGGCAAAAATTGAGTCCAGAAGGAATCCATGGCCACATGCTGGTGCAGCTTTTCCTGGGTTGAAAACTGAGATTTTGTTAGACTGTCACTGTGGGAGGAAGAGGGAAATCATGCTTTATTTTGGTCTCCTCTCTTTAGTTTGAGCTTTATTTGAGATGCTGTGGTAAGAGCGAAGGCTGTTGGGCATGCAGGACTAGAGAATGTTATGGGTTTTGGCATGTAGCCAAAGTCAGATGAATCACAGGCAAGACCTGGTGATTTTCAGTAGTTTTTAACCACCAAATTTAGGCAGATTTTCAGGGGGCTAGCAAAAAGCATTTCCCTCAGCCCAGGCTTGTTTGCTGAATTTCAGAGACTGCTGCAAGCTGTGGAGTTCTATAAAAGATTTTTTTATACATGCATAAAGCAAAATGATATGCAACTTTATACAGTGGTTGCCACAACCTCTGCCTGGAATAAGTGTGACCTGTAACTGTGTTACTCTGGAACGGAATATAGACAGGACTATATTAATATAATTAGTAATTAGAATAGTAATTACAAAGCACTTAACTTTTCTGGTAGATGTGAATTTTCAGAAGTGACCAAAACGCAGATTGGAGGCGGAGGGAGTGGCGTGAACGGTGCAGAGGAGCACTTGTGTGCCAGGCTGGCAGAGGGATAGCTAAGGCTTTGACTGTGAACGGCATGGAGCAACAGGAGTCAGCGAGGATCAGACTGACGAACGGGAGAGACGGAGCGGTGAAGGTGGAGGTGAGGAGGCGCGAGGAGCTACAGTGGAAGGAGGGTTGTGGTGAGGCGCTAGGAAGACGGTTGAGCAAAGGTGTCGTGGTSCATGAAGTAACTGGGCCTGGGAGGGAGGCGATGAGTGCAATGAAGACACTAGATGAGGTCCTTGGACAGAGCTTGCGTGAAATGATTGGAAAACTCTTGCCTGATGTTAGCTTTCGTGCATATGTCTCTCAGCCTACCTAAAGGCTCAGCTGTTTGGGAAAAGCTTGGAGAGAGTTGTCAGTTACAGTGAGAAGACTTGGTGGCAAGACAGCAGTAGCAAGAATCTCTCTGTATGAATAAGGGTAGTTAAAGTTATACTGAGAGTGTTTTTTTTCCTTTATTGTCCTTTCACACCCATGTATTGCATTTCTAAACATGGTTTGGTTCCTTTTGGCATTTTCAGAAGAGTCTTGCCAAAGAGGGGTTCCTCTGGAAAAGCTTTCCTCCACATTTTTCTGCTGTAAAGCCTTGGTTTTCTGACAGAAGCACAAGATGTAAGAAGCTCTGGAGAATGATTGTCTGCTGGTAGCAGATTGACTGGATTGACTGTGGCTCTGCATTTGGCTTTTGCTGGGCAGGAATTAATGTTGAATGTTGGCTTTACATTGCTCCAGTTCCCAGCTGTTTCACTGAGTTTAAGGCCAGAGTGCACTAGTGGATCACCTTGTATAAACCCTTTCATACCAGGGTTTTAGCTTTTTCCCAGTCAGCTAAGTCTAAGGCACCTGGTTAAGGCATATCTTTGAGAGGGGGTTACAGACTGGGAGTTTCCATAGGAGTTTTTCCCCATTATTAGCCATCCCACTGTTATTAATTAGCACCTGCTTTTTGATTTGTTCCTGATCTAAGATCCTGGACTTTTTCTGCATTTTTTTCTAAGAGTAAGTAGTCCTTTTTGTGTTTAAAGCCACCTGCACCAATTAATGAAGTCACTTTTCTGTCTCTTTTTTTTTGATCAGTTAAACTGGTTGAGCTTTGTCAGTCATTTTATTTAGTTTCAATATCATTCTTACAGCTCTGTTCCGAATCCTTTTCCAGTGTCTTTTAAAATGGATTCCTGATGCTCTGACTTACAAAGCAAAATATTGTGAAAGGGTTGCCATTTGGTGCAGTATCTCATTGAGGAAAATATATATAAATGAAGTTAATTGGAGCCCTCCCAGCTTCCTGTCTCTGGTTCTGGTGGAACCCTAGTCCTGCCAGATTTTGCGAAGGGTTCACCGGCACATCCTTGCTCAGCTGAATCAGCCTCAAGTAAATTACACCCTTGGGGAAGGAGTGCGTTCTGCTTAGTAAGCTTTTTTTCCTGCTAATTCCATGACCTTTGCAGAATTGTCCTGTTTATGTGTGCCTGTAAATTCCCAACGCTTTGGAAACCACAAGGAATGGCAGGAAGGGGCGGAGAGTGAGTGGAAAGAACTGTGCTCGGTATATCCTATAAGAGCAACCCATTTTAGGTTAGTCAGTACACCTCCGCTCCCGAGGCTGGAGCTGGGCGTCCTGAGCAGGTGCTTAGCTTCTGATGTGTGGTCACTTTTGTTTGTCCGGTCGGGTCAGGACTGCTCTGTCACCGTGTGCTTTGCTGGAAATTAGGTGCAGAGGAGCTCAAAAGACCACAAAAAGGGGAAGATCAAGGAACCATTCTGGTCTTGTGGGGTTTTTTTTGGTGTATGTGGGAGGTACTGGAGTTTTAGAGCAAAAACACAGGCACCGGGGAGACTCCTGAGGTTGCTTTGGAGTGCTGCTTGCGCTACCTTATACGCTAGCAAAGAAAGGTCCTAGATCCTGTAACGTACTGAATGTCCTTGACTGGCAGAGAAATCAGCAGGGCTGCCGCTGCTCAGCCTCTTGCAGAAGTGATTTCTGGCTTGAGTGGCATGAGCAGAAAGAGCTCAGTCGGGAGAGAACGGGGAGCAGGTTCTGGTGCAAGGGGACAACCTTGGCCTGCAGCAAAGCCAGGCAGAGCAGAAACGGCCAGAGGAAGAAGGGGTCGGAGGGCGCTGTGGCACACTTGGGTGCTGTAGCACACTTTGCATACGTGCACTATTTTAATGAAATCTCATACTGCGGCCCCAGTCATCTGGAGTCGCATTTGGCAGATGCTATGCACAGATGGGAGATATGACAATTCTTACCTCGCAGAGCATACAACTCAAAATCAAGGTCTTGTGGAAGAGTTGGAAAATCAGAAAAAGAAATTGTTTGATGCTCTGATAGACAGGAKTTGGGAGAGATGATGAAACTATAGCTGCAAGACTGGAGGATGATCTTAATAGCTGACGACTGAGTAGGAAGAAGTTACAGGTGTCATGGTGAGGGAAAAGAAGGTTCCTGGTGCTGATGATCAAGAGTTTTGACAGTGTGGATAAAGAGAAAAAGATAGGGACATGGAAGTATGCTGCAGAGAAAGAATGAGATTTAGATATGGCCTGACTGAGAGCATCAGAGAATATTTCTGTGGCTGCAATTTTACAATTACTTTAATCCAACACAAGCATGGGTTGCTGGTAGAAGGGACAGTGTGGGTTTTCTTRCCTGTCTGTTCCTTGCCTCCACTTCCTTTTGCCGGCACTAGTGTTTACATTGCCGCATGGTCAGCTGGACCAGGGAACTGCTCTGTTAGAAACTAAGCTTTTTGTTTTGTTTCGATTGGTTCAGTTTTCAGTTCCTCCTTGGGCTCATGATGTGACTGCATGAATGCCAGTGCTGGCACAAGGGAGGAGATAAAAATGTGCAGTCAGGGATGGGTGGGAAGGCAAAATGGACCTATATTCTGCTGATTTTAAACACGTGGGAGACAGCCGGTTTGCAGCAAATGTCCATTTACTGAGTGTCCTGACCATGACAGCAGCAAAAACCAAATGTCTGGAGAAGAGTATAACAACAGTGTCTATCTACAGGATGCTTTCTCTGTGCGTTTTGCCAGACTTAAGTGATTTGCAAAACAGGGTCTTCCTGAGCTAGGTATGGTTTCTGCATGTTTATTAATCCTTGGTGGACCTCTCTTGCCCAGCTTGTTCAGTTTTCCTTGGACCAGCTTAAACTCTTAGCTTGAACAATTTCTGCCAGCAAGGAGTTTCACAGTTTAATTGCACATAATATTTTGCTTGTTTGGAGACAGTTCTGCACGCTGACTGGCCCTCTRAGAAATGAAGTCTAGCTAACAGACAGCTGTCTGGGTCTTTGTCTGATTAAGAAGGGCTATGATGATCCTACCTCTGACAGCTGCCTCTGCGTTTGGTGCAGGAGGCAGCCCTAGTTTTGGCCATGACTATTGCTGGCAGATTTCTTCTCTCCTCAGGCTGTGGTGGCTGGGGAATTGTCTGATGAGGATCCAATAAGAAAAATTCAAGTGTAATTTACCTTTGGAAATTAATAGTGTGAATAGTTGATCTTGTCATCTCCTTTCAGAAGGTTTTCTAGAGCTCTTGACAGAACATATCTATTTTCTGTTGTATGCACAGAGACTTCTGGAGTCTTGGATAGTTCCTGGACTTTCAGCTTATCTGGAGTTTTGTCGAGGTGAGGAATAAATGCATTTGTGAATCCAAGCTGACTAGTCAAAGTTGATGCTAGGACTTTTGGTTAACGTGGGCAGCCAAACTAGATTTAAATGTTTTCTACTCTGGACCTTCAACTGTGTGTCCAGATGGGTTGGCTGACATGAAATAGATCCCACCTTTTCTCCTCATCGGAAGCAGACCCTGGGGAAGATCGGGTGTTCTTGCTGCCCTCAGGCAGTAGGGTAGCAGCTATTTGGCTGTCAGTACAAGCTCAAGCTACGCTTGCAACCTTGTCTCTTAGTCGACAATGAATGTAAGAGGGGTGTGGGCAACCGCCATGAGTTTCAGAGGAAGAAGCATTAGGCTGAAAGATTGGCACATAAGTCTAGCCATGAGAAACTGAGAGATACAAGACCTGCCCAAGTAACTTGCCCGTGGTTGCAGCTTTTAGCCTTGACTAGCACCTCGTCTGTACCTTCGTGCTTCCTATTCCGTGCCTTGCTGGGCAGAAGAAGTCCTTTTTCTTTTCTTGGTACCATTTTCCTACTTTGGCATCCATTTTTTTAAATCCTCCTCCAGGACTTTCTGCGAGTCAGAGCCTCCCCTGTAGCAGCTGCATGGAATGAGCAAACTGCATGTCTGTTTTATTTCTGCCTACGGTGTCCTGCATGAAAATAGCAAGTGGTTTTTGATTTCCTTCTGCCTCTTCTTGCAATGCTCTGGGCATCACTAGCAACACTGAAGCTAGGGGTTTGCACATTCAGGTAGATTTTCTGAAGTGTTGTGGTGATGCGCAAGGATTCTTCCAAGGYGGACAGGCTAAAAACCGACATAACTTTAGCGTGCTATCCCCCTGAAGTGAGGTTTGTGTGATTAAGCCCTGCGTTTCTGTGTCTGTTTKCCCCTTCTACCGCAGTAACTTTCAGACTGATTGTCCAGTTTCAATCAACCTGACAGAACCCTGGTGTTTCAGATTCATACGCATTCTAAGAAAATAGATAACTGCACAGAGGAAAGTGACCCAGCTAGTGCCACAYTGAGTGCAAAACCTGAATACAGGACACAGGGCCCTGAAAACAAGGGTCCATTCGTCCTGCAGTTCACAAGGTTACTTATTGCATGAAAGCCTAGTTGAGCTTTGATTTCCCATTTACAGAGGAAAGCTCCCAGTTCCACTAGGGAGCAAATATCTTGTGTGGCAGGGAGCTGGCCAGTGTGCAAAGGGCAGGGTGTGCATTGGGTGTCTCGGAAGAGATGAGWATGGTGGCAGGAGAACGGTTGTAGAGAAACCACCTGGCTCCCRGTGCTGCGGTGGAGTCTGTGCTCCTGAAATCCTGGATCCAAGGACATGTGTGGAGACCCATGTAGATGGTAAGGCAATATATGAAATTCATAACAGGGAGCATGCAGAGGTCATTAGAAAATAGGTGAGTAGATATTGTCCTCCCCATTGCCCGGTGCATGGCTGGGGAATCTCCAAGATGTTTGCATCTGACCCGAATGGCTCTCTGCCATGGGACTGCATCTCAGCATTGCAGCTTCTGGCTTGTGTGACTCACTCCAGAAGCTCTTGCCCTAGGTTATGTTTGATATCTTGTTCTTTGCATGTAATCTGTGGGGTGATGAAACCTACTCAGTCATCGAGAGCACTGCACCTAAGTTGCTAGCTAACTGGTTGCTGGCTGCTGTGTCTGAAATCCTYGTCTTGCGAAGCCAATGCTGTAGCCCTGGAGGGTTGGGAGCCACTGGCTTTGGGTTTTTCTACTCGTATCTTGAATTGCTGCAATAGGTAACGTGGGTTGTCAGATCCTGACACTTGTTCCCTGTAGCATGTTTATTTGCTCACTTGCTTCCTGCTGTTGTTTTTTGGGCTGCTTTTAATATTTAGTCCAGCAGTGACTCCTGTGCTTAATTAAAAGAGTTTTAACTTTTTAGTTAAGCCTCTAGTGATGTACATGTTTTCCTCAGTCCCTAGATGAGTGAATGGTGGTGAATGGAATGTGAATCTGTGAATGAAGCAGATTCCCAGCTGGGAATTCCCCAGGTGGGTAGTCATGGTTGATGTTCTCCCCCAGAGCACTATTCTGTGCTGCGAGGCTGAAGGCAGGAGGATACTTTGGGATCGACTGGGTGTGATTCTACTTCTTTTGTTACTGTTTTTTCATTACAGTCCCACAGTTAAGTTCCTCCTGTAGTRGATGCTGTGAAAACGCAGACCGCAAAGATGGTCCTTGCCACAGAGATCTTGCAGTTTAATTCAAAGATGAGAGACAGATGGTGATGAGCAAGCGGGGAGTACACGGAAACAGTGGGACAGCATGGTGCATCGTGGACATTGGCTTTATGTGGCAGTTGTCTACCCTGGGATGGTTTTGATGTTTTCGGTGAGTGCAAAGGCATAGTAGAGCTTTAAGGAGCAATTTGAAARAGGATAATAAAGCAGATTCAGGTTGTTTACAGAAAGCGCTTTTCAAACGTGAAGTACAAATGAGAGAAAATAAAGGTGTTTACTGGAAATTTAACAACTGGGAAATGGAGATTGCTGTCATAGTTTGGGAGGGAGAAGAGTCATCATTTCAGAAGTGAATGAAAGCTAGTTGTTAATATATGAGTAGTTTGGGAAGGTTAAGACAAACAGCTTGCATTTGATGTGACAGAAGAGGAGGACCCAGAGGAGGGATTCAAAGAGAGGGCTGGCCTGCTTAAAAATGAGAGGTTAGGAAAATAACTTTAGCAGCAGCATTCTGACTGAATATGGTTGAGGCATGATTTTATTAGTTCTAGGCAAAATTTTTGGTGGGGGAAGGATGCTGTAGTAATTGACATAGAATGGAAGCCTGTGGTCTTTGACTACGTGGGTAGGTAGGAAAGGCCATGTATCAGAGACCGCAACTCTTACAGCTCTGCTAGGGTTTAGGGACATCCTAAAAATTTGTATGCAAAAGATTTGCAAATCGGGGTTTGCAGAGACCAGGAGAGTTAGGACCATGAACCTTCTGTTCGCTGTAGCAGTGCCTGCATTGTGTCCCTGATGGACAGGCAGGATATAAGTGATGTCCACAATCATTGAGCAATGAGGGCTTGAGGGAAGAGGGGACAAAGCTGAGATTAGCAGGACAATAAGTAAGTAACTCTCTTTTAGTCATGTGTAGCTCAAGCTTGTGGCTGCACACTTGAAACGCTGGGAGGGGGAAATAAGCTGAGACTTCATTTTGGACAGGAGGCAGTCCAGGAATAGAAAGGCAGAACTATGAATCATCAGCATAGAGCTGAGAGATGATTTTGAATCAGCAAATAAGGCTAGCCAGAAGAAGCATGAAGGGAGAGAAGAAGGTGCTATGGACAGAGCCATGTGAGACACCTACAAAATACAGCAAGACTGTGAAGGGTGAGGACAGTCTTTCTGAGGCTGGTGAAAGCAGCAGTAGAGAACTAGGAGGAGAACCAAGCGAAGGAAAGAATTGCAGGGGCTGGAGAGGGCAAGATGTCATGGCCAGTTGTGTTCCTGAAGATGAAGCTGGCAGGGTCCAGAAGACCATAGAATCTGACCTTAAGTGAGGAATAACATTGTAGAATTATAGAAAAAATATGACAGTAAAGGACAATGAGAGATCGCTTACCCTGTCTTTCTGCCCAGAGGCAAGAAGTCTGTTGTTCATGACAAATGTTTGTTTAAGCAGCTTTTAAAAGACTGTCAGTGACTGTGTACCTAAAGCCTCTCCAGGAAATCTGTTCCAGTGTTTAGCTATGCTCTTCCTTAGAGAGTCTTTCCTGATGTCTAATCGGAATCCTTTTTGCTCCCAATTTTAGCCAGTCACCAAGAACAAAGAAAACAGATTGTTCCATTTCTCTTTGCAACAGCCTCTTCTGTATTTGAAAACTATTATGGAATCTTCTTTTTTAGGCTTAATAACTTCACTTGAGGTCTTTCCTTGTACATCACATTTTCTAGTCCTCCGTTCATCTTCGTGTTCCTCTGAACACTCTYCAGTTGATCATGTCCYTCTYGAAGTGTGGTACCCAAARCTGGACACAGCACTCCAGCCAAGGCTATGCCAGTGCTGGGAAGAGCACAAGGCAGGACTTCTTGTGCAGGTTTATCTCTGTTCATACAATTCAACATGGTGGTTGCCTTYTCTCAGAAATGATGATATTGTGGATTCCTGTTGGTCTGTGATCTACTTTAAACCCCAGATCCTTTCTGAAGAATTGCTGACTAATCAGTTGCTTTCTATCCTGTTCTTGCGCAGCTGATTAATCCTGCCTAAGTGTAGACCCTCACGATCGTCCCTTTGGAATTTAATCCTTTTAGACAGTTTCTCCTATTTGACAAAGCCATTTAGGATTCTAATCCTTGCATCCCCTCTTAGTTTCATGGCATCTGCAAATTTAATAAGCATRCTAATAAGCATCTGGCTTGTTAATATGAACATTGAAAAGAGCTTAGCTAGAAGAAACCTTTCCCAATCCAAGGTGATATTTTTTTGAAAATTTATTATCTTTAGAGAACCATACTGAGAATATTTATCAATCAGTATTGTTCTCAGCCTAAAATAGCTTTATTGTTTGAAAATATATGATTTTGAAAATATCATATGAAACTGTCAGAAAATAATTGAAAATTTTGAAAATATCGTGTGATATTATGATTTATTTAAAATATTTGAAATTTTGAAAATATCATATGAAACAGTGTCAGAAGATTTACTTAACGTATGATATATAACATCTGCTTCTCCACTGTGCTGAAGGTGTGCTACCATGTTGCAGAAGGAACTGACGTTGGTTAGACACAATTTGTTCTTAATAAATCTTTCTTTGTCTTCCAGGGACTTAGTTTGTTGTTATTGTTGCAGATTTTTTAAAATGTTTTAAATTAGAGTGATTGATCTCTGAGTTCTTAGCTTCTCTGTTCAGTTTTAAAGGTAGGCAGTACTTTTGCTATTTTCAGTATTATTACCTTCCCATCATCCATGAGTTCTCAGAGATTTCCTTGAGCTGCTCTGAGATTGCTTCAGACAGTTAAGTATTACAGGATCAAGTTCATCAAAATCTAACCTAGCATTTTGCTGCTGAAAGCTTAGGTATTACTCTTTGGCTGCTATTTATTGTGCTAGCCACCTGTTTGTGGTTTATAGTGAAGACTGATGCAAAAAAGGCRTAAAACACTTTATCCTCAGAGTTCTCTCTCAATTGTTTTTCCTGTCCACTGAATAGCAGACCAACCTTYTTCATGTTTTTACTTTTATTACTAATGTACATAAGAATTACTTCTTATCTTTGCTGTTTATTGCTAGTTGCCTCTCATTCTTTGTGTAGCTGTTTTGAGTTTAGTCTGTGGTGCTGATGCCACTCTTTTATATTTATCTTGATTAATCTGACCTAATTTCCACTTTCCGCAAGCATGCTTTTGATGTCAGAGACCAATAAGGAGCTCATGTGATTTAGCCAAGTTGGTCTCTTACCCCACTTATTAGWCCTTTGCGCTGGGATAATTTCTGCTTGTACCATTAGCATCATTGCTTTGAGGAGCTGCCAACTTTCTGTAATCTCTCTTTTTCGTGTAGGCTTGCCTCCAACAAGATCTTACCTATGGAGTTCAGTAACATCTGCCTTGTTGGAGTCTGCTGTTTATATTTTGCTGTTCTTCCTCCAATACGTTATAAAAACTTGCCCGACAGTCTTTCTTCTGCTCTGTTTCCTCCCAGCAGGTTTTGCAGAACTTGGTGCATGTCCAAACACATGATGTGTGGCTCTTGTCCTTTTTACAYTGTCTGCCACTGCTGAGAAGGGCTAGACTACATCTTTTTAATTGTCCTTCAAGTAACTGAAGGCTGCTATTAGATTGCCCCTTTGCCTCCTCTTTGCCAGACGAGGGAAAGCCAGCTCCTCAGCATCACCTTGTAGATCACCCCTCTGACTGCTGGGTAGCCATCTGTTGGACCCTCTCTGGTTTTTCGRCATCCCTCTTGAGCCGGAGAGTCCCAAATTGGTGCAGCCTCACCAGTGTYGAATAGAGAGGCATAACATTTTCCCTCAATCTGCTGGCTGTACTCCTGACATTACCCAGCCTGCAGTCCGCCTTATTCACAAGGAGCGCACGCTGTTGGCTCGTATCTGACCTGGCGTCCACTGAGACCCTTTTCAGGTGGGGTGCTGCACGATCAGCTTGCTTCCCAGYCGGGGTCGTTGCACAGGAGTCATTCTGCACCAGACGCAGAAGTCTGTGTGTCACTCTGTTGAACTTCATGGGATTTCTCTTGGCCCAATCCTGAAGTTTGAGGCGCTTGTGAATCAGAGCTCTGTTTGGCATGTCAGTCCCCTCTCTCCTGACTTAGTACTGTTTGCAGATTTGCTGARGGTGYGCTCTGTTTTCATTATCCCAGTGGTCGGTGAAGATATGAAGTGAAATCAGCCYGATATCRACCCATGGGGCACTCAGYTTGTTGCTGGCTGCCAGATGGATAYTGAGCCRTTGATTGCTACCCTGAGCCTGGTGGTCTCACCAATTTTCTGCCYACCTTATTTTGTTCGTCCAGCCCGTATTTCCTCAGCCCAGTCKTTTCATAAGGCTGTCTGGTTGGTCGTGCATTATCTGCCCTTGGTAAATCCATAGCGACTGTTCCTGATTACCTGTGTGTACCTCATGTGTTTGGAAACGGCTTCCAAGAGGACGTGCTCCGTGCTCCTTCCAGGGACTGCAGAGAAGTTCACAGTGCTGTAGTTTCCTGTTTGCCACCTTACATATCTTAAAGTTGGGCATAACCTTAGTCTTTTTTCCAGCTGTCTGGGAGTTCTCCTGATCACCGTGCTTCCTCTGAAGCCTCASTAGATATCCTCTTATCCTTTAGCATGGAATCTCTATAGCTGGTTTTTGACAGTAGTTATTTGCCCAGTTCTTAGCACATTTAACATTAATGACTATTTTATGGCAGTAAGTCACGTCTTCACAAAAATATAGCTAGAATTACCTTTATCAACTATGTTTTAAATGGCTATAAGAATGAAATATTTATAACTTGAAATTTTTGTTTAAAAAAATCGGTTCYACTTAATCTTTCCCATTACTTTACAGGAGACTGATGTTAAGGAAAGTAGCTTATAGTTATTTGGGGAAGTCTGTGTGTTCTTTTCTGGATACTGGGATAATTTCACTTTGTTGCAGTTATTCCTGAGTATCTTTATTATTCTGATATTTATAAAAATTATCATAAGCAGAAAAGAGATCTCTTCTGTGGACATTTCTAAGAGCTTTACATCCAAATTTTTCATGCTTTTTGGTTYAAAATTATGCTGTTTTCACATCATTCTGTTTTTGTTTCTTTGTGAGTGGATTTGAAAGTATGCRTTTGTCTTTTATGTATTCTGGGTATATCAGTCTGCTTATTTTAAAGACATCAGTAAGAGTACTGATGGAACACTCACTATCTGGTATCTGCTTCAGTTATTTTTTTACTGTATCCATCCTGTAGGAGCTATGTAGTGGTACCTTAATTTTTCATCATAATTTGCAAAGCTGCTTCCTGTTGTACTTAGCACTGTCAAAAGCCTTTCTTCTCCTGAAGCCTTTAGCTTCCTATACCAATTTTGTACACTTCCTATGTTCAACATTATACTGACTTCTGTTTCCTCCTCTTTTTTTTCTATTTGTTACCTCATTGTTTTTGTATTTCAGATGTTACTAGCCTCTAAGCTAGTTCAGGTCTTTTAGCCAAATTGCTTTCTTGCTTTTGTTTATAGAACTATGGCTTTTTGGCTATGTATGTGATAAATTGTTACGAAAATTAAAAAAAAAAACAAAAAACAATCCCCCAAAATGAACAAACCAACCCAAACCTGAAATGAAAAACCCCATTTTCTTCATTCAGGATTTTTCCATACACTAATTTTCGTTATCCAAAGATGAACAAAAATTCATATGAGCTTGTTTGATGCAGGCATGTGGCTGGCTGCGCTTTTATTGATTGGGGTTTCAGCAACGTGAGCATGGATCTATCAGCAGCTACTGACTTCCAGTCCAGTGACCATTTCGCCTTCTCCATCAGAATGAACTCCATCCCAGGTTGCCATACCTCAGGTTGGGAGACGGTGTTGTGTAATGTTTATTTCTGTTTGTGTCAAACCATCGAATATGTTCCACCAGCTCAGGTGTCTGCAGAGCCTAGGGAGCAGCTCCTGCTTTCTTATGTTTGATGAGGTGATTTGGAAGAGACCGACGGGCAATAGAGAGATCCACATGGATTCAAAGTTCTGTGATTGTTAATTATCACTCGCGTTGAAACTACTGGTTTTGAACTCTGTCTCTGATGACTCTTTGTCCTTTCTAAGGAGTTACGACCTGTGAACTGGGAAGCGTCCCGTCAAGTTTTAGAAAACTGGTTGTTTCAGTTGCTGCCTTCTGTTCTGTTGTCACCAGGATTGATTGTGAAAGAAACTGAAATTCTGTCCACGACTTGTGGTCCCRCAACCCAGCAAGAAGGTATAAGGATGGATCATGACCATCCCACTTTCTCTTTTATGCATTTTGATTGGCACTGCAGTAATTTGCCATGTCAATGACAGAAGTCCTTATCGCTGGGCACTGGCAACTACTTTCCTTTTAAAAGGATTGAGTCTTTTTGCTCCTCTCCCAGCTGTTTGATGCTTTCTGCCTGCCTGGTGGTATCTCTCTGGTTACGGTTCAAGATCCATGTGGTCTGGCTTTGGCACCAGCTGGCATYTCCAGCCGCCAGGGCTGATCTGCACTGCTCACCTGAGCCCCGTGTCCCCTCCTCTCCTTGAGCTAATTGTGCTGGTCCCAAACCACAGCGGAGGGTGCCAGATTTAGGTGGCACACTAAAATAAATGTACAGTTAATGAGATTTTATTTTACTTTATTGCTTAAGTAGGTGGTGCGTAGCACCAGTTTCTTTGAACTGAAGAGGGCAGCAGTGGTTAGAGTGACCTGGCCAGGTAAAGCTTCCCCTTAGCCTGTCTGACCTGGCCCCCCAGCAAGAAATACGTGCCCAGGGACTGTGTGTTGGCTCCTGGCCGGGAAAGCTGGCCGCGTACAAGCTATATTCACTGGGCAGCCTTGGCCCAGACGTCAGGCGGCCCCTTGGCTGAAGCAGTGCCGGTGACCAGGGAGCGTCGCTGCGGCTGAACGGTTTTGCCCCGTGAGCTGTGCGGACCAGCGTCGGGAGGGGACGGGGGCCCCGGCCCGGGGTCTGCAGCCCCTCGCAGCAGCAGCCCAGACGGCATGCGTGCCCTGGACCCGCAGCGTTGTCAGCGAACGGGAGCGCGGCTGGTACGGCTCAGGCCAGGGATTCATCTGGCCTAGCGCTTCGTTTCTGGCAGTGGTTGGCGGCGAGCAAGGGAACCAGCGTATATCTAGGATCGGGYGTTAAAACTGGTCGGCGGTCCCTGAAGCGCTGCTGGTGGCCCAGTAGACGTCTGCCCAAGCTGCTGCTCGATGCGAGCTCTGCTGTTAAGGCTCTCGGGGAATTCACTGACAGCAAAAACGGTGCAGCGGAGCAGAGAGGAAACCTGTCTGGAAGACGGCTAGCACCTGGAACCGTTCCGGCAGCATCTGTCCGCGTGTTAACGTCCCAAGCAGCTCCATTGTCCGCGGGTGACTCAGGCTGTCTCAGCGCTGGGTGACTCAGCCTGCAGACTCCCACGTGCAGCGCTGCCTGAGCCTGACTCACTGACGCTGCCGAGGAGAGAGAAGGACCTACAACCGCACCTGCTGCCGCCTCCCCCTCTGCTCCCTGAGACGTGATGGAGGTGCGTGCCCCAGCCAGGCCGGACGAGAGGAGGAGCGGGCAGGGGAAAGACAGGCTGTATGAATGTACCTGACCCGGCTTCGCTCTGGAGGGAGAGAGATGTGACCGTAAGAGAGCGAAGCAGGGGAAGAAAGAAAGGAGGAGCTGTATGTGTGGCAGCCAAGCTGGCTTTGCTGCTGAATCCTTTAGGTGGTAAGGAGCCAGCACGTGTATGGAGGGAACCCTAGGGGTGTAGATTTAACCTTGCTGAGTACTCCAGAAGCACGTCTTCTCAGCATCAGTACCCCCAATCCTTTGTATGATGGCTTTATGGAGAAGCAGACTGGGCCTCCCGTAGGACATGAGGTGATGGCAGGGTTCAGGGCTCTCAGAGCTCTGTGCGGGAAGCCACATGCATGAATCTGAGGTCAGAAAGGTTCTTCCCTAGGTATATTTGTCTTTGGAGGTGGTCTCAGGCTGGAAGGCATGTGTAACTGTACCCCCAGGGAGGTTTCTCCAGGACTCTGGCTGCTAGCACACCCAGCTTTCATGGGAGATCAGCTGTAGACATAGTTTTCAGCCGTGCTTGTGCATCTTGATGCGAAGCTTTGGCAGGACTAGGGTGGAGATCGTTCCGTGTGGTCTTTCACTGGAGCGGGGCAGGCTTTGCAATGTCCCACAGACTTTGTGCTGTGGAAGATGACTTCCTTCCRCATTCTCAAATGCTGTTGTATTTGTCTCTGAGCAAGGTTAGGATTTCCATGCGTGAGAAGTAGTTGTCCTAGAGACTGGGCTACTTCTGCCCTGATCCGGCAGGGAAGAGTTTAAGGAATGTGGCTATAATTGTGGCAAGAATTTGGCTCACGGCCAAGTTTCCAATGCCTTCCAGGCAGGAGCAAGGCAGCAGATAATGTGCGCTAAATTTAGTAGCGTATGGCAAGTTTCTYATCATTTGTTACCCACTGACTGTTTCTTCCCCTTCGCAGTGGCGTATAATCAGACCTGGACCGCTAGGCAGTTTTACTCATTAGACGTAATGAACAAGAGGAGGGAAGCTTATTGTGCGCAGCAGTCACCCACGGCCTCCCTGGAACTGTTAGCTGTTGATCAWGCTGACCACAACAGTGTCACCGCATCAGAGCCCCAAGACTGGATTTTTGGTAGAGTGACCCCTTGCTGGGCAGAAGGCAGAGAAGCAATTCTTTTCTTCTGTTGTGGAAGATGCTTTGAACCAGACACCATGTTGTTTGAGTGCTTGCTTGGGGGAGGCAGCTCTCCTGAGGGCACCCTAATCTAGCTGAACAGCCTTGATGATGCTGCCAATACCATAGCTTACATTTTTCTGTTTTGCAAAGCCAAGATGCTTATTTTAGGAGGCTTGTGAGACTGCCTGGGTGATTCTCAGCTTTGTTTTCAGGAAAGACGAATTGATGACAATAGAGTTGGACAGGGTAACCCTCTGGTAGCGCTAGTAATTAGTGCCTTGGCTCCAAACCACTCTTTCTTCTTATTGACCGTAACAACTGTAGTGCTGTGCTGCGTCAGGTGAAAGATGAAGCATTAGCCCYGTCTTGTGCTAGCTGATATTTATATTAGTGCCTGAAGCCATCCAGTAACTTGCTGAATGACTCACAAATACAGAAAGCCTCTTCCTACTGCTGAAGCATTAGGGAAGCCTTGGTCAGCAGAATTATTGCAAATTGTCTAAGATCAGCTACCGATTTATAAGCGAGCACTGGATTCAAGCACCATCAGTCAAGAACGTCAATCTTACTGTACTGATGCAGGAAAAGCTCTCTGGAAGCTTAATCAGCTGGAAAATGAAGCAAGAGTAAATACTAACGAGACAGTACTGCTCTTTTTGTGGGCCACGGTGGAGCTGCTGGAGTTGGCCAGATTCGGCGACTGGGGCTGGGAACGGCTTGGCAGCATTGCTGCTGCATGGTGTTCGGGAGGTCCGCGGCATAGCGGGTGGTGGTGGGGGGGAAGAGTGCTCTCTCTGTCTCCTGGAGTTCAAGATGGGAGTGTCGTCATGTTTAGCAATTAAATGCCCRATGCTGGTAATTGTCTTTAAACTGAAATCTGTAATTCTGCTGTTTCCATGGAAATAGAAGGATCTTGTGATCAAGACATGAGGCTGGGATTTGGGAGCACTTCAGTCCTTAGAAACTTCGGGCCTTTGCTTTAACCTTCCTTTCCACAATTCCTTCTCTTAGCTGGTGTCCCCTGTGTGTTTGACCGTGAGGGGAGATAAAAACTAGCCCTTAGGCAGAAATATGGATGCCCAAATTCAGAAGAGTGGTCAAGAAAACCCAGCCTAATCCACTAGGATTCTGACAGAAACATCTTCAGGTGCCTAAAGTTGTGGCGTTGCTCACGCTGTCTTGGCTGAGCAGGCYGTCGGCAAGAGGAACTGTGGGATCCAGGAGCTGGGGGGAGTCATCTAATTCAGCTGAGGGTGACTGGATCAAATGTGGGTGTTGCAAACACAGATGGCTTTGAGTTCACTTCAAAAAGGGGAGGAAGAAAGAAAAGTGATAGGACCGAGTCCTTGCATGACAGCCTCCTGAGCAGGGTGCTTGCTGAAGATGCGGAGGTCCTGGTCTGGGCGGTTTCAGCAGCAGTTCTCCCTGAAACTGCTCCTTGGGAGTTATCTTCTATAGAATAGACTCTTTCCTAGCTGGCTTGGAGAGCTGGCAACTTCAGCCCACCTCTCCCCAGCCTTGCGGCCGGCTTGGCTGCAAACTGCTTTGGCCTTGACATTTCTCTTGTTTCTGTGTCTAAGATAATGCTTTGGGCCGCCATGGAGTCAAATCTCCCAGCTACCTCAGTCTCCCATAGGTTAAGTTGGATTTAGTCGGATGAAACGCAGATCAAAGAAAGTCTACTGGTCTGTTTGCTCTTTTGAGAGAACTTTACTGCCAGGATTACAGATTAAGCCATAGCATGTTGCTGACTGTGGAAAAATATAGGTACGGTGGAGGGACAGAAGAAGAATCTGTTCCTTCCCGGAGCTTGCTGCGTTAGTCATTGTCTTTTGAGCACTGAGACGTTGCACACACAAGTGTAAGAAGTGGAACTTTTGTGTAAACTTTCAGTTTATGTTACTGTTGTATTCCTTGATAGTTAGTTTCTACCTTTACTGGCTTTCTTGTAAGCCACAGCATTTTTAAAGCTGGCGCAATACTTTAGGCATCTTAGAGCGTAAGAAAGTTATTAAACAAATATCTCGCTAACTTGCAACTTTTCCAAGGCATTACGTAAAATGATACGTCATTTATAGTCCAATAGAAGATGCACTTGAGACTGACAGTGTTTAGGTTCTGCAACATCCCAATCCTTGTGTTAGTTTTGGAGAAACCCTCTGAGGGACTCTGCTACACATGCTTTTAACAAAAGCTGGAAAATATCCAGCAAATGTAGAAGCGAGGGTTACCATTTTTATGGCTTTGATAAGACCATTGCTGGGTACTGTATATGATTTTAATGTCTGTAACTGTTGTGACATTATTTAAAAGATCTGAATAGTTATCAAAAGAACCACAGAATGATTTAAAGCCTGGGAAGAATATCTAATAGTATAGTATGAGGCTTATCTAAAAGAAATCAGGTTAATTCAGAAGCTGAAGACAGAATGTAACCCTGTGGGTAGAGCCCAAAGCTACTCAGATTCAGATTTAAAGTACTCATTTTTGTCAGAGAGAGTATCTCACTATTGCGATAAATTAGCTAGAGCTATAGTAAATATTTGTAAGGCCTCAAATCAAAGCCTGATGTTTCTTTGCAGAAAAAAAGTCTGCTGTAGCTCAGTCATAAGAGATACTTTTGATGATGAATTTGTTAGGTGGAGTTTCCTAACCTGTGCTGTGCAGGAGGTGCAGCTAAATGGTACAAAGATGATCTCTGCTGTCTTTATAATCCGTTATCCATGACAAAATATGCAGGAGTCAATAGAAGGAATCCTCAATCTCAGCTGAAATACTTGACTGCATATGTAATATGAATGATTACATTCAAATAAGCTTAAGCAACAGTGATAAAATTATAAATCAAACACTCAAAAATTGAGCACTGCTAAAATCTAAATTGCCTGTGCATTTCTAACTTTTTAGTTCTTTTTTTAGGCTGTCAGTGAAGAAGCCATTTAGCAGGTCAAGATAGAAACTGGGTTCTAACATAGCCTGTGTCTTGGTGTAACTCAACTTAAGATTTAGGCTGTCGTGCTTCTTCAGCTTGAACTGTTAATGTGTGAAAACTAAAAGCTGTCTTGCCTCTCTATTTTGTTGGTTTCTTCTGTATTAGTTTGGCTTAAAAGCAAGGGTTTTTTTGCATCCCCACAGCTTATACTGAGAAGTGCGAATGGCAACTTTCAAGTTCTTTTTTTTCCCAGATTTAAGTGCACATTTATAGACAGCAGAAGTCATCTCTCTGAACTAAGGATGACCCCTAGTCAACCATTAAGTTCCAGCTTTAAGCTATGGAGGTTGATTAGCTCTTCAAATAACTAAGTAAAAGCTGGAAAAATGTACAACTTTGGCAAAGCTACCTTATTTTTCCCTAACCTCAATTTTGGAAATGGCTGAATTGCTTCTGCTGAAACTACTAAAAATACCAGCCTAATGGAGAGAGCAAACATGGAAAATTTCAGCCTGAATAACTAGTTTGGCAAAATTTAAAGGCCCCGATTTTTCGGTTGCTGTAATGACTGTTCGGCAACCTAAACCTTAGATATTGCCAGCAGCTCTGCTTGCAGATCTTAGAGCTCTGTGGGGGAGATGTGCATCCTGTATTTATGCCCTTGGCTAGTGGGCTCAGTAGGGTGCTTTACGTGAAAACATTAGTATTGCGTCAGTCTGAGGTACACCCGGTTGAGTATCCTGGATCCGGCTGTAACCCAGCCTGGACGCYCAGGGAAAACTGTAAAAAACTAGCAGGGCTGTGGAACGTTCTTGCAGATTGGTTTGTTGGTCACAGATTTCCTGAGCCCAAAATAGTGTCTTAGTATTTTAATCATCTTTTACTGAGTTTTCTTCCTTGAATTTGCCTAATCGTTTTTTGAATCCATGTAGACTGCTTAGCATCCACTGCATCCCTTGACAAGATGTTTTACAGTTTAGCAATACTTTATATGAAGAGATCTTTCTCTGTTTTGAACCTGCCTCCTGATTTGATTTTACTTGATGTCGCCTAGTTTGTGTTTTGGAAGAAACAGTGAACAAATTGTTCCCTGTTGGCCTTCTCCTTTCTTCTCCTGACATTGTAGACTTATTTCTCCCTCTGTCATCTTCTTTTTCAGGCTTCCTACATAGAAGCTGTTCCGTCCTTTTGATCATCTCCTGCCCTTCTCAGTACCTTTGCCTGTTCTCTCGTATCTTTTTTGGAGATCTGGGTCAAAAGAGACAGAGAGGATGAGGAACGGCATTAGAATGGTACACAGTATTCAAAATGCAGGCACACTGTGGATCTGTAGAAGAGCTTCTTGATGTTCCCTGTTTTGTTCTTTATTCTTTTCTTAGTAATTGCTAATATTCTGTTTGCTTTTTGAATTGCTACTGAACAGTGAGCTGATGTTTTCATAGAATTATTTAGAATAACCTCAGGATTTCATTTCTGAGTAGTAACAAGCTATTTAGAGCACTATTATATATGTAAAATGAGGATTATTTTTCTCTGTGCACATCACTTTGCACTGATCCTCACTGAATTTCRTTTGCTGTTCTGTCACACAGTTGCTCAGTGTTTTAAGATCCTTTCACAATGCTTTGCGTTTGGTCCTTGTTTTTACTTCCTGAGCAAGGCTTTGGAGCTGTTCTGGTTCCGCTATTGTTCCTGCGCTTGCCTGTAAACCTCACGCTCGTTCTAGCGGCTTCCTCCCGACGCTGTGYGTTGTGTGCCGCGTCGCTGCCGCCGCCTGACCTGCAGCAGGACTGGGATGTGCCGCCCGCCGGGAGACTTGCTCTGCCTTCCTGGTGAGCGAGGGCTTCTCTGCGAACGGGAGCCTTTCATCTGCGCCTGATTTGGTTTATTCTTTACCCGCAGTTCATTTTGACCAGCGGGTCGTGGAACGAGGCTCTCGGGAGCTTCCCGGTTCCTCTTGCTCCTGCCCCTGCGAGGGGCAGCGTGCCGCGGGCTGCCTGCCCGCTGTGCGTCCGTCCCCCGGCGCGAGCGGCACGCTGGGTGGGTTTTCTGGGAGGTGCCACCACTCTTTCCGAGGGCACTTACCTTCTCCCTAGGGTAGGAGCTGTTTAGCCCCCTGCTTTTAGCGCAGTGCGTGTGTGTGGGGGGGCACACCATGGTCTGGGACATCTGCGTCGTGGGGGGATGCTGTGATCTCTTGCTCCGTCACCCCCTGGCACTAAAGGCAGAGTGAGGTTTAGCCAGCAGAGGCTTAGGTACAGCTCAGCTGTGCTGGCACTTGGCTCTGTTCAGGAAACCTCTCTTGCTTTGAGGATTTCCCGGCCTGCACCAGGGCCTGCAGTGAAGTTCGCTGGCTCAGTGGGGACTTGTGGTTTGGCCAGGGAGATTTTGGACATAAAAGATGCTTGAAGATGGAGTGAAGGTTGTATTTCTGCCTGTGTTTGCCCTGGCTACTTTGTTACAAGGAAAAGAGGTTATGAGCAAAAGCGCCCGGYCCTGCCTTTCCCAAGAACCTGGATACCTGGTGTTTTTTCCATTTTGGTAGCTCCTGAATAATGCAGTAACCTTTCCAGGCAGAAAAGAGCCAGTGTGCGGGCTCACACAGCCATCCTTGCTGCTGGAAGCYGGACGATAGCTGTGGGCAGAGGCAGACGGTGGAGGGGACGCAGCTCTTGAAACACAGCCCATCGCGAGCGCCGAGCTGCGCAGCGGAGTATGTAATGTTATGTCAGTTCTTCCTGCGTTCCTGCAGTGCATCAGTCAAGGTGGGTTTTGTTACAGGGTGCAGAAGTGAACAGGAGCTCTGGGTGCCCCTTTTCTCTTCACAGCCAGGCTCTTTGGCCAGCTAAGCAGATGGGCCGTGTGCTTCGGGGAGCCCAAGGCATGCCATGAGAAAGGGTGGATCTCCAGTGGGGGCTAGGAGCGTTCATGTCTGCAGTGGGGGCATTCCCTTGGTCCTTAGGATTCAGGTTGGAAGAGATCTCTGGAGGTCTTTAGTTCCACTGCCTGCTCAAAGAAGGGTCAGCTATGAGGTCCAACCAGGCTGCTTTTGGCCTTCTCTGCTGCCAGGGCACACCGCTGGCCTGTGTCAGCACGCTTAGGCCTCCGGAAACCGCTGGCAGTGCCAAAGTCCCCCTTGGCTGCTGGTTCCAGTGAGAGAGGTGTGGGACATCATACCTAACCCTCTAGGACATTGCGTGAGTAATATTTGTCTTGGTGCTTTAGGCTGCAGACAGCTGTGTGCTTTTAGATCCAGCTATGCTGTTAAGGCTCTTAGGACCTGCCACTAAGGGATTCCATTTGCTGTTATGGATAGTTTGTGTGTGCGCTCCCTAATCAGCTTAAAGCAGCATCACCCAGATTTACTCAGAATAAGTTAGAAATGTTTAAGCTAACCTGGCTGGTTTTGCCCAAGTGTCTAATGAAATGCCAGCACAATGCTAACCTGGGGCAGGGGAGATGGAGGATGGTAGACTGCTGGGGAGACCGTTGTGCTGGTTGCAGAAGCTGGTAGCAGATAAACACATGTGTTTGGTCTCGTCTGAGGATGGATCTTGTTGCAGTAGTTTAATGTGCAACTTCCCTCAGCTGTCTCCATGCCGGTTTGCTGAAAGTCACTGCCCCTGTTATCTGAAGAGGAAAACGTGCCTGTGCCTCGGCTATTACCCTTCAGAATGTGATGTCTTACCTTAAAGTGCTGATGAGCAATTTGGGCAGAGGTGCAGGACTTCGAACTGAAGTGGCTGAGGCACAAGTTCACTCTGCTCGCTGTGTTTTGTGGGTGATCATATAGAGTGAGGCGTGCAAATGACCCAGTGTTATACATGTTTGCTAAGGGATAGTGAACGAGAGCCCTGAACATGGCTCTGGCCAGCGCACCAGCTTCCTTCGCTTTACCACGATGCGGAGCTGATGGTGGTGGAGGAGCTACAGTTTGCGGACACAGTCAAACCGGCTGTGTTGGAGCAGGCACACGTGCGCTCTGCAAACAGCTGCATTAGYGAGGAGGGTGCTGCCCACAGTCGAATGTAGCCGTCTGTCAGAGGGCCCCGCTGCAGCAGGCAGGCTGGAGTGCCACACATGAGAAAGCTGTAACGTATCCCAGTCACACCGAACTGGCTGATTTTGCCTAAAATGAATTAGGGAGAGTTCAAAAGAACTGAGAGATGAGGAGGAAAGAGAACCTCTGCCATTGGGATTGCTAACTGGCRTATCTGGAGCTGCAAAGTGGTGCCYRGCAGTGCTTCRGMAGCWAGTGGTTCCCCATCTCCAAGCTGTTAAGTTTCTTGCAGAAACAAAAAGTCAGTATTTGGTTGTTAGGGCTTCCCRTGTTGTCAGGAAGCACCTCATTCATGGGTCGGTGGGTCCATTCATTACCTGGTAGCTCCTTCCGTCCGGCCTGGATGGTTAAGTGCTGTTCATTCCCATCTTGTCCCCAGCGCAGGAAAGAAGCAAACCTCACCAACCCCGAAGAGCAGTCCCATAGGTGAAGGTGGGAAAGCTGAACAGTACTGCAGATACTTCTGTATTTTCAACAGCAAATGATCGTGACCCGTTCATGCGTAAAAAGACGTGACCTGTCATTGTGTCTTGCTTGGTGCTAGTACCAGACAACGTTCTGATGCTCTGAGCATATCGTGATTCTAGACATGAGCAGCATCAGACAAGGAATGCCAAAATTGGTAGGTCTGGTGTCATCGCTTTCTGTCACACTAGCCTTGCGCATGCCCTGCTCTGTGCTGCCCGAGGGGCGCCGAGAGCGGTTTCCAGCGGCATTTGCTGCTGCAGCCTCCACTAAAGGAAGAAGTCCCTCCAGAGCCGTCCCAGCCCCRTCGCCGATGCCAGATTGAGTATTGGGAAAGGAGGGTAGGACATTCCCGTACCCCTTAGAGACCTCTGTGGCTCCCTCACCCTTTCTCCAAAAGGGTTAGGCGTGATACGTTTTCTGGTGATGGTATTTGGGTAACGCTCACCCTTTGCTACTTGTTTTAAAAGGGTTGGTGTCACAAAGCTGAAAAAGAATTATCAGCCAACGCATTTAGGAGAAAAAACATAAATGGAAAATGGAAGTAATAATTACACATTCCAAAAGAATGTCTTATCTGTGCCCAAAACTCTGAAATCCCGCAATTAATGAAGAAGGCTGCACTATTTCAAAATTCAGCCTGGCACATAAAAGAGGTGGCACATCTAAACAGTAAGGCAGTCATATATAATTAATCATTAAAGGAGAAGAGGTTGATACTACTGAACATAACCCAAGACTAAAAATGAGAGAACTGAAGAAATAAGACACAAGTAGCAATCTATGTCTGGACTGATTAATGGCAATAAGGAATTATTAAGCTTATTAAGAACAGTAGCATTTTTTAACTACAGTATTGGTTCATGGCTGGATAGAAATGAAAGAGTTGTAAATAACAATGTGGTAGAAGTGTTTCAGTTCTGTACTCGAGGAGAAACCTCCAGATAGTACGATAACAGCATAGCATAGGGATGAAATACTTTCCCTCAAATGATTGAGCAGTTTTGAACAGCAGCTACCAAAATTAGGTATTTTAAAATGACTAGCTCTGGATAACTTGCATCCAAGAGTCATAGAAGAGTTTGCTAAGGAGCTGTCTGATCAATTACCTTTTAGTAGCTCTTGAATGAGAGGATGATTCTAAGAGCCTGGAGAAGGCTAACACTGTGCCAGCGTTTAAGAGGATAAATGGGATGACTCAGGTATTTATAATACAGTGAGCTTGATATTGATCCCTGAGAAAACAGTGGAATGGCTGACATGGATCTGAATTAATGAAGAATTAAAGGAGGGGAAATGAAGGCCAAGTAACATAGTTTGATGGGATCTACTTTCCATAAAATTGATAACTTTTTTCTGAGCAGAGTGATTAGGTACAATTGTTAATGTTTAAATAATATGGTTAGACTTCTTTATGATATTTGACTTAGGATGGGGTGACCTTCTGATGGGTGAACTACAGCAATCTATGGTCAACATGAGACACACAAGATGGATCAAAAATTAGGATCTCAATATATAATTGTAAATGGAAATGATCTTGGAGGAGTTAAGTTTCCAGTGGATTTTGCAGGGACCTGTTCTTCACCTTACAGTATTTAGCATATTTATCAATGACCTGGAAAAAATCATGTTTGAATTAATAAAGGTTATAGAAAGTCACAAATACGGGAGAAATGTAAGCAGTGAAGTGGGCAAGTCACTCATACAAGAGTTCAGGCTGTGCTTATTGGATAGGGGATTTCACCCTGAGAACCGCGGCTGAAAACACTTGTGGGATTACACTTGTTATCAGTGGAATGCGAGTTCCCAGTGCAAAAAGGGTGATGTGGACTGTGAGCGTATATGGGGAACGTAGGGTGAGAGAAAAGAGGTTTGGCACTGGATGATCACTGCTGGGTACTGTGCCTAATTCTGGTGTCTACACTAAAACAAAAACACCGAAAAACTAGGGAGGACTCAAAGATTTGTGAATTAATTACCAGATTGGAAAATGTACCCACAGAGAGAGACTTGAGTAGCTCTTCTTTCTAGGTTGTCAAAGAAAACGTTAAGAGGTTATTTGATCAGATTTATAAATATCTCGAAGGGATAGTGGGTGCTTCCTTTTAGGGTTGCAGTCTCTGACTGAGATATCTAATGATTCTGCCCCATTCCCAGCCCTAGTCAAAGGAGAGGGAGCTGTTTGCAGCCATGAGCTGCTCATCTGACCTGGCTGTAAAAGGAGATGCGGTGGGAACATCTGGTGCAGCTGGGCTGTGTAAGAGGCTGTGAGAGGCAGCAGAGCTGTCCAGGACAGATGCTCGTGGGACTTAAATCTTTCCTGAACAGCTCAGCGCGGTGCGCCRCTGTGGGGGAAGCAGACATCTGCTGCCTGCTCCCAGCCTGAGGTCACCAGGGTGCTAGAAAGCAGATAGTGCAGATCTGTCTCTGTCCCTCAGCTGTGCTGTAAGCGGGATCTTAGCTGTGCCCGAGGAACAGGGATACTGCAGGTTACAGCGCCGGGCTTGCATAGCCAGCAATAGTCCTTCATAGTCCATAGTCCTTCCTCAAGTTCTTCCAGCTGGAGGCTGGGAAAGGGAGAAGGGAGATGTCCTCTGCTCTTGCAGGTGGGTGCCTTGGTGTGTTTCCTTGCTGATGGAGCCCTTGTGGCTAGGGCTGACTTGAAGCAATCCTGGAAGTTTGCCGGAAAAGAGGGGTGGATTCCCTTCTGTCCAGAGCCAGCACGCAGCCTGTCAGTCACCAGCGGCTCTGCAGCGGATGACAGAAAGTCTTCCCTATGCACATCTGCTGAAGAGAGCAAGCTGYGTCCCACTTCCCGGGGATGAGAGTAGCATGGAGTAGGGGAGGAGGAAGAGAAAGGGAATGGTACAGGGTCGTGGAGAGAAGGAGGCCCTGGGGAGCGTCCCAGAGCCTGAGCAGAACCAGCACGCTGCTACGTGCAGGCTCGGTGGCACAGGGGGAACCAAACATGGGTATTACGAGTTATGAGCTGTAGCTCAGTGCCCTGTGCTCTGGACTGCCTGTCCTGACCCGCATGCGTGCGAGGGCAAGTGACTGCAGCTGTATTCCAGGGCACAGGCTGATAATGGCTGTTTTCCTCAGGTGTTTTGTTGCTGGCCCAAAGTATAGTTTGGTATGGCTGTTGGTGCCGTCTCCCTGGCCCCTGCTGATGCAACGCAGCTCGTCTGAAGACTTCTGCTTCGTCTTGCTAACGGAACGGCAGCAGGCTCGGAGCTGCGAGAGGTGCCTGAAGCTGCACCTCCTGCCCCAGCCGCACCGGAAGCTCGCGTCGGCGTTCGCTGTGGTTGACCTCTTCCTCCGCGCTTTCCTGCGGTCAGGGTGTGGGGGCTCTCGGAGGGGAAATGCGGAGACGATCAAGCAGAGTGAGCGCCTTAGCAGTGAGGTGCTGGAAGGGGCAGAGCAGCGTGCCGGGATGTTCCCCCCTGGAAGGAGAAGGTGTTGAAATGGAGCGACGCGTGCTCCCTTTCAGGAGGGTGAGTGATCCTCGCGCTCTGAGGTGTGCACCTGCGGTTACAGCAGGAGCCTCTGGGGACCARGAGGTGCAGATGGGAGGCCAAGAGCCTTTTGTGAGGTAGGTTTGGATTATTATTATTATTTTTTTTAAATCTGTGGTTGACAGTTTGAGGCACCGGGGAAAACCGAAAACGCCTGTGTATTCAACAGAGCTCTTACTCGCATGCCGGTACGTGAAATCGCATACATTGATGGAGAGGCCATGCTCTTAGGCTGCTCTGAGGAGTCTGTCTTCCAGCGGTATCCTGATAAGTTGAGAGCCCGCAGGGATGTGCAGCCCTGCCTGCCGCACTGCAGAGCCTCTCCTGCTCTGGGAGCGCACCGTGTGATGCCCAGAGTTGGGGAGAAGCTGTAGTGCTATCAAATAGGGGATGCAGTTGGTAAAATAAAGAGCTTGGGAGGGAATTTGTCTGTGACAGTCTTCCGTGCTGCGACTGATGGGTCTGGTATGTGAGCAACGGAATCAAGCGAGAGAAACTAGCATAAGGGTACGTGCCAMACCGTGTTCTGGGGTTATTTGAGGTACGGAGATGGAGTGTGGTGTGCTGATGGGGGCTAGGTATTGTCAGGGACCCGAAATAACATAGTCTCCCCATTTTGTTTGTCGTCCTGCTGCACTGAGATTCTTGAGCAGCAGACGCTACCTGTGCGGGCAAACGAACGGTGGAGGAATTTGGAGTTGGCGTTAAAAACCCCGTGGAGACGTTGTCCCCTCTTACGCGCAGACTACCCATCAGCCTGTTCAGATTCCTGTGTTCACTGGTTGTTCCGTGTCCAGGCACTGCCCTGATTTCTTCCTTCCTCGACCAGCAAAGACAAGTTTGTGTGAAGATAAGYGCARCARCAAGTTTCTGTTGGGTCATGTCCTRYTGGCATGTAAGCGTACGGTAGAGCAGCTCTGTGAGGCAGTCRCTTAAGATGTGCAGATGTGCATGTACGTGTGTGTGTGTGCACATAGGAGGAGGGAAGAAGGAATCGTCTGAAGCTCTCCTGAATACTTACGTATGAGCCTAGCTCTAGCAGTATAACTTCCTTTTTTGGGGGTCGCAGTCCCCGTCTAATGACTGGTATGTAATTCTGCAACTCAGCYGGTAGCATCTGTATTACAGTACCACGGTTTCATAGTTCAGGCTCCTTTGGTTGTGGGGGATGGGATTGCACAGTTTTGCTTAAAAAGTCCTGTGAAATTACTTGCAAGGAAACTGCGCTAAAGACAAGCACATAAACAGTATTTCAGTTCCAAAAGCCAACCTCTTGAAAATAAACTGACATTTGCCTTTACAACCTAATTTGGGTCCTTTTGCATACATGTTACGATGCAGCCTTTAATTACATGCTCCTGTATTTTCCACAGGACTTTGCGTTGCTCAGGATGTAAAATGCATGCACATAGGCCTGAAGTAACGTTGTACAGACAAGTGCAGATCTGGCTCTCCTGGCTTCTGAGTGCTTGCCGTTGTGATCTGAACCATGTTCTTCTAATGTGTTTGTTTTAAGCTGTACTAAAAACGAGCTGGTCTGGAGGGAGCTTAACTTTGTGAAATGGCCCTTTGCACCCTCCTCTGGTCCTTGAGGGAGGAGTTTCTTCAGGGCGTTTTTCTACACCTGTTTTGCCTCTGGGAGGTAGAATTAGAGGATTTGGTACCCGATCCCTCCTAATTAACCCCTTCTCCTGAGGGCTGCATTGCAGAGAGCTCCTCATCAGTCTGCTGGCAGGGGTGTTAGGCTCCCGAGCTCCTCTATCAGCCTAGTGATACTGAGCTCCTATCGCTTGCTGCTGCGTAACRGTCCAGGCGTGATTAAGGATGGCCACAAACCCGAAGTCCTGGAGAACCCCCCTCAGAACGTGGGGAGATGACGTCTGCAGGGTGCCTTGGTGACGCTGGCAGGCCGCGCGCCCCACGGCTCCCTCCCTGTGAGGGGAGGCTTCCTGCTGGATGCTGCTCCTTCTTGTCCTGAGCGCTACCCGGAGAGGTGGGAAGAGGCTCCGGGGCTAGTGACGAGGGGTCCTCCCCTTTCCGTCGCCTCCTGGTTTCCCGTCTGCCGCTGGCTCGATCGCTCCTCTGTAACGCTGTCCAGGTTTTGTTTTAATACCCCTCTCTGAGATCAGACYGTCACGGAGAGAGAAGCGCTGGCGAGGTGCTGCCCGACGGTGGTGGGGAACTGGTTAGGAAAGAGGCAGATGGTGACTGCTCCACGCTGCAGAGGAATGGGAGTCCCAGCGGGTGCAATCGGGACGAGCTTTCCTTCGAAGCCGGCCACCTCTCCGAGCACAGAGCGCTCTTCTGCCTCCCTGCGTGTGCGCTTTGGGAGCTCATTGCTTGCCGTGCACTCTGGAGTTATTTKGGGGGAAAAGCCTTCATTCCCCACAGGCTCTTTTCTAATTCAGTCGCATCTGAGACAGGGCAGAGACTGCAGTCTTCTCCTAAGAGGATGAGAGGAGCTGACTGTGGGGCTTGGAAGGGTGTGTGGGCAAGGA
Source organism: Apteryx rowi (assembly GCF_003343035.1). Classification (NCBI taxonomy): domain Eukaryota; kingdom Metazoa; phylum Chordata; class Aves; order Apterygiformes; family Apterygidae; genus Apteryx; species Apteryx rowi. The sequence goes on from NW_020450985.1 coordinate 113,018, forward strand.
GATTGCAGCAGCCTTTTAGGACAAGAGTACTTTCTGTCGCTGTTGTGAATAGATTTATAGATTGGCCGGTGACAAGGTGAGGACAGAATAATCTTCCTCGTGTCCCCAGCTCTCTTCTGAGCTTCTGGCTTTTTCCACCCTAGGCTGCCTTGTCTGTGGGCGAGTCCCGGTCTCTGGCATTCCCTGCGCAAGGGAAGCGGCAGCTGGTTTGCATGGGATGAACATGAGCGACGTTGTTCTGAGCTGGTACGTCTGGCTTCCTCCGAGGGCTGGCTGTCGTTCCCGAGGCGGAGCGAGGCCCTCTGCCCGGCCCTGCCGAGCCCCTTTGCCCTCCCCTGCCCCTGCCCGTGCCCAGGGGACCTCTGCGAGGATCCTGCCGGAGGCGTGCAGTSGCTTCTCCCTCGCTTAGTCTGACAGCAGCAACGATTTTTAGGAGCTTCCTTCCAAGAAGTTCGGGACCCTGAGGGAGGGTAGGCGGCCCTGGGAGGGTCAGAAGGAAAGCCTTCCCGCTGCGGGAGGCTTCCCGCTTCTGGAGCTGCACGTGACACCCGTTGATCCCCGGCGGCGTCCTGCACCCCGGGCACCGCAGCGCTTTGCCCGCGGGGCGAGCGCATCGCTCGGCGTCCGTCTCAAGAGCGTTCAGCTCCCCCAGCCGCCCTGGGAGCGACCGAGCTTTCAGGTCGGGGCCGGGAGGAGAGCGCAGCGCGGGGCTGGAGGCCGTCGGTGTCCCAGAGCGCCGTCGGTGACGGAGCACCGCCACGCGTTTGACGCGGCCTGTATATCCGCACGCGAGTCCCCGCAGCCCTCCGCTGTCTCCCCGGAGAAAAACGAGGCAAGACACTGTCCAGGTTCTCGAAGGCTTTCTGAAGCATTGCTGGTAGCTTTGGGGCGAGAATCATGGTGGATGTTTTCCTGCGCTGGGCTCGGTGGAGCTGTTTTCGCTGCGTTTGTTTAGTTGGCTTGGAAGAGAGCTGCTGTAGGGCTGGAAGCAGCTGAACAGCGAGGAAAGTGAGTGAAAGGCTGGGCTAGTTGCCTTTACAGAAGAAAGCTTAATTAACGAGCTAGAATTTGGCCAGAAAGCAGGGTTATTCTTCTTGTTCTTGGAGTAATGGCACAAGACCTAGAACGGTTTGAGTCATTACTGGTCATTCCTAAGACCTCAGAAGTTGATTTGCAAGGTAATTGTTAGCTCTTGACTGCTATCGGTGTCTGCTCACAAGCTGAYGTTATAAACAATTTAATTAAAAACACTGATCACGATTACAGTAGAAGTTTGGTTAAAAAATAAGGCATAGTTAAATAAATGCTTACTTCTGTGTTTATCACCGCCTCTTGCTGCCGACCACCAAGCACTAGTAGAGTGCAAGRTAATCACGGAATTCCTTTAAAAAGTCATGGTGGCCTTTCTATTAAAAAGCTTGTAAACCTCTGTCCTGGGATCGCATGATCTTACCGGGGTTTGTTCGACGCAGTGCTCCTGGCTCTGTGCCTGGGGAGAGCGCGGCTGCCCCCGCAGAGCCGGGGCTTTTCCGAAACGCGGCCCACCCTCCGCTCCTTAATCCTTAAGGAGAAGGATCGGTTTTTAGGCAGCCTCGCCTYGTTCAAATGCAGATGAGGGCCCTGCTGCGGTGCCACCACTTGGCTCCAGGATGCTTCTGGCTTTCCAGTCTCCATGGTTTTCCTGCCCTGCAGGGACAACTGGGGGGTGGTTTGTACGCTGGGTGTGAAGCCGGGCGTTAAGTGTGGATGGGTGCCATCTGGAGATGTCTGTCGGAGGGGTGGCCTCTCGSCTGGCTGGTGTGAATGACCTTGGCAGCCGGGGTGGTCCGTGGAGCCACAGAGTGGGAATTCCTCCGCTAGCGGAAGGTCCCGCCGAGGCCTGCGAGGACGCTYGGGTAAGTGGAGACAGCTGAATGGTGACACAGGGGTTACGAGCGGCAAATGTGCCTTTTGCCAGAGCGGATGTAAATTACGGATAATGCCAGGATGCACCTTGTTACCAAACAGGCACCTGTCTCCTGCTGCCTTGGTCGGTGGGGGAGCTAAGCTTCCCTAGCTTTCCCTCTCCTAGTCAGTCCRCAGCTCTGGTCCTTGCTGGTCTTGGTCTCTGGGGCACATCCATTGCATACCCCTGTCTGAGGCTTGATGTCCACCTCTCCTGGGCGGTACAAATCTGGCTGTGCTGCTGCAAGGGCAGCATATTCCCAAGGGAGACTGATCGGAGTAAATGGTTTTCTGGCAGCTACTGGGTCTGAGGCTCCCAGGCTGATGGGGAACATGCGCATAGAACTGCAGAATAMAAAATTACGATTGGAATTGTTGGCTCATTTGGTATTATTGGCCTTTGAAGTTGTGTTGTGCTCTTCGCTCTTGGGCTGGTTTATGCTGTGGCGTTTCTTGGAGCAATGCATTTACAGGGGACTACATCTATAACGACATATCCATCAAAATAGCAAATGCAGCCCTATACGACACAGGGAAAGTATGTCCAGCAGGGACATGAAAATAGTAATGACCTTGCATAAGGCATTGCTAAGATTTCTTCCAGAACGCTTTGTACGATTGCCTGTTTCAGGGAAGAGGACTTCAGATGGGAAGAGGAACAGAAATGGATTACTAGGATGGTCAAAGGAGCAAGGAGCCTGTTTGAAGAAGGTTGTACTGAGTCGGACCAAAGCTCTGTTTAGCCCAGTGTCCTGTTGGAGAACGGCTGAAAGCAAGTGCCTCAGGGGTCGCATAGGACGAACACAAGCGTATAGTAGTATTTCCCTGAGGGGACTGAGGGACGTCCTGAGTCCGTGGTAGTGTCTTCGCATTTATTAGTGCTGGATCGATTTTTTTCTTCTGTGATCCTATTTAATTGCTTTGTGAACTTTTAGTATCCACAGCATCCTGTGAAAAGGACTCCGCTGCTTCACAGCATATTCCATCAAGAGGTGCCACCTTTTTGTTTGCTTTGAAACTCACTAATTTAGTTTAACTTTCCCCACTTCTTTTACTGGAAGGTGCAGTGAGCAGTTGTTTTCCTGTTTACCTACTCAGTGCTTTGGATATCAAATCATGGGCTTCCRTCTTGCCCACCTCAGTTGTCTCTTTCTCAGGCTGACAAATGCTTTTCTGTTCCTAGTTGTTCCTTTTATCGAAGCCATTTTCTCTTTTTTTGAGTAAGGGACCAGAACACAGTATTCAGGCGGGTAAACAKGGATTTTACACAACGTTTCATTCTCTGTCCCTCTCCTTACGCTCTGTTGCACTGGTTTGGACCATTACTGGTCAGCCGTCTTGCGTAACCTGTCAACCGTGTTCCAGGGTAGGGAGCCCGCTGAGATCCCACRCTTGGCACGTGAGGTCAGGGCTCCTCTTTCCCACGTGCATCTCTGTGSTTATCTCCGCTGCGCTCCATCCACRTGCTTTTTTGGCCCYGGCGCTTTGTGTTGGGAGGATCTGCAGCTCCTTCCAGTTGKCTTTCCTGTCTTATSCTGTCAGTACTGCTCTTATACTGCTCACCAAAGCTGTCAGGTCACTGCTCACCCCCTCTTCTAGATTATTTGTGTGCGTTTTCCAGCGCCGACCTCTGTGGGTCTCTGTCAGTGACCTGCTTCACTGGAGAAGCTGGCAGTTCCTGCACTTGTTCTCCTGGGTTTTAATCATTTTTTTTAYCCACACAAGGGCTCCCCTTCTCGTTTCTGCAGAAGCTTCGTTTCTTTAAGAGCTTTCAGTGGAGGGACCTTGTCAAGTTGTCACTGGAAGTCTAGGTGGACGAAACCAGGTAGATCCCATAAATTCATACCCTTTTTGTTCATCTTTCAAAGGGGGGGGGTAGCAGCTTTCTGGAGGTGTGACTGCCCTTTGCAAAACCCGTATTGATTCTTTTCAAGTGTGGCGCATTTATCTCTGTTTCTCTTTGCTCTGTTCCGTATCATTGTTTTCACTAGTTTTCCCATTACAGAGCTTACACTGACAGCTCTGTGGCTCCTTGGATCCCCCGGAGCTGTTGTAGAAACTTCATGTTGCATCTGCTACCTTGTTTGTCTTTGATTCTGAGGCAGTTTTGGGTTACAGACTGCACATTACAGTTAATAGTCCAGCTATTTTTTTTCTTGAGCGTAAGCAGCAGATGTACTGGAAGTTCGCAGTACCAGCCGGCCAATGCCCTGAAAGAGCTTGGACTGTGTAATTTGTAGATTAACCCATTTCACAGCTCTTGCACTAATTTCCATCTTTCTCACCTTTACTGTTTTCCCCCCTTTCCACTGCATGAAATGTTGTGTTGAACTTCAAGTTTTGCAAATACCTTATGGTTTTCTCTATAGGCTGAGGCTGATGGCTGCATGACTTCATGGGTGTTTTCATTGCTGCTTAAAATTATGATAGACAATCAGTTAATGAGAACAAAACTGTTAGTGTAGACGTCCATGAGGGGAGTCTGCCCTGTTCTTCCTGCGAGTTACCTGCGTGCCCTGAGAAGGGTGGTGGAAGGAGATGTCATCTTGCCTGGAGCGACCTCAGAACGGAGTGGGTGTGCAGGAAGTCCTGCCAGCACGCCTGGGGGAGAGCGCGGGGCTGCTGGGGAGGCGTGGGGCACGCTCGCACTGGCAAAGAGCAGCAGACGCACGGTCACGACCAGCCTGGAGACGTTTAACCCTTGCCCAGCTTGGAATAGAGGTTCAGGATCGAGGATCTGGTGCAGAATGGCGCTGCGTTATGGACTAGAGGGTTTTTTTTTTCTTTATTTGCTCTAAGATTTCTGTTGTATCRTCTGAAGATGCACATGAATTTAATAAAATCTTGCATATTCTGACCAATACCAAAAAGGAAAGTTATAAGGTGAAACTTGGGGTCCGTGGCCTGTTTCTCAGGGAGGAGGCTGACTTGGCTTCTCCAGAAAGCCTCGTTGCTGGCTAGAATGCTGTGATTACGCTGGGTCAGGTACGATAGCAAACAGTTTACTAATGCTGCTCTCGCTGCTGACTCTGTTGCTGTTTGAGGCACAACGATGCCTGCCTTCGTGTGCTGGTGGTATTAGTCATTCTGCTGTATCTCGGGAGAGTGACTAGAGAGAAGCATTAGGTGAAGTAGTATTTGTCGGGGTGCTAAGTTTTGTTTAGCATTTCGTGTTGTTATCTAGTCTCTGTGGCCTTCTACCTTGTTTTCTGGAAATAAACTTTCTCTCTCTTTTTTTTTACTATTGAGCAGGTGCCTGAGGATTAGGGAAGAAGGACCAGTTCCTTTTCATGGTTTCTTATGGTACAATTGTTTTGGTCGTTTTCTAGAACGGATTATTATCGGAGAGTTTTGGAAAACTCTATTTGGAAAGTCCCGTTCTGGGTTGCTGGGCTTGTCATCTCTTTAAATACAGCTGAACGTCTTTGCAGTCATATCTTCTGCTGGTGCCTGTTTCTGTCCTTCCTGTTCATCTGTCCTTCCATGCCTCGGCACCCCTAGCAGACCATTTTTTTTGGTGGTGTCCTGTGTGATGCCCCGTGCAGTAGAGYGCAGGGACGTCCGACTAAGGAAAGACGGTCTGGATAGCGCAGACCGAGCTTTGGGGTCCGTGTCCAATTCTCTGCTTGGATGGGAGGCTTTTCCCATGACCGCGGGAATGCCCCTTGTCCTCTGCGCGTGTCCTCACGGCGGCAGCGCGGCCGCCGTGGAAGACGCCTCGGCTAACGCGAGAAGTCGCGCTTGTGCGTTGCGTGCGCGCAGCCCTTGCGTCTCAGCCCGCGCCTGCMCCGGGTGGGACCGGCGCTGCCCTTCTTCGCAGGCGGGTGGTAGGCTTGCAGGGCGTTTCAAATAGGGCGATAAGCTCCACGCAGACATCTTAGAGGCTTCTGTCGTCTTAAAGCTGCGGTTCTAAGTGCAGCTGTTTTCTCCTCGCTGTGCAGCAGGGTTGTGTAATTTTCAAGGGCTCTCTGCACTTGTTTTGCTCTCTTTCTGCTGCACACATTGCTTTGCGTTGGTCTCCCAATGCACCGGCTTTGCGAGCCTCAGCCAGGGAGCACGAGCTGCCTTGACGGGGATGCGGCAAGAGGGGCTGCTCCCCCTTGCAACACCCTCTGTGGAAGGTTTTTTTGTCTTCAATCCTCTGTATAAACTCGCTAACCCTTTTGTGAGGAGCATACGATCAGGGCTGGTCTTSAGCTGGAAAAGGTCTGGACCTCTCTTCTGCCCTCCTGATCAGCCGAAGAATAGTGCTCTGCAAACTGTCCTTCACAGGCTGCTGTAAGATCTGTTTTTCTTGGGTGGGGGGAGGATTTTTCAAGCTTTTCCATCTTGGAGGATTGGGAGGTTTTCTTCTCCTCATGACCTCCAGATTTTTTTTACCTGTCCTCTGTGTCTTACTTCTGCACAGTCCATCTCTTAGTTTCACACCTTTGGTATTTCTCTTTTTCATTTCTGCTCTCCTCTTYGCTTTTGGATTAACCTACAGAATTTTCACTATTATAAATGGTGATTATGGAAGGRATTTTACAGCCCTGGCAAGGACTGGGCTTGAGGACCTAAAGCGGTCTTTCTCGGTCCTATTTCTAAATTTTCGTGCGGGCTTATCTCTTTGGATTTCAAAATAGTAAGGAGATTTCACAACGTCTGGTCTAATCACGTTGAGGCTGTTCTTACCTGCAGCCATTGCTAGAGCATCTCCTGCGAGGCAGGTGAAGARTATTAAAGGATTGCTTAAACACAGCCCGGGGAATAGTCTGGCGTGTAGTCTGGCGGTATGGTGAGCCTGCCCCGTGGTTCGGAGCAGAGCGGGGATCCGCGTTACCAGACTGACCGCGGTTAGGCAGAGGCTGGAGTTTAGGCAGGACACTGCTATTGACACCCCTGCTTACAGAAATGCCGCGGGGGGGCTCTGACGAGCAGAAGCRATCGGTGCCTTGATCTTCCGTTACGCCCGAAAGATAACATCTTAAGCGTTATCTTCCAGGGCTTGCTTGCGGCGTGCGATCTGGGAAGAATAATCCCTCCGTCGGCGGGATGACGGTGTTGGGGAGCTGGTCTCCCGCTGCGGCAGGACGGGCCRCGTGCCCTCGCCGTGCCGGCAGGGCTGCCGGCGCGGGGCCGTGCGGGCGGTGGGTGATGCAGCGTGACCTCACGGTGCGTGGGAAGAAGGTGCTTTGCTGCGGTATTGCAAACCCCAGGGGAAGAGAGAGTGGTAATTTCCTCGCCGCCGCCGTCAGCAGCGGCGAGGTTCGGAGGCAGGACCCGAGCCGGGGGCGTGCGAGGAGAACGTGGGAGGAGGCAGCGGTCTCATGCTGAAGTCAGGCACTTGTGTGTGTTTTCTGTTTACTTCCTGGCTTCGGTTAACTGTTTGGCGACTAGGACGTCGGGCTTGTCTTGCAGTTCCTTGTTCCTGCTTTCTCCATGGAAACTGTGCAGACAACGGCTCCGTGTGACGCTCCGGATCTGAGYGATCTCCCTCCTCAAGGGGCTATTAAAAGCTGGGCCTGCAGATGTCAAACCGACGGCTTCGGGGCTGCGAACGCGGAGCAGGCACGGTCACGACGCAGCGGGCGAGCGGAGCAGGCAGGGCGGCGGGAGCGGGGCCTGGGAGCACGGCCGACGCCGCTCACYGCCTCCGCCGACGTCCCCCACGTACGGGAGCTGAGCCGCGGAGGACCSAAGGATTCCTCCTGCTCTGCGGCCCTGTGCGTTCGCAGGATGCTGCTGGGCTGGCGGATGTTTTGCAGATGGAGAGGGTGGGGGACGGCCTCACGCAGGGGCTGATCCGCTGGGGCGCCCGGGGGAGGTTTAGCCGGGCYGCGCCGGTGCGGTTCGCCGTCTCCGGTCGCTCGACCCGGCTGCGCGGATTCGCGGAGCCGGACGCCCTGCTGCGGCCGAGCGCGGAAGCCGTAAGCGACATCCCCCTTCCCTGCGCGGGTGGGAGGGGGAGGCCAGGTCGTCCCCTCGCGCCCCACTCGCCGCCGGGCTGGTCCCGCGCGCCCTCCCC
>NW_020450985.1:121108-126929 GCF_003343035.1 Apteryx rowi
GCGGCACACGGGCGGTGACGTGCGGCTCCTCTCCCGGCAGCCGGCGGGGAGGCCGCGCGCCCCGGATGCTCCCTCTTTGGCAGCTCGTTGGTATTGCTCGCACGTGGCCGCGCCGGCTGGAGCTGGCCGGGGTCCGGCACCCCCTGCTCGCCCCTGGCGCAGGCGCTGGGATCCTCCTGCTGCCGGTGGCTCCGTGTGGGCCGGGGGCTTTGGGGACGGGCTGGGGAGCRCGCACCGGGGTCCTGCGCAAGCCTGGCGCCGTGCCCAGCAGCCCTGCTGGGAAGGGGCCCCCGGCTGCTCGAGGCCCCTGCTCTGCCCCGATCCGCTTCTGGGCCTTCACCTGCTGCCAGGGCGCCGAAAACACCTGGCTCTGCCCGTGCCAGGCTGAAAACGCCCGGCTCTTCCCGCGCCACGAACCCGGCCCCTTCCTTGCTGATCCCTCAGACGCTCGCGGAGGCCAACACACAGGTCCCGCTTGATGCTTAACGCGTGCCTCGCTGCAGCGTTCCTCCAGACATGGGCCCGCGCGGCGGCACCATCGGTTCTGCCGCCTGAACGCAGCTGTCCCGTCCTCCAGGCTGAGGATCCCTTGGCAGCAAGACTGTCTTTGCGTGTGCACGCAGCTGGAGTGGAAATACCAGTGTCAGTTAATACCRGGGGAACGAAATGGAGCGTTTGGCCAGTCACGCCTCACGCTTTTCTTCCATTTCTGGGCTCCACCCGGAGCTTCGCACTGGGGACCAGCCAGCAGTGGAAAGTTSCACAACTTTGTCTTCAGCGTAGCTSTTGTTTGGCCTTTCATGCCTTTTCGTTAATTTAAGCCAGATGTTCAYTGCCATAGTACAATAACGTGGGTGTGACTCAAAAAGAAGTATGGGCAAGAGCCTAACTGGCTTCTGTCCCCAGGCACCTGCCCTGGGTCGGGATTACGGAAGTTGTGTGTCCTTGCTACGTTTGCAGCCTCAGTGCTGGTGTGCTCGAGAGCCCCGTGGCGCGGGGAGCTCTGCCCTTTGGTGAGCTCGGAGAGCGTAGCCTTTCACGTGCGTTAGGTGTGCGCACAGCCCCCGTCACCAGCGGGCACCGTCAGCTGTGCAGACTGCATAAAGAGGAGACTTCTCGAGACGAAGAGCGGCGTATTGGGTGCATCTCGGTGACGACTGTCTCTAAACACCAATAGCTTCCAATTACACGGTCTTTTCTTGTTCGCAGAACGGTTCCTTAGCAGTTACCTTTCCAGCCATGGCGGTGGAAGAACCAGCCGGAGGCTTTGTGCCCTCGGGAACCATCTGGGCTTGTGCCACTTCTTTGGGTGCAAGTGCGCCGTCTGAAGCCTTCTGCCACCAGAAGTTGCATCTGAGTCTATTTTATTCTGTTTTATTTGTAGATGTCTTTTGTTCTTTCTGCAGAAATAATGCCAAGGGGTGTTATATCAATATATGTAGCATATAGAAACCTTTGCCCCTTAATAGGCTAATTAGATTTAAAAAAAATCCTTATGATGTTACTATAGTAAAGGCAAATATCTTCTTGGGATATAGCAATAGGAATTTAGTATGTGAGATGTGCAATAATTTGTTATTTCTTCTCAGTGCTGCTGAAGGCCTCAACTGGAATATTGTGCCCAGGTTCTGGCATTGCATTAAAAAAAAAAAAAAAGTAGTAGACAAACCGCAGAGAGTTGAAGGGAGTGCATTATAAGTGCTAATAGCTTTAAAAATATGATCCCCAGTGGAGCACTGAGGGAGGCACTGTCGGCTGAGGGGAACTTGCTGTTTCCCTGTATGCTTAAGGTTGTTGCAGAGAGAACCGTAATCTGTTATTCTTTGCATCTGATAAGGGTTTGGCAGAAGTAATTGACTTTGTATACAGGAAAGGGGATTTGGACAAGATGTTGCGAGAAAGAGCGTGCATCAGTAAGGATGGCGAAGTGCTGCAACAGGCTTAAGGAGATTGCTGAGGATGGGCCGGACAAACAGCCGTCAAGGATGATCCATACATATCTGATCCTGCTGCAGCATAGGAGTGTAGGATAGATGGTTTCTTGAAGTCCCTCTCAGCTGATATTTCTGTGATTCAGTGATGCTTTGAAGTCTAGAACTCACCAGGATTTTTAAAAAGATGGGACCTGTGTAGAAGGTATACCATCTGGAGCTGTTATAGTAAAATAAACTCAAGATTGTGGAAGCGATAAATATAGGTGGTCTTGCTTCATTACAGGAACGAACTCCCAGTCACTGGGAGTGAGGAATTGTGTCAAACATGGTTGAAAAGGACCTTGAGAGGTTGTCGGTCTGTTTCCCTGCTCAGAGGCTGATTACCCGTGTCTGAATTACTCCTGGCAGACGTCTGTCCGCTCGCTTCTAAAATCTCCGGCGGTGGAGACGCCGTAATCTCTGCAGACAGCCTCCCCTTCTGTCTAACTCTCTTTAGAAGACATTCCCTTATAATTGCTTTCTGCAGAATTCCTTGCGCTTAGCTGCGGTACCGTTGGTCCAGCGGGCTGCCCTTGGGAGACAGGACACCGGATGATACGGATGAGGGGTCTGATCCAGCCTGGCAGTTTGTGCGTTCCTGCGACCTTGGCACAGATGGCGGGACTGTAACGCTGGCACGTTGTCAGGCACGTCCTGTTGGATTTCAGACACCGCTGCCCGCTGGCTTAGGAGAAAGGGGAGCTGGATGCCTGTCCCATCGTCTTCCTGAGAAGCATTTGGGGCAGGGGAGGCATCTTTTAGATGGTCCTCAGTCTGGATAGCCGCTCCGTGCGTTTTAGCACTGTATAGCTGGAAGAATATATCACCGATTGAGAGAATTTACCATCTGAAAGATGCCAAAACGTAGAGGGAAGAAAAGTACCTCCGGCTAAAGGAACCGTTTGCTGGGCACGATGTGTTGATGGTGGTCTGTGTTCTTAACGGGGGTTGAGGTGAATCATGGGGGATGGTGGAAAGGGGGGTGGATGGCAGAGCTTGTGGATTGAAGAGAGGATGGAGAAAATAAAGGAAGAGGCTTGGCTGAAGTGTTGGCTGTGTTGCGGGAGGGGAAAGGTTGAATCTGCTGGCGATTCAGTGACAGGGCAGGATTTAGCTGTGTCCTAGGGCTGCAGCTAATGCTAGTTAAAGGTAATAGCCAGAGCTGGGTGCATCCACTGAAAAGCGGAGAGGAGAGAGAGGGAGAGCGTTGCTGAACAAAATCCTGAGTGCACAGTTTGAAGGAGGATAAGAGATTGTATAGAGAGCGGGGTCCAAAAAGCTGGTGGGATTCAGGAAGAGTAGAGGCAGTGGAGTCAAAGCCTCCCTGGTTAAGTCAAGGAGAAGCAAAAGGGGGTTCAGATCTTAGCATGTAGCCTGGAGAGTCTTTGAGAAGCAGGAGAAGACCTAGGCTGGTTTAAAAGACAGAGCTTTCAGAAAGGTAGGAATAATGTAAGGGGGAGTCAAGCATCTTTTTTTCTGAGGAAGAGCAGATCATGCTTGCACTGAGAATGAGGAAAACCAGGGAGAGGGAAAAGACATTAGGAAAAAGAGGAGGAGGGAGGTCCTCGGGTAATGGTAGAGAAAGGGACAGCTGCTCCTGGCAGTGGAGATGGGGGAGCGTTAGAGAAGAGGCGAAGAAATTACTTCATTTGGGGCAGCCTGGAAGAAATAGACGGGATCCTGGAAAGACAGCCAGACCGTAAAGAGAAGTGGGGTTTCTTATTCAAATACGTTGAGTTGAGCTCTGGAAAAAGACRAGAGTAAAGCCGCTGGCCCAAGTTGGTTACACTGATTCTTCTGCTCTGGTCATCTGCTCTGGGTCCCTTGTAACTCTCTGCAGTCAGCTCCGGGTCAGGAAGCCTTTTAGATGTTAGTGTTGGTGCTTTCTTCTCCTTCTTCTTAAAGAGTTTCTGAATGTAATGCTGTTGTTTAACGCCTTCATCCAGAAAGAGCCACATGGCTGTTGCTAGTCACGTTTGCAGATGAGACGATTTAGCGAGTGGGGAGCAAGCAAATGTGAGCCAGCAGAGCGATCCCGTGGTGCCCAGCGGCAGGACGAGAGGCAATGGGCACAAATTTTCACTTGAACACCAGAAAACACTTCTCTGCTGTGGGGGTGACAGAGCACTGGAACAGGTTGCCCAGAGAGGTTGTGGAGTCTCTATCCCTGGAGATGTTCAACACCCGACCGGGCATGGTCCTGGGCAGCCTGCTCCAGGTGATCCTGCTGGAGCAGGGGGATGGGACCAGGTGATCTCCAGAGGTCCCCGTCAGCCCCAACCACTGATTCTGTAGGTAAGAAGGTGAACGCAGCCCGCAGATCTCTTGTGGGGGCAGGAAGGGTGTTGCTGCTTGTGCATATGGTGCCCAAGAAACTGTTTTGGGCATTAGCTTTCATTTTTGCTCTTCACATTTCTTTAAAGYGTGCTGGCCAATTATAAAGGGACAGAAGTGAGAGTATTTTGTATTTATTCTTATGCTGAGAATGTGTTTTACTTTCACGTCTCCCCTGGAGTGTTTTGGGATGGAGATGTAGTCTGCAAATACTTGTAGCTTGCTATTGCCCGGCAGGTGTTTGGTCTGTCCGACTTGGGTAGAACCTCGTACGCGGGAGACGGTGCTGGGCTGAAATCGGCGGGGAGCTGTGAACACCCGCCGCCGATTCAGAGGGACGGAARTTGTTTGCTGCGCACTGAACCGACGTAAAGCCGAGCTAAGGGCTCACCGCAGCGTGGGGCAGTGAGCTGCGGCGTCGGCGGAGAGCGGTGGGCGCTGGCGGCCTGGCCGCCGGCACGGGGCAGGGGATTCGCCCCGCGACCTCGAGCGGCGTCCAGCGGGCTGATGTGGTGGCTGCAGCGCCTGGCGGAGCTGTTCCCTCCCCGTCCGGCCTCCGGCTGCCCCCTTCACGCTTTCTTGTACCCGGGCTGGCAGGACAAGTTTTGGGGCCCTTCTCCGGGCTGGTTCCCGTCGCAAAAACGGGAGAATCCTTCCCTGCTGGGTTTTTGCTTCGTGTGGGCTTGCAGCAGAGCGCAGGGAGCACYGGAGCAGGTGCGCAGGAAGAGCTGGGCTCTCGCGGCGGGAGACGGGAGGAAGGGGAGCGAGACGGGACCCGCAGCACCGGGGGGGGGGACGTTAATGCTGAGGCAGCTCCTGGAAGCGCAGTCGGAGCTGTGGAAACACTGTCCGGGTTGAAAACCCCACCCGAGGGTTTCCTGCCGCGGTGCAGGGCTGCGGCTGTTCGGGAGAAACCGGGTCTCGTCTAAGGCTACTTCAAGCGCCAGTAAAGTCTGACTCGTTTGAAAAAAAGGAAAAAAAAGTTGATTAGACCATGCCGTAACCTGTCAAACACCTGGAGATTCCCAGGCAGAGCCCTTCCTCAAAGGAAAGCAGCTGCTCTGGGAGGCCGTGGCGTGGCTGAGGAGCGTGAGGTCCCGGAGCAGGTGCCGGATGGAAACGGAGCGGTGCCGGGCAGCGCGAGCCCGGGGTGAGCCAGGCGGTGAGAGCTCTGAGAGGAGCTCCGGGCCTCGCTGCCTGCASTCCGGGAAGGCTGATCCCGGGGACGGGCCGCAGCATTCCCGGTCCTTCGTTATCCACGTCCCCATGCCGAACGGCCCCCTGCGGGGAAAGACCCGTGAAGGCCGAGGGGCAGGAGGAGCTCTGGCTGCCGGGCTGGGGCACCTGAGCCTTGTCCTGGCTCACTGGGATCGAGGAGCTCTCGGTGCCGTCTCCATAGAGGGTCTCGGCTCTGGCTCCCCGGGGCTGGGGGCGTCTCGGCTCCGGCTCCCCGGGGTGGGGGGGGTGTCTCGGTGCCAGCTCCATAGAGGGTCTCGGCTCCGGCTCCCCGGGGC
>NW_020450985.1:127258-127489 GCF_003343035.1 Apteryx rowi
GCTCCATAGAGGGTCTCGGCTCCGGCTCCCCGGGGCCGGGGGGGTCTCGGTGCCGGCTCCATAGAGGGTCTCGGCTCCGGCTCCCCGGGGTCGGGGGGGTCTCGGTGCCGGCTCCATCGAGGGTCTCGGCTCCGGCTCCCCGGGGCCGGGGGGGTCTCGGTGCCGTCTCCATAGAGGGTCTCGGCTCTGGCTCCCCGGGGCTGGGGGCGTCTCGGCTCCGGCTCCCCGGGG
>NW_020450985.1:128695-220078 GCF_003343035.1 Apteryx rowi
CCTCCGGCTGCGCCCGCAGCGCAGGCAGGGCGACGCGGAGACCGGCGAGGGCACGGCCTCGCTGCTCGCCCCCGGCGGGCCGCAGCGCCCGCGCCCCAGCAGCATGACCTTCTTGCCCACGACCCGGGAGCCGCACCCCGCCGAGAGCCCCGGCTTCCTCCGCGGCGGCTCCCTGTGGGGCAGCCGCCGCTGGAACTTCTTCGGGGGCAGCGGCCGGAGCAGCCCCGGCCCCAGCCCAAGCCCCAGGAGGAACTTCAGCTCCCTGCGCAAGAGCTTCAGCTTCCGCCTGCGCCGGGGCCACGAGCTGCGGCGCTCCGAGTCGGGGGGCCTGCTGCGCCCCGCGCGCCTCCGCACCAAGAGCGAGGGGGACGCCGGCTCCCTGCACACCTGCCCCAGCARGCGGGACCTGCTCTACCCGGAGCTGGCCAGAGTCGGGGGCAAGCTGCACTCGGAGCCCGGGCAGCCCGCGGGGCTCTGGAAACTCCTCACCAGCCGCTTCCGACGGCGGGAGCGCGGCGGTGCCGGCGGCGCGTGCCCCAGGGAYGTCCACGGCGGTGCCGAGCCGGTGCTCCTCGGCGGCGGCCCGCTGCGAGCCCTGGGTAAGTGGCGCGGGGGGCGCAGCCAGGGGTCTGCGGGGAGGGCGGCGGTGGCCCCGTCCAGCTCCTGGGCTGGGGCGAGGGGTCTCAGCAGGGCCCTGAGCGAGCCCCGGCGCTCTGATCGCTGGGTTTCCCATTGGGAAGCCTTCGCTGCAGGGGAAGCGCAATTGACGGTGGGGCGACGCTTTGTCGCAGCGCCCGGGTGGCAGCCGGCGCCGCTGGCACCGAGCGAGCAGCCGCGGGGTCTGCGCGGCGGGAAACGCCCGGGGCCCTTCCCTCGCCTCTGGCCACGTGGGAGCAGAGCGCGTCGGCTCGCGTCCTCTGCCCCGCGGCGTCACAGCAAGGGCCGGGGAGCTGGGCCTGCGTAGCGGTGTCATGGGGGGAGCAGAGAACTGGAAATCGCGTTGCACCCACGGAGGGGAGGGGGGTTGTGTTCGTGGGCTCCCGAGCAGTGAGTGACCCCGGAGCGGTGGCGGTGGCAGCTCTTGTCGGAGCAGGAATGGCATGAGGGAGTTGGGATAGTGCAGAGATGCTCCCGTCCATCCATCCGTCCCATCCGTGCCTCCCCGGCCCTGTCCTGCCCGGGTGTTCCCGGAGGGTGAGCAGCTCTTGCCGCGCTCAGGGCGCAGCAGACACGCCGCCCAGGCCAGCGTGGGCTTTGGGGCTTGCCGGTGGCCGCCCGAGCGTGGAGCAGAGGCCACGGCGCAGGGCCGGTCTCCGCTGGGGGCTGCGCTGCTCGAGGAGCTCCGTTCCCCCTCGGTCTAAACCGCCGTCACTTCCCAAAGCCGGGCACGTGCCCGGCCCAGCCCCTGTAGCGACTCGTGCGGAGCGAGCCCTCTCACCGGGAGGCGAGAACGGCCTCCGCCGCTTCTTAAGGCATCGAAGGTGCCTTAAAAGGTGCCTGAGGCTGGTGAACAAGGAGACGGGGGCCGRGCAGGGGCCGGGCTGCTCCCTGGGGAGGCAGGCTGCGCTTTTTGGCGCCTCTGCGCTTCCCTGCGTTTTCGTCGCAGCTCTCCTGAGCCCGGGCATTGCGGGAGCAGGTGCCCTGGCTTGGCTCACGTGCTGGAGGGGACCGATTTGGGCCAGCGGCTCCCCGAGGCACGTGTGCGCTCCGAAGTCAGCGGCTGCCCGCCCAGAGGAGCTGTGWGCCCAAGGGCTTTCCGAGCGGAGCGGGGCTCCGGGGACAGGCTCGGGAGCAGCACCGGCGGCAGCCCGAGCTCTGCTGCTGTGCAGATACCGCGCAGTGAGCTCCAGGGGCTCGTTCCTCTCGGTGCCCGTTGTCTGCCAGGTAAAGGTCGCGGGTGGCTTACAGACCCGAGCGGGTGCCCGGTGCTGCCCTGTGCGCTTATGGGATGAGGGGAGGGGATGCGATGCTCCCGGGCCTCCTGCCTCCCTCCTGCCTCCCTCCTGCCTGTGCTCCTCGGGGGCCGCCGCTGGCAGGCAGGTGTGCAGGGGGACGGGTGCCGGGCTCCGCGGCGGGAGGTTCCCAGGCCGAGGGGAGGCTGCGCTCATGGCTGGGGAATGTGGGTGTATCCCAGGTGGGAGGGCCGGGCCCTGCCCTTGCAGCAGGGGGGCCTGTTCCTACTTGCCAGCCGCTTCCACGCAGAAGCTCCTCCGGCAGGCAGCCGGCCTGGCCGCTGCGTTCCCAGGGGAGCAGCTGAGGTTGAGCACTCGTGTTTGTGTCCTCACCTGGCTGCTCTGCTGAGACGGGTAGGGGCTCTCCCTTCGGTCCACCTGCAGAGAGCACCCTGCGACTTCTGCGGGGAGCATCGGAGAGGGCTTGGAGCCCTCTGGCAGTGGTTGGCCTGCTCATGTGAGACCAGCGTTTGTCATGGTGGTTAGCATTTTTCACTGTGGGTTTTACTGGAGGCACAGGCTTGGGGATAACCCAGGCTGCCTCTGGGACTATGGCTCGTTATTCACACTTTGGTTCGGTCTTCGCTTAGAATACCATTTTTGCCCTGTTACCTGCCTTGTTCTACCTGGCTATGATATAAGCTCCTCCTGGGACCAGTGGGGTGTGAAGAAGCAGTAGTGAAGTCTGCAGACCAAAGCCATCGTTCCTCATCCTGTTTTATACTCTGTCTCTCCCCGTAGCCTCTCCACCGAGCGTGTTGTCTGCGGGCTCTGGCTCATTCTCAGCTGGAGCTGTGAGCCTCCAAGCCATGAAGCTATAGACTGGATTTGCAGGATCTCAGTAGTGCGCCAACATGGCACTTACTAGATGCAACAGCTCGGGAAGTCTGCCCTGTTCTTACTGCAGCCTTGCAGACCAAGAGCGTTTCTAACACCCTCTCAGCGTTTCAAAAACTTTGAGGCATTGTGCTAGTGCTGCCCACCTTAGCCCTAGGAAAGCTGCCGATACAGTCCCAACATGCCCTCCCGAGGGGGTGCAGCTGCAGTAGTGGCTAATCAGCTCTTTGGAAAAACTGGGTATATTAGTCCAGGCAGAGATCCAAGCCAACCCTGCTACCCAGGTTCCAGTACCTGGAGAATGTTGTTTATAACAAGCTCAGGTATCCATCCAGCACTGTACTGTGCTGTGCAGACATACCCAAAGGCCAAAAACCCAGCCCACCCGAGCGTCAGGAAGTCGGTCTCGGTGCTGTTCTGTCGGCTCTGCTAAAACCTCTGGATGGCATGTGCAATGCTGGCTCCTTGCTGATGGAGGGGTTCAGCTTGGACCAAGCGTAGGGAAAGGCTAGAGGGGCTGTCAGGAGAATGGAGAACTTGTATATAAAAAAAGCTTAAAGAGCTTGTCTTTGTTTAGCAGAATGAAGGCCAACAGGGGATGTGATTTTCTGTAAATGGAAGGAGGGAGGGCAAGAGCCTTTGGAGCTCAAGAGCAATGTCAACACAAAGCCCAGCCAGTTTGGACTGGTCACAAGTGAACGTAAGCAGTAGATCAGAAGGATGCATCTAGCTATCAGCTAATACTGTTCTGAAGAAGCCCTCTGATGGGCACAGGCTGTAGGAAAACCGGGCTGTTTTGAAGGTGGTGCTTTCCCTGTTCAAGAGGGAATCATATGGTGGGGTGGGTGCAGTGTCTCTGGCAGTGGGATCTGAACTCCATGGCTCAGGAAGTGTTTCTCACAACCATATTCTTACCTTTCAAAAAGAGGCTCTGCTGTAAGGCGCCCTGTGCTGGACCTAGCTCCCTTTAATCCGCTGTTTGGTCCGTGGCTGTTCAGAGGACTAATGTGTACGGCATGCGTGAGAGAAGAGGAGAGTGTTTTTACATTAATAAGGCAAAGTTTGCATAGTGAATTCAGAAGATAATGATATGTGTCATCTCTTGTTGGTACCTGCAGTCTACAGGTATCTATATGAAGAGGGACTTTCAAAAAACGGTGCCCTTTTAATCTTAATCTGCCTTTGCTTGTGGAATTAAACAGCTGGAGCTGAAGTCAGACAAATTCAGAACTGGTTTTTACTGGCGAGGTAAGTCCCCAGTAGAGCACTTGTGTTGGGAAGGCAGTGGATTAGCTGTCTCTTCACGTCACTAACTCTGCCGGGGTGTCTCTTTCAACAGACCCCTTCCTGCTCTGTCAGAGCAGACAGAGTTTGGTAAGGTCCTTTGCTCTGCGTGTATTGGAACATGGACTGGAAAATAGTAGGCCAGGAGAGGCTTAAAATGTGTGAATCTTCCAAAGCATGTGCACTGCAAAATGCATGACATCTGATGGCAAGGCAGGTGGCCTTAGCTGCCACCACATGCAGTATGGCTAAGAAACAAGAGTAGAAGTTAATAATCATGCCCTTTTTTCCAGAGGTATGCGAGATCCTCTCCCTTCACTGCTGCAAAGTATTTAAAGTCCTRGTGAGAGAATCCTTGCTAAGATCGCATCCTGCACATGCTGTCTTGTTGGCTAAGCTCTCTGACAGTGAAATACGAGCCTTGCATGTGCGGGTCCCTGGCCTGGAGAAATCTCCGTTTCTGCCAGCATTGCCAGGATTGAGTCTTTATCACGTCTGGCCTGGAGAAGATGGTTCTGCCCAGGCACGTAGCGCTCCGCAGCCATTTCATCTGCGTGTGCAGGCAGCTGGGTACTTTGGAACTTGGTTCGTGTGGGCACTTCTGTGTTTGTTCAGCCTCTGACCTGGTTTCAAGGCTGGTTTTAGTGTCCAGGTTTTCAGTGTCCAAGTTAGTTCCACAGTGGCTTGGATAATGACTTGGTTAATTATTAGTTGCTGTCCGTGTGGAGACCAAGTGTGTCAGAAATTTGCTCTTCTCAGCACAAGACAGGTGAACCTGCTCCGCTTCATCCTGTGAAAAAATCAGCATGTGTAGGGAGTCAGGTTTGCCCTGTTAGCCCCTTCCTCCTGCCAACTTTGAAGCAGCAGGAGGGTATAAGAATCAGAGGGTCTGTATTGGCATGGTTGAACTCCSACTGAGCTGTCACCTGCTTTAAAGGCTGTGCTGTGGCTTGCAGCCTCCGTGATGGAGGGTTCTGTTCTTGCCTTCTTAGCGTGTGATGGTGTCCTGTCACACGGCGGTGGTCTGGTCTGTAGTTCATGGAAGACACCCGGGTTAACTCACCGACCGAGAGACACAGCCTATCTAGAGTGCCTGCTATATGTCCACGTGCGCACCTCTTTGAGGTGGGGACTTTGTTCACTTTAACTTTCAGACTTCTGTACGGGTCTTTGCTTTCTGGAATGCAGAGCTGTCCACGCTTGGAAATCTCCATGAGTGGAAGCTTCTAGGCAGTAACAAAACTGGCCCGAATCTTCTTTCTGAGGGGCAGGTCGGATTGATTGCCTCTCTCGTGTGGCTGTGTCTTGTGTCTTGGAGCCAAGGCCACCGATGGACCGTGGTAAGGCACTTAGCGTGCAGGCGATGCCATGAGCCCACCATTTCTGTTTTTGAGGTCAGATACACCTGGGGAAAGTATTCCAACCATAGGACTGACTCTCTGGTCTCTTTTGCACTCTACAGACAAAGGGAAGAGGGAGGAGAGGTGACTGGATGTGTTTTAATGTGAGATCTCAAATGACACAGCTAGTCTAGCTGTGAAACTAATCAAGTAAATCACTGCTCACCACTGCCTACACGAACCCTGTTGAGGAGGGAGATGACAGTCCATCAAGGTGTTACCAAGCTGGAGGGAATCTTTGCTAAACAAACTTGTACCAAAGCTCTGGAACAGTGTGGAGCAGGCTGAACCCCAAACTGTAAAGCCAAAAACTGCAGTTTTGGTACTAACGCTGACCTGCCTGCCTGGATGTCAGTTAGCGGGTGTTAGTGCATTAGTTGGATCAGGCCAGGTCGTCTGGTGGCTTGCTGTGCCCTTCCCTGTGTTTGCTGTCTGTTTTCCAGAGAAGGTGGGGATCGCCTCTTCAAGCGGCGAACRCTGCCGCAGCGGCTGACAGCACCTCCTGCGCCTGTCCCGGCCTGGCACGGGAGGCTGCGCAGCAGCACGTGGAATGGGGACAGGGGTCTGACAGCTCCTCAGGGCGAAGGTGTCTTCAGAAGGGAGGCTCCTACATCCAAGTCAAGGCTGTAGCTATAAACTGCGACCTTCCTGGGCTTGCCTGCATGCCCTGTTGTTCAGAACTTCCACTAATTTTAGTGCGTAACAGTTACACAAATATAGAGAGCGTATAATATCATACTAATAGAATTTACACTAATTAAATTCAGGGAGCAACCATATGCTGCATTTAACTAGCAAACGATAAATACTTGGAATGGACAAAGCTGACATCAGCGAGTTGTGTGGGCTTTTTTCGACAGTCAGGTTACTTGGCCTGTGGCTGTTTTGGGTGGTTGAGAAACTGTTCTTGAGGTGCTATTCTGACAAACTGTGGATTTCATCCACGCACTCCCGCACACACCTGCTCTCTTCGCTTGCTGCGAGAAGATACTGGTAGATGAGAAAAGTGCAAGAAAACTGAGCCAGTAAGGGGTCTCTGCTGGAGAAATTGCATGAAAACCGAGTGGTGGAGTTGTACCTGTGTATGCTGGTGCAGTGACGGTGCGRCTTAACCTGGAGGAGGGCTACTGGCTGCATGGACGCAGGGCAGCTCAACGTGACTTGCGCGAGCTGGCTGAAGAGGCATGTTTGAGCCTGCGAGTGGATGCATCAGGCCCGAGAAGTGGGTCACCCAGATGTCAGCGTGGCATGCATGGGCTGTACATGTCCTCTTATGCGATGAAAGAAAGGTAGTCTGCGGGCGCTGAGAGTAGAAGAGTAATTTTGTAAAAATAACTTGTCAACCAGTTGCAGTAATTTGAAAGACTCAGTTGTGGTGTGGACCTCAGTTTGAAATATGAAAGTAGGTTGTGCTCCAGATCCTCAGACTCTCCTGCGTTAGCTGATAGTCTCCTTGACTCACGTAGTAGAGACGAATGGTGTCAGTAAAGGCTTTGTGTTTGGCAATGGCAATTCTTCAGGTGCTGGAGGACCCATCACATGTTCCAGGTTCTGCTCTCCAGGCCAGCTGTGGGAGAGGGAAGCGGTGCAGTGTTACAGGCTGCCAGTTGACGCAGCTGAAGGCATTTGTCTGTCTTCTTTGTGGGTCCTCTTTTAGACGATAAGAGCAAAGCTTCTCCCCTTGGTCTCTAGGAAGTGCTAGAAGTGTATCTGTGGGAGTATTACTTTATTAACCCAGTAATTTGGGGAAGCTGACGCTAAAGCCTCCTGGTTATGAGGCATTTCAGCTTTCAGGACACAGTTTAAGAAAGTCCCAAAACTATCTGCATGAAGCTTGTCTAAAGCTAGACCTGAAGAGTAACTAGTTAGTGCCAGTAGTTTGGAGTGCAGGTGAAACTTGGTTGAAATGCTTTTCGTGAGTAGACTCCTTTCTTCTGCATAAGACTGATTTGCTTTGGAGTGAACTGGATGTTTTGGGAAATGCCGTGCTGGTGGGCTTGCTACAGGACATCGTGATGCTAGTTCTATGCTCTTTCCTCGTGAGGAACGTGGGAAGCTCCCCAAGCGTGCTGCAGAATGAAGGCCGAGGACACGTGCCTAAGCCTTCAGGAATCGGGCAGTGCCTGCTGAGGCTCTCGGCCCCGGTGCGGACGTGGCGTTGGGGTCAGTCTGAATCTAGAAGGCAGAGCTTGTCTCTGGTGACAGAACGGTGCACACTGGTGTGCCAACAGGCTCAGCGTCCTCGAGCCTCTCATTGCTTTGCTCAGACACTGCTTTGCTCGTCATTAAGCCTTATGATAGGAAACAGGAGCCCATCAAGTAGCTCCAGCCGTGCCGCTGATCAGAAGAGGTCAAAGGGTGACTGGGCCAGTCCAAGCGTCTTTAGGGGAAGCAGCTCTGATGTCAGTCTTGGAGGCGGGAGGATGAGGTGCCCGGCCGGATCGGGGAGCACCGTGAATGCCCCTAAAGCAAAGGTGCTTGTCCTGCCGGGGAGGGTAGTGGACCCTGGGAGCAGTTTACCAAGTTGTGGTGGATTCTCCATCACGGGCAGTTTAGGATCAGGATAGGATGTCTTCCTGAAAAAGAGGTGCTTTTGTTCATATGGGAGATTATTAATGGAAGGCTGTGTGTGTGTGTGTGTGTGTGTGTACACGCTCTGGGGTGGCAGACAGGTACGAAGGCCTTCCTGATCCTAACGTCTGTGACGGTGGCTTTGGATGTGGACCACGGATGGAACTGACCCCTCTAAGATCTGTATCTTGGTAATTTTTCCAGATGGTTTTGAAGGAATTCCATGCCTGTCTTCAAGGACACTTCTGTCTTAGTGTTTGTTCCTTTTGTCACATAGTCTGTAAGCACTTGCTTCTGGATATCGGGTCAAGACTGGGTTCGTCTGTAGTTCTGCGTGCGGTTACAATGCAGGTATCTCTTCCCCAAAATGCTACAGGTAGATGCATGTTTTCAGAAGAGCCTTATCTTTGCAACTGACTGACCTGCAGTAAAGCACTAGGAGTCTGGCCAGGTTCAGTCCTCGGAGTCATATGGGACTTCCCAGTTACGGCTGTTTGTTTCCTTTCCGTTGTGGATGCGAAATGCTTTATGTGATGGCGCATGTGGTGGGCTTGTCCTCTTCCTCTAAAAAGGGTGTATTAGAACAGGAAAAGAATCAGAGGAGGGCAGCAAGTGGAACGAAGGTGCAGAACAGCTTCTCTATGAGGAGTGACCGAGTAGGCTGGGATGCTTCAGCATGGGAAGGAGAAGACTTAGCAGTGAGAAGTCTGGGGGCCTTGAGCAGAGTGGCTGGAGAGGTTAGTTCACTGTCTCTCGTGCAAGAGTGGGGGCATCCAGTGAAGTTATTCAAAGCCGGGCTCAAACCCAACAAAAGGAAGCGGGTCCTCAAGGAGCGGGCGTTCATAGCTGTGGAACTCCTGCCAAAGGGTGGTGTAGAAGTGAGATTTTACATGGTTTTAAAAGGAGATTGGACRAGTACTCACAAGAGAGGTTTCTGAGGTCTACTGTACAGGCAAACCGGGTGAGGCTCAGGAGATCCCTGAGCTGAAGAAGTCAGGGACTGCGTAACGTATACACTCTTGTTGCTAAATTGCCAAGCGGCCTCTCTCTAATAACGAGTGGATTTCCGGGAGCGAGCGGTGCGGAGCTGCGGCCGCTCTCCGCCTCCTCGTGCCGCTGGCTGCCGGCGGTGCGCCCTTTGCAGCGGAGCCCGGCGGGGAGCTCGGCTGAGGGCTGCTGCCTTCTTCCCGCGCCGCGCGGAGGGAAGGGACGGCCCCGTCCTCGCCCACCCTGCTGGCAGCTGCGCTCTGGAAACCGGGAGCTGGAGCCGGCAAGAAGGGCCTCACCCCGTTTAGCCTGGGATTAAACCCGGAGCGCGGCGTGTGAGCGCTTGGATGAGCAAGTTGGGGCACAGAGGAGCCGAGAGGAGACGTGGTGAGTCACYGGGCATCGGGCGCATCCTCCGCTGGCAGCGTGGGGTGCCGTGAGCGGCCACGGGAGACTAACGCGGCGCGGCGCTCTCGGCTCGCCGCCTCCCACGAGCGGGGCCGGCGCTGGGGCGCACGGCGATGCAGCCCGCGGGGCCGGCGCTCTGGTCGCACGCGCACATAAACGCCGGCGCCGGCCCAGGGCTGCCGGGCGCTGGCGTCCCAGGCTGCGCGTGGACACGAGCGTCGTGCGTGGGCGCGTGGGTGATGGGGAAGCGGCAAGCCCAGCTGCAAGGGCCTGCTGGTGGCCTGAGCTGAAACTCTGACTTTGCACGTGTTAGCGCTGATTTTCCGGCAGAGGCGTCTATGGTTGCACCGGCGTTTTGGTTTAAGCACGTTAATAATATTTAATATGTTACATGAATGAATCATCTGGCCGTGGGACTCAAGGCTGCTGGTGTGGCTCTGGCACTGCAGGGCAGCCCGGCCGGGACGTCCCGCAGGCAGAGCAGCCGGAGCTGAGAGCGGGGCGGCAGCTCTTCTGGGCCAGGCTGCGGCCACCATGGCCCGTACGGAGACCGCAGCAGGAAGGCAGGTCTGAAGCATCCTTCTCTTCGACCTTCTGTCCCCGCCGTGGCCTCTGGTGACTTTCCGAGCAGAGGTTGCGCCTCAGCTGTTGTGTTTAATAGCTGTCAGTGATTGAGTCTGTGGATTTGCCTGTTCCCTTTTTGAAACCATCTGAGTTTTTAATTTCTGCAATAGTTTGTGGCACTGAATTCAGCATTTTTATTACATGCTCTTGAAGAAGCAGTGCTCTCATAGGTTTCCGATTTCAAAAAATACTTATTATTTTTATGCAATTAAGAAACAGCAAATGCTGCTCTTTTGATTTGACCCCCACCCTCTTGCCATTCTGGCTTTGGATGTAGGATACGCTTCCTCTTTCAAGGCAAATTGAGTACTCAGGTTTTGCTAGGAGTGGCTGCTGGCTAACTCTGATATTCAAGGTGTTCTCCAGGCTCTTGCTCCTCCTCCTGTATGTCTGGTTTTACTTGGGAAGTCTGTTGTTTGACCAGTTCCTAGAGATTGTTTGGATGTAAATTAATTATCTGTGATTTCTACGGCAGGAGAGAGGGTGTTTCCTGTGCTGCTCACAGAGGTTCTCGGTTGCTACAGCCTTCTTAAGTCTATTGCAATGTTCTGCGAGTTACATAACATAAAAATAATTAACGGTGTTCACCATCAATCAAGAAAATGGATTGTAGCATGCCTTCAGCTCTTTATGTACACTGCGTATAACGTGCCGGTGTTACGGGTGTCAGCGCGGTCAGAGCTCTCCCCTTTCCGTGCCCTCGGTTCGGGGGTTCCCTACAACACGTGCCTCCCCCGCAACAGGCGTCCGGTCTCCGGCGCTTCTCTTCTCCCCGAGCCCACGTGCCCTGGCGAGGGAGGCTGCCCGGCTCCGGGCTCCTGCAGGGAGGAGGGACAGCCCCTGCTCGGCCCCGTCCTGCCGGCGTCCCGGTGCGGGGGTCGTGCGAGAGCTGCCTCCTCGCGCCCTGCCTGCTCTGATGTGAGCTCCGGGCTGCTCTGCCCGGCTCGCTGCTCTCCTCCGTCTTGTGCTCCAGCTGTGGGGCCTCCTGGGCTCGTGCAGCCTCGGGACCCCGTGCAACTGTGCTGCCTGCCTGTTGGGAAGAGCCCGCAGTCTGCTGCCTGGTGGGAGCAGGGGTGAGGGAGGCAGGGATCCTTGCTGGGGAGGAGGGCTTGGCAGGGACCTTGAGGAGAGCAGCCGTGTGACCTGTCCTGATGACTTCTTCTCTCTGTTCTGCAGATTCGTTTGTGAACAGCCAGGAATGGACCCTGAGCCGCTCGGTGCCTGAGCTGAAAGTGGTGAGTACTTGTGACTGGTGCCTTGGACACTCCTGGTGCTCTGCTGCTTCTCCAAATCCTTAAGAAAAACCCGTGGTTTAATGTGGCTGACTGAACACAC
The DNA here is from genome assembly GCF_003343035.1 of Apteryx rowi. NCBI lineage: Eukaryota > Metazoa > Chordata > Aves > Apterygiformes > Apterygidae > Apteryx > Apteryx rowi. The sequence goes on from NW_020450985.1 coordinate 140,094, forward strand.
ACAGGGGCTTCAGCCTGGCAAAGGGGAAGAACGAGCTCAGCCTGCCACGGTGATGGGGAAAGGAGAGGGCTTCTCGGTGGCTTACGCTTCTAAGGGAGAGGATGTTGGTCTGAGAGCACTCAGGTGTGAAGGTTGAAGGGCGGTATTTTGACCTCCTTAACCTTTCTGCTGGCCGTAACAGAGCAGTAATTCCCTGATCCGAYGCTGCTGAATTGGCCAGACCTTCTGTAGCAGGAGTGGGTTTGTCAGAGGCAGGTCCCGAGTGGTGTTACTAGCATCACACAGYGGGTGGTCACTGCCCACACTCAGACCAGCCATCCAAGCTTGGGAGATAACCGCATGGAGAAGAGCGTCACCTCTCGCTTTGAGCCTCGTTGACTTCAGCTTCTCACTGGTGCTTCYCTTGCCTCTACTGGCCACCTCCAAGACACGATCACCACCTCATGATATCCTTTCCCTGGAGCGATGCTGGCAGACTGAAACTGTCACTGTTGATGCTTCGTTCTGTTAAACAGTGGATCCAACTCCTCCAGTTCCTCAGCACAGGGCGGGTTTTCCAGACATGCCGTTACCAGGTGGGGTAAACATCAGAAAAGGATATGGTATCTAGCAATGGGTCTCCTGCTGCTCTTGCTTCAGCCCCCACTGACACAGCCCTGCTCACCCTTGAGCAAAGTCACGCCTGACGGGGGACCTGATCTCAGGGTGCAGCACCTCCAAAATGGGAGGCTTTCCTGAGCGCCTGCTCTTGCTGATTACCTCATGCCGGCTCACTAGGGCCTTCCGTGAGTTGATTCAGCTCACTGATCCAGCAGAGATGGGGACAATGTTCTGCTCAGGCAGAATCGGCTGATGAGCGCTAGAGTTCATGCAGTGGTGGGGGCCGGGATCTGTGCCAGTGGTCAAGGGATGAAGCAAGACCTCCTTTTGATGGCGGCGACCTCTCAGGTTGGTTCAGTCATTCATGAAAATACACCTGCAGCTGCAATGTTGTGCTAGCAACYGAGTGTGGCGTGGCAGAGCTGTAGGGACCTCTGGACTGGCAGGACACCTCAAGCATTTCCAAATTTGTCTGGCTTGCTCTTAAGAACCTCGGCAATCCATTCTAGTGATTCACTCTCCTTACGCTCTTTGTGGCAGTCGTTAACTTTTTTTGGAGACTGTTGGCATGTCTCCCTTCAGCCCTTTTAAGGTTAATTTTTTCAGTCTTAATCTGAGAATCAAGAAGCCTTTTTGCAAAACAGACAAGGACCATGCTGCCACAATTTTTCTTACTTACAGTTAAATTTAAATCAGATTTTGAATCTTCATTTGTTAGTTTTATATCTCTCTGTTTTGTTTGTTTCTTGGCTTGAGTGCCTGTTCAAAAATATTCTTGCAGTTATTCTGTTTATTGCTTTCTGACATTTTAACAGTCTACAGGCTGCAAAGCAGTGCTGCAAGCTAAACAAACCTGAAGCTTTTAGTTGTTCCTCAATGAACACAATCTTTTTCCTGTGTTTTTGTGACCTCTGGGGACCTCTCTTGCTCTCAGGTTTTATCCAGCTGATACAGTTCTTTCTAAAAATCTTGAGGCTTTTCAAAGTACCGATTTGGTTAACACCTTGCTGGGTTGGAGCCTTTTCTGTCGCGTTGAAACACTTCTCTGGGATTATTCTGCAGCAGCTGGCTGCAGCAGAGGACCCTGTGCTGGGGAAGACAGACCTCTTGTCTCTGGAGTAATCCAGAATTTCTTCTTTCTGCTGCTGCTTAAGGGCACAACGGCAGAGCTGGTCCTACCTGCTGTCTGGAGAGAGCAGTCAGCATGGGGTTCCCGTGGTCCGGTAAATGCCGAGCTCTGTCTGAACGACGAAGGCTGTGCAGTTGCTCTGAGCTTCCAGGTTGGGTATCTAGCGGGGCTGGTTCAGCACGGACGCTGCCGTGGCCCTGGCTGCCTGCGGGTGTGCGGGCAGTGCGATGCCTCTCTGGGGTTTTCTGTGCTTGTTCCTGTCTCCCCAACCGCGGTGGTGTGGCCATCCCCGCTAGCACAGGGCCCTGCTCTTCTCTCCAGGCCTTCCCAGACGGATTATCTTTGAATGAGCGTCCTGAATTACCACAAACTTACTGCGRTGCAGAAGGAATTCCCTGCTGGCTATGTGCCACGTGCCACCCTGTCCTGGAATCCCATTAAATGTCTAAAACCTTGCAAGAAAATTTTCCACGATCTGTTCCCTTCCAGTTTTCAAACTTGCCTGTCTCTTCCCACCTCAGCCTCACCTGTCTTGTCCTCAGAGGCGTATCTGGCACAGTGAAGCACACTCCAGATGGAATAAGGTCTTGCCTGAACCACTGGCACCTGTACTGAATGCACCAAGTGCCTGCATGAAAAACGCGCCTGAAACCAAGAGAAAACCCTGCTGCAGAACCGCTCCGAGTGTTTGATAAATGCCAGAGCACACCGGTAACGATGGGAGAGTCTGGCACAAAGCAGCCGCTCTGACCTGTCAGTCCTTGCCCTTAAAGGAGACCTACAGCTTACCTTCAGCCCGTGAGCCTGCCCGCCAAGATTTGTAACTCTGCTAGCACGGAAAATCATGGATGATTTGGAGGCTTAGGTTTTATGGCACGTAAAATGTTCCCTACAGCTCACTTCCCTCAGTCTTCCATGGGAATGAACCCTTTCTGTTACCTCTCCTACCAAAGTTAACTATCTCATCACTTACTACTTTGCTGATGTTTCAGTTTGTACCATAAGTGTTCAATTTTTTTAATAGCTTGATGTATTTCAGTTAAACTCAGAGCAGCTTTTCCCGCCTGAATTTTATCTTGAAGTTTGCCTCTTCCGCTGCAGACTGAGAGGAATCTAAGTCCATTTTTGATTGGTCTAACAAAATATGCTGCTTCCTGTAAAACTTGCCTTCCTCATAAGGCACAGACTGATGCCTGTTGGCTGGGACTCCTCCCCAAAACCTGATAACCTGGCAATATCAGCTCTTCCCTGCTTTACGCAGAGGCAGGAGACATTCCCTGATTCTCCCAACGTATTTTTGTGTAGCGATTTTCACAGAGTTCTAGAAGTTCCTCAAGGTTGGAAACTGAAGCTCGCCTGGGCAGCTGGCACTGTCCCCCACACAGCTACCAGCTCTGCGCAGTCTTCTTCACAGCCTCTTCTTTGCCTTCTCCTGTTTATATCCCACACGGTTTATACTGCTGTTGAAGTGCAAATACAGCTGGAGGAAGGAGCTGTTACCTTTATTGATAACACTTCTCAGCAGGCTACAGCATTCTTAACATCCTTACGTTTTCACAGATCGTTTGGCTTCAGAAGCACGTGCATGTAGTCTGTGAAGTTTACGGTCTTGTACTTATTCTCCTCTGTCTAAATGTGCTATATATCATCTTTAATTATTGTTGCAGGTGACAGATCTGGCAATAGTGCGTTTGGCCCAGACATGCCTGTGAGAGCAAGTTTTTCTGCACTTCCTAGTTTTGGCTTCTTGGAGTTCTGGTACCACAACTAGCTCGCTCTGTGTGGCGTGTGCACAAGAAGCACCGATAAACCAGATTCATTTCCCGTATTCTTTCAGTGGGGTCTGCCACGGGGTTGCGAGCACTTGCGGTGGCGGTGCTGGTGTGTAGTCTTTACCTCTAGCGAAGAGTTTCTCTTAGGCCCTCTGAGGCAGCACCTGCAGTGCAGCGGAGAGCTTTTCTGTTTGCAGAGAATGCACCTGCTTTTAAAGCTGGAAAACGTGCCTGGTGGTGACTCACTCACAAAGCTCATCTGTTTGCCTTTAAAAGGTATGCCATATACTTTCCTTTGGTGGCAAAAAATGTTTAATATTCCCAGCCACTCCTCTTTCCTCACCCTCCCACTCTTCTTGGTGCTGGTGCAACTGTGTGTGCTGCTGTACCACAAACCTGCCCAGGGAATTGAGCGGGTTTGAAAATATCGCTGCAAAAAATCATTAAGCCGGATCACATTCTTGATTCGTTTTACTGCACAGTCGCACAAACAGTCTCAGTGGCACAGACAAGAGCGTAATGCGAAGGTGGGAACAAGGGGCAAGAAGGAGGGTGAGGTGGGGTGGTCAGTCCTCTAAGTTGGATGGCGTGGAGCCGTGTGCCGCCGCAACTCGCTGCTGCTGGTAGCGGGACTGGCCGGGGCACGTCTGCACTGTGCCGCAGTCTGCCGTGTGGATGCAGTTACCGACAGTGCCTGGGAAACGGGCTTATGGTCCTCAAGCGTCTGGATGGGAAGCGGATTTGATCTGGCAAGCAAACGAGAACCAGTGGCTGGAGCTGGAATTTTTGTAGTTCAAATCTGGAAATCATGAGGAAGCACTACCAGTGCACGTGGTTTCCAGCCGGAGCTCCAGCCCTAACAGCGTGGCCGAATTCTGTCACGTGATGCCAGTAGGTTGCTTGGGGTGTTTCCAGCTGGCCGACCTCTTCCACCAAAGCCAGAAGAGCCTGCCCAAGGCAAGGGGCTGGATGGTGCAAGCCGCCCTCTGACCTGAAATCGTGGGACTCGGGTCTCTTTGGGTGCAGTGTCCTCTGCTGTGTTGGTTTTAGAGTTTCTGTGGAAACGTGCATGTTCCGGGCTGAACACGTGTATCGAGTGGCTCCTTAGTGAAGGTCTGCACGGCTGCGGGGCCTTAGGAGGCATCACTTTTCTGGCACTTGGAGAGGCTGAGTTCTTCTGAGTTGTGAATGGATAGTCACAGCATGGTGGGTTGCAACTGGACACCACCCTCTCTTTAAGGAATTAATCCTTATTCAGCTATGGGAACTGTGTCCCCCTGAATCAGATTTTAATGACATGTCTGCAGTTCCAAGAGCCAGGGCTCTCTGGAGTCCAGAAAAAGGGCTTTTCCCGTGAGAGGAGACAAGTGGAGAGCTTTGATACTGTTATGTATTGTGCCTGTTCACTTATATCCAGGCAACACTTGGAGAAAAATAATAGAACTATGGGTTTTAATTTTGTCTCTCATAAGTATAAGGATACGTGTTGTTTTCATGCACGCTATTAGCACGTAGAATTAATGACAGAATTTTTCAATTCTGTGTGCCTGCTTGGAATTTTCATCATAAAGGTACTGTATTTCTGCCTGGGATTTCCTGCACGGAAATATACCCATCTGCTTAGCACCTGTGCAGAGAATCTGATGTTCCAGAAAGTGCTGATACTCTGCATGTCCCCAGTAAATCAAGTGCTCTAATCTAATAGTGGGTTTAGGAAGTGTGCACAGCTCAGTTTATGCACTGCTGGGGACGAAGTGTCCTGAAAGCTTTGGTGTGAGTGTGCATTTGCTGTGAAGCCACAGTGGACATGCAGGAGATGTTGGATTTTCTGGGAACACAGCAGCCTGGCTGGAGAATCTACATGGGGATGTTTGTGGTTGTTTCTGATCTGGTAGATTTACCATAAATCTTAAATCCCAGTGCAATAGCAAATCCTCAGAATCCCTCCTAAACAATTTTGGGGACAGGGAAAGAGGATGCATGTAAGAACATTTGGATGGAGAAAAGTCTTATTTCAGTCACACATTCGGAGGGGCAAAGAGGACACCTTGAGTCATGGAGAAGCCCCCGAACACTGGGTTGCACTGGGCGGTATGGGCAGATAGTGAACGGCAGCGTTGGAGTTTCAGACATCCACCTCAAGGGTGTGTTTTTGGGAGCGCTGGGCGTATGATTTAGGCACTGGAGGAAGTGCAGAACACCCTAAAGCAGCAGTTATTTATGTATGAGTAGCTCCATTGTACAGCTAGACTATCCAAAGCCAAAGATAGGCTAAATTCTTTTTAGGAAGCTGTTCAGAGAAGGAGTGAGAGCTTGGTTTACCTAGATAGGTTGACTTACCTGGATAGCTCTGCCAGGACAGCTTCCTGAGCTCTGTGTGATGAAGTACTGGTACACAGTTGCCTGCCTTCTTCATTTGAAGGGTTTTGGTGTGTACAGACCCATCAAAGAAGTGAATTAGGAGCTGCTTTTCTGGCTTCTACCCTAGTGAGCCTTTGCACAGGCCCGGGGGCATCAGAATGAGGTGGAAGAGTGTGCTGCAGGTGAAGGATGCCTCTGCATCTCCCCAGCATTTTTGCTCCAGCTGCATCAGAGCAATGCTACATCTGAGAGTCTAGAAGAGCATAAGATAGGATGTTCAGCAAAACAGGATCCAGCTCCACAAGGCACACTCTGCCTGTGGATGTGGGAAATAGCTGTGGGATATTCATTGATCAATCTGGACTGGGTTTTTTGAAAGGATGGTAGAAAATGCCCCTTTACCCCTGGACTGCTATCCCATCAACAGGCAAGCCCGCTTGCATTCCTTGCCCCCTTAAGCACTGGAGATTTTTAAACCATTGCGAAAATGTTGACATAAGGAAAAGAAAGTGGTTGTGTGGCTCAGACAGCTGCATTCCTTTTGTAGCCTAGTACATTTCAATCCAGTTAAAAACTAGGCAAAGTCATTACCAGTTGACGGGGAGTTATAATCAAAGTACTAAATAACTTTATTTGTAGGTAGCGTAGCCAGCTCCACCAGGAGATGTGCACTTTGCTACAGCAGTATCACCTGCCACAGCAAAGAGCAAATGCGGTGCCTTGCTGCTGATATCCGAAATAGCAGCTGTACCCAAGTGCACGGCCAGTCTCTGCTCTTGTTCTCTGTGTGTCAGCGTTGTGTCAAGAGCTATAATGCCTAAGGATTTGGTATGCGTGGGCTGGGAGAAGAATTTTTCCCCTTGTGAGTTGACTGTGCCTTGGGAGGGCAAGTGTCCCTCAGAAGAACAGGAGAGCTATAGGGAGGGAGGGTCATATCTAGCGCTGAGCTTACGCTCTCCCTGTTCTGGAATAGAAAGAACGTCCTCAGCATCCTCAGTGCGTGGCTGGGTCCCGGTACCTGTTGCTCTGCACCCATTTCTATGCGCCCAAGGTTCATATCGGACACCAGGCTGGAGAGTGTGCTCCCTTGTGCCTTCTCTCTGGAGCGTCTCTGCCCATCGCCAGTGCGTGACGTTCTCGCCGTGCAGGAGGGGGCCCACGCTGCGCCTTGCAGGGAGAGATGCGCCGGGCAAGCGGAAGGTGCTGTCACACATGCCTCTCTGTTGCAGGGTATTGTGGGGAATCTGTCCAGTGGCAAGTCGGCCCTTGTGCACCGCTACCTGACTGGCACCTATGTGCAGGAGGAGTCTCCGGAAGGTAAGTTGGTTTCTTGGCGCTTGGGTGAGCAGTCTGGCTCCTGACTGCTCTTCCTTGGCTCAGAAGGTGACCCCCCATCTCAACATCTCTGTCTGCCGCTGCCAAAGGGCTCTGCAGCCTCGCTTCTTTTTATTATGGGTTTCCCTCTGCTTGCTCTTTCTCCTCTCACTTGACCTGCTGCTTTGCTTTGTTCCCAAGGTGGCCGATTTAAGAAGGAGATCGTAGTGGATGGTCAGAGTTACTTGCTGCTGATTCGCGATGAAGGGGGCCCCCCTGAACTCCAGGTAGGAGATCTGTACCTCCTGAGATCCCTTTCCACTCCCTGTCATACCAGAAGGGTTAGAGAGTTCTAGGAGAAGGAACTGGCCTCGCTGCTGCTCTGGGGAGAAGTTCTGTGGTGGAAGAACATAAGTTTTTAAACGCAGTTAGGGAGACGCAGTAACAGAGACTAAGAAGTTCTTAGAAACTGCAGGGCCCATGTTAGGGGCTGCCTTTCCTTATGGTCACTGCTGACCCCAGTGCCTTACTGTGGTGCTGAGGAACTTGTGCCGCAGAGCCCAGGCCAGTGTAAAGTTGAACCCAGCTGCAGCATCCCACTTATCTGCTGTGTTGCTCCTCTTGCTGACATCTCTGAACACCAGGGCTCGAGGGCACTTATTTGGACTGTAATCGTTGGTGTGTCTCCTTCAGTTTGCTGCCTGGGTCGATGCTGTGGTGTTTGTCTTCAGCTTGGAGGATGAAATCAGCTTCCAGACAGTATATAACTACTATCTGCGGCTCTGCAGCTACCGGAACACGGCGGAGGTGCCGATGGTGCTGGTAGGCACACAAGGTAAGAGCTGGGGAGCTGGCTACTCAGGCTCGGTCCTCAAGTCCTCCCTGGCTCAGCGAGGAGTATTTATGATATGTAAACACTGGCAAAAGAGCTCGGTGCTAGCCCTGTGAGTACATCATTGGGGGATTACAGGAGCTTCTTAGTCTTCTCATCTGGCACTGGTAAGCAGTACTTGGGACAGTTATTCTGAGGCCCCTGGTTTAGGACGCTGTAGGTGTTGAAAAATTCCATCTCAGCCCATTTCTTCCTGTGGAGAGCTGCTTACTTTCCTACTGAGCCACTTTCTTCTTTGAAATACCTGAACCTCTTGGCATTTCCTTTCTTCCTCAATTCCTGCTTGCATTCTCTGCAACGGTTGAGCCAGGGGCAGGAGTCAGGGCCTAGTTGTCAAAGGTTTTTCTGCTAATGCATTGCTCTTCATCTTTCTGGGGGCAAGCTGCAGTAAGAAAGGTTTGAGGGGATGATAACTTGCTTTCAGCATCCTGGGAAGAGGCCTGAGTTGTTAGGCATCATATTCTCTGAGGTGCTGCCAGTGCATGTGTGGATGTGCAGAAGAGCAGCAGCAACCTAGAACGAGCCTCCTCTTTCTTCTTCCAAGTGTGGGCTGGGGACAAGAATCAGACAGGAGGCAATAAGGCAAGCTTTCACTTAACTGCAGCATGAGGCTGAAAGTGGGTATGGGCAACAAAGAGAGAACAAGGAGGCGCAGATACCTGAAGGTCCAAATGTGCACAGTAAATGAGCCTGGGTAACGGAGTTGCCAGTGGAGAGGGGCTACCAGGAGAAAAGGCAGCCCTTGAGCTGGGATTACCTGCCTTGCGCAGAGTGCACTGGAGGAAGCGCTTTGCCTCGGAAAGCTTTACTGCTGGTGCCTAAGCCCAGGAGGCAGGGAGGTGGCAGTAACAAGAGGACGTTGCTACAGGTATCTGTGGGCTCCGGATGCCTGAAATGTGGTTACCTTTTTTGTCTGTAGACAGTAAAGCACAGGCAGGAAGGAGAAAGGGTTCTTGATGCCTGGGGCTGCAGAAGTTGTTTGGATGTAAGGGCAACAACAGAAAGCAAGAGCAAAGGATGGAGGATGTGAGGAAAGAGAAGGTCATGGCAGAACTCAGTTCCTGAGTATTGGGATACACTGGTGGGATCATATTCTTCACAAAGACAAAGGTCATAGGGTTGAAACACAGGCAATGACAGCAGAAGAGGAATCTCAGAGGTGTCTGCTCTGGACCCTAGATGAAGAGTAGAACAAAGATATTAAATTTCTGATATTTAAACTTTTGGAATTAATTTCAGGACTGAGGGATCTTGGTTCAGGGCTGGACTGGGGGTACAAACATGTATCGTGGAGCCTCAGGACTGAGAAAGAGTGATACGGCAGAGGACTCGGTGGTCATTGTTGTCCCAGATTTACAGCCAGCTTGAGGTCACAGCCTTGATATGATCACACTAAGCAACCCTGTAGACCAGCTCAAGAAAAACTTCTTTTTAATGGCATGTCCCAGTGCACCTTTGACTCCTCCTGACAAGGTTCATTTACAGTGCCTGTTTGTCCCTGGCATGTCTTGAGGAATTCAGATCAGATTCTTCTTGGGAAGGTAGTTTTTCCATACCATGTGAGCACTTAGTAGCCAACTGGGATACAGTTTAAGCCCATTTTTAGCATGGTCTACCACTGAAGGCATAACTCTGAGTGCATCGTAGCAGAATCATCTTTCCCACTTAACTGAAGATCATCTCTCCATTTTGGTTCTTTAATCTGTAAAGTATGGCCTTAAGACCTAAAATGATCAAGATATGTTGGCAAGTCCGTTTTACTCTGCAGCTGAGGCAGACTTGGAGATGAGTGCACCTGGTAGTTACAGCTTCCATGACCAATCATACGTTGATGAATTGCAATAAGTTGGTCATTTATGACATGAATAAACACTCTAGATTCTTCTCACCATTGCTCCAAGCTCGCTGTCTGCTATCAGGTGTCCTTCCCTTGTCTTCACACAGGTGCACTGTTCATAACATTGTCTTGTGAATTCTTGATGGTATGTCCAGTGCCAAACAGCCACGCTGCCTTGTATTGCCAGCCACGCTTTGCACTGGTTTCTGGGAAATAATCCCTCTGTCTTCAGAAAGATCAGTGACTGCATGGCTAGGAAAGTTGTATAAGGCTCATTTAAAAAGTGTTAACAAATCCGTGTTTCTACAAATGTGAAACTTCATTATCTCAGCCATTTATAGGACAGTGGGTGTACTATGAAGGTGGATATCTCAGCATGGAGAGGAATGGAGGGAGGCCAGGAATGTGACCTGTGACCCATGAACAGATGGGACATGGAAGCTTGTTTTTTAACCTCCTCTCCCTTTGGTTTCCAGATGCCATCAGTGCCACGAATCCCCGAGTCATTGATGATTCCCGAGCGCGGAAGCTCTCCAATGATTTGAAGCGCTGCACGTACTATGAGACCTGTGCTACCTATGGACTGAATGTGGAGCGAGTCTTCCAGGATGGTAACTGCAGTCTGGTGGAGGGTATCCGAGCAAGACAGGGCAGCAGCGCTGTGTGAATGTGTAGGCTTACAATACATAGACCACAGGATCCCAGTTAGAGGGGAATACTCCAGTGAAGGCACAGAAAGTTAGACATAAGTTCGTGTGCAGTGCAGTCGCTTTATGTACAGAGAGCAAGTCCTAAGGGTAAGACGTGCTGATTGTGTGTGGATTGATTCCCTTGCGTATGGTACATAAATGAGCTGCACATGTATGTGAAAGGAGGACTACTGCAGAGCAGGGCAGCACCTTTCTCCTCCCTTTCTCATAGAGGCTGTTGCTGGGTAGCCGCTTGTTCCAGAGACCAAAGAGGCTGTAGGGGACTGTTGCATCCCTGTGGTGGGCCTGTGCGGCACAGCAGTCTATATGAGCCAAAGAACTTATGAGCCTGGAGAAATGGGTTTGATTACATATTATAGAGGAGAAAAGAAGCAGCAGAATCCTTTGACATTAAGCATAGAGGAGCAGCAACCGAATGACCAGGTGGAGCAGCTATTCCTAGTGGGAATAGTATGCGGAAAAGTATTTCTACTTAGGCTTTGAGAAGGGTCTGTATAACAGGGCTGCTACAGGTGGAAGAGGGAACCTACACCACATCCTAGGAGTTTGCTAGCTACTCAGATAAACCTGTCCTTGAATGGGGCTGCATATTCCCCTTCCCTTTCTCAGCCTTGCCTTCTAGAGTGCAGCTGAGTATCTCTCTTCAATGCCACGTGGAAGGAGCCCTGTGGGGAAGGGTCTGTGCAGTGCTGAGTGGCTGGGCATGACAGAGTTGCTTGTGGAGAGGACAGCTGAGCTGGTAGAGGAGTGTTTGCAAGTGGAACAGGTGACATGGAGAAAGTTTGAAAACAAGAATGCAGCAAGACTGTCCAAAACCAAAATTCCAGCTCAGTTCATTGCAGCACGGCAAGATAGTCTGGGGGCAAGACACAGGGCTGAGCCTGCTACTGGCTTCAAGTGCCTCCTTTCTCCTTGGGTTGGCACTTGTGATCTTCCTTCCCCTGCACAAGTCTTTGAGCTTCCAGTAATGTGCTGTTGAAGTCTTGAGGATCATAACCAAAGTGCTTGCCTTCCCTATACAGAAGCATGTAGAGCTCTCCTGCTGCTGGTCCACCTCTAAGACAGTCTGAGATACCAGGCAAGAGAGACACCTTTCAAATCATCCCGCTTGGCCTTCTGTCTAGCCCCTAGCAAGGAATCCCCCAGCATCCAGCAGCCTCTGCATTGGTTTGGTATTCCTGGAGAAACTGGTACTGCTCCAGTTTCAGGCAGAAATGCCCCTACTGGCATTACTGACCCCAAAGACCAGACTTCACTGCTATGTCCTCAGGTCACCTGCTCTTTCCACTTACACTCTTGTTGACCTCAGCTTCACATGCTGACTCTCCCTCTATATTTGTCCACCAGCTCTAAAGCTTGTCTACTCTGTGAAGCCCCTTCTGCTTTTTTTTTTTGTATCCTAGAACCTTTGACCCCTTGCTCTGTTAGACTGAACAGGTCAAGTTTCATCAGTCTCTCTGGACTAGATTTTCTAGACCCTGATGTAACTTTGTAGTTGTTTCCTGCCTTTTCCCATTTGTTGATATCCTGCTTTAGAGCATGGACCTAGGACTGGCTCTAGTACCCATTAATATTCTTATTGCCAAATGCCTTTTTCATCAGAAAAGCTCTGAACTGTAGAGTCTGCAATCAGCTTACCCCAGCAGTTGGCTGAGAGATGGCTGGGAGTTACCTTTACTCAGCTGGAGAAGGGGAAAGAGGTGTTCCTGAAGGCATGCAGCAAGTAACTGCAGTATGAGGAACAGAGCCCCAGACTCTTGGAGCCTGTCCTGCCACTCTCATCTTTGGACTGTCATAATCTTTTGGTTTGGCAGTCTTTAGTTTGAGGTCAGATATTTCCTTGAGCCTTTTTAATAGTAAAGCATAGTAAAACGTGGGCGGTTTTTTTAAGGGGTAGCAGAGGTGAGCTGCTCTGGGTTATGTGCATATTTCGGCAGGTTGACAGAGTCCTGAGGCGTTGACAAGTCACAGTGTGTGGAGTATGGGTAGCGAGGTTTCTGTCAATGGGGATAAAAATGAAACTTCCAGTGTCTTTTGGGCTTTATTCCTTCCTCCGCCACCCCTCACCAGGATACGCAATTCATGAGTTGAGAAACACTGCTCAACAGCATGTGTCTCCGTACCACGCTCCTCCGTTAATGGACTTCCTGCAGAGGAGTTGCTCCAAGAGTTTCCTGAGCTGGGAGAGTATGGAATGACCTCAGGGCCTTGAGGAGGGGCAGCAGTGGCAGAGCTCCAGAGCCTCTGTCTGTTCATCGTGATGTGGTCTGGACAGCTAGGTAAAATGCAGATCTGGATGAGATGCTGATAGAGGACTCTTCGAAGAGTGGTCCATGAGTTCATTGTGTCCATAGGGGTTACGAAGAACTAGACAGCTTTGTTTGGCTTGCTGGGAAAGTTTTACTTACTGGGAAAAGCAAATGTATTTCCATTTTCAGCTGTGAGGAAAATTGTCTTGGTTGCCTATATCCTTTCCTTCCTTCTTTCCTTCTAGCCAGTAATGGAGAAATGGTAGGAAAGAACAACTGTGCTTGGTTGGAGATAGTGAATATTTCAGCAGGCCTGGAAGGGCAGGATCTGTTAAACCAACTCAGCATTTCACAGAGCAAGTCTGGAGCAGTGGGTAGGCTATGTGCATGGTTCATCTTGGCTTCTAGAAAGTGTTTGGTACTGTGTGTCACTAAATTTGTTCATCAGATTCCTTCAGATCAGCATAAGGATTGGTTGTGTCCCTTCTCTGAAGGACAGTATTGTGAAGAATGGCAGAAGGTGGATTTGAGAAGGGGAGGAGAAAGGACTGCAGGATTAGATGCTGCTCTTCGTTAGGCTGCTTCTCATCCTTTTTTAATCTCAAGATGAAACGAATTGTGCTCTGGAGTTGTTTTTCTCTTTGTTGACCATAGGGAGCATAGACAACACAACTTTAAATGGTGAGGTGTGTGAGATGAAAACCCTTGTGTGAGGCCAGGGCTTGGAGCTTTTGGCCCCATGTCTGCTTAGTGAGCTCTTCCTCTCTTGGTGGGAGATCTTAAGCTGCTGCTTAGAGGCTCATGAGTCAGTGCCTGCAAAGTGCTGTGCTTAATCTTTCCTCTGGGTTTATTCATGGCCTGCATGTGTGGTCAGAAAGGAGGACAGGGAGTGGGTTTTGTTAACTGTGAGAAGGAGCAAAGGGCAGTGAGGCTGAGGAGGAAATCCAGAAGACTCCAAAGAGTGAGGATCCTGGGGTGTGTGCTAATCTGAGACTGCTCAAACAAAATTAATGTATAGCCAGATGCTTATGTTGTGTAGGAACAAGGAGTGTGGGTCATCCCTGTGTGAGGAGGAATTGTGCCCAGGAGAGGCCTGATGGTGTCCTTGGGTGTATGAATGGGGGAGTATCAAGGGGAAGTACGGATGGATTCTTATTTTTGTACAAGGCAGCAGACCATTGCTGGAGTGCTGTGTCAAATTCAGATATCAGCATTTCAAAAGAGAGCAGAGAAACTGAGAAGTTAAAAAAAAGCCACAAAAATTAATCAAAGGCTGGCAAAAATGCCTGACAGTGAGACACTAAAAGAGCTTATCCATTCAATTTATCAGAAAGAAGATTGAGAGGTAACTTGATTACAGTATCTGAGTATCTACATGGGGAGAAAATCACAGGTTCTGAAAGACTCTGCAGGCTAGCAGAGATCTAATGCTAGAGCTGAAGCCTGTCAAATTCACATTTTAAAGAATTCTTTTTTTTTTTCTTAATATCCCTCTTTTTTAACTATTAGAAAAAAATGTCATAGGGAAGTACTGTGTTCTGCATCTCTTGCGTTCTCAAAATCCATACCAAGTTCCTTTGTGGAAGAGACTTTATCCGTCCCAGATGACTGGTGCAGTGTAGGCTGGGTGAAATTTAATGGCTGGCAAGATGCAAAGATCAGCCTGGAAAACTGAGAGATCCTTCCCGGCCTTTGAGTCCTTCTACCCATGAGCTGAGTTCCTGCACTTCCCTGTGCGGTAATCATATTTTCTGCAGTAATCTGCCTCTGTGTGGCATGCTGCACACCTGTCAGTGCACTGTTTTCCCAGTACCAGTGCCTTCACCAGGGATGACCTCTGTCTGCACCATGTTTCAGCAGAAGCTTTTCTTTGAGAGTGCGGCCGGTTAGGGCTGATGTTCATGCATCGTGGTGAGTTTGAGAGATCCAAGCTCAAGGGTAGTGCATACCCTTGGAAAGCATATTGCTCAGGGCTCTGGAGAGTTGTGGAGAAAACACGGTGTAATAATCATGAGTAGCAAGTGGAGCACAGAGACCCACCATTTCATAGATGATCTCAAGTAAGTCTTGCATATTTATTGCTTTCACCTGCCTGCTTAACTGCAGGACAACACAGACTCCCTTGAGCACAGCTGTGGCAAGGGAAAGAGCAGCGAAGAGAGCGCTGGCTCTGTGAAATGCGTGGAGCTGAGGAGAGCTGAGCCAGACACACTTACCCCAGATTTCACTGGGATCTGAGAACTATTCAAGGGCTTCCAGTTTTGGAAGAAGCTGACTTGGCAGGATGAGGCATTGTCAGAGTAGGTAAGCAGCTTTTCCTGATGAGTACTGATGGGTTCTGGTGCATCTGGTTTGAGGTCTGGTGGAGTGCTGACAGTCGTGGATTGTGAAAGGAACTTGCCTTGCACGGAGATGCAGTTTACCAGCCAGACCCCATCTTTACGTGCTTTCTTCAACACAAGTTGCTCAGTCCACACAGTGGTATGCCTGCCCTGTGCAGGCTGGGGAAGATACTGTGTTTTCGCAGTAGAAACAGGAAGTCCTCTCTAAGCTCTGTGGTCATTGCTTTCATTGCAAAGGTTTGTTTGCTTGTCCAGAGTGTGCAGTGCATATGCTGCATCTCTGTTCCCAGAGGGCCCCTTCATGCCACTGTCTTGTCTAACGATAAGCAAGCACTGACCTTTTTTGGGCAGCAAATGAATATTATGCTGGTCTAGCATGGCAAGTTGGGGGAGCAACAATCCTTCTTCTAGGTATGCAATTGAAGGATGAGGCTAGAAATCTTCCTTCCCAAACTGCTGTCTCTGCAAATAACCGCATGGTCTGCACATGGTGCTGCTGAGCGTGGGCGAAGTTCTGACATCTAGAACTTTGGATCTCCGCATTCACTGCCTGTGCAGAGATTCTTCAAGAATCGGGTGGTTCCAGCTATTGTGGTGCCCTCCTTTCTGCTCAGCTGTGGCAGAGAGACCATTCCTCTATGCCTAGAGCAGCTTCTGGTTGTTTGATCTCAAGCTGAGTTTGTTGTGTTGTGCAAGGGATCTAGACCATGTGTGTTCTGTGGATTTTGCCACTGTAATTGTGTTGAATCTTTTGGAGTAGCAGATGTTTTGTCTTGGCAGTCAGGCTTCTGAATGTCTTTGTGAAGAGGATGCACAGCATGGTGAAGGTTACCCCTTTTCTGCTTGCAGGGCTAGTTTCTCTCATGCAGCCTGGCAGAAGTCCTCCCTGAACTGCTGTTCGCTGTGTAGGAACTGCACTTCTCTGATCCTTTCAAAGTTGTTTCCAGTATCAGATGTTGTCACAGTTACTGCTTTTGTGAAAAAATGGAACAGTCTGCCTTTGGCTTCAAATACAGTTTGGAGATGATCCTGGTGCAAAGCAGGAAGAGTGACCTAAGCTGGGTTATGTACTGTAGCGTCCAGGACTCTGCAGACATGAACTTCTGGTTTCAGAACTTCACCAGTGGCAAGGCTGGGTCACCCTGAAGGGATGGATTAGTGTGGTTTCTTTACTCATACCAGAGCTCCCAGTGAGGTAAGAGGCTGGTACTGAGCATGTCTTCCCATTTCTTGGCTGTGAAAATATATTATTGAAGAGCTTTGTTCTCAGAATTACCTTCGCAGAGCTCCTGTAATGCAGGAATCTCCTAGAGTTCAGCAGATATCAGGACAGTAGCAAGAAGCCATCAGTGTGGAGGCACCTCAGCTTTTGGGTTTCATTTTAAGAATATTTCTTTACCGTGCAAAGGTGAGGAAGTAAATTGTCAAGAGCCCTTTGGCAGGGATTGTCTTGGAGTTGTTCTTGAAGAGGAAGACTGATCCAGCTTTGATCAGGGGAGTGCATGGAAAGGACAGCAGCCTAGCTGCTCGATGTTGTAGATGGCTTCTCTAGCTTGCTTCTAGCTTCCTTTGTGGCAAGTTGAGGATGAGTCTCCCCTCCTCCCTCTGGCCCTGAGCACTGGAGAGGACAATTGGGCCTTGGCATTACCAGACTGTCTTTTCCCATCACTTACCAGAACCCTACTGCTGAAATGCTTGCAGTAGATCTGCTATTCATCTTTCCTCCTCATCAGTAAGGCTGCAATTTTGGACTTTAGCTTGAAAGCGCAAGGATGGTTCTGACTGTGTCCTGCACATGGGAGCTGCTTGTTTGGGTTTCTGTGTGCTGAGTGGAATTGTTGGACAGTGAGTGTCATTTCTTCCACTTGGATGTGAATTAGATCGTTCCATGCCTTCGGGGATAATTGACAGCATTGCCACATCTTCCAGACTAGTGAGTGAAGCTTCTGAGGAACTGTTTAGCAGGAGTATTTCCATGGAGAGGCCAAGATTTCATGTACAGGGGTGTGTGCAAGGCCCAGTGATTCCAAAAAGTGCCACCTCCCCAGAAGATGTTTCTACAGAGCTAGTTCTGTGCATCACTTTGGACCATCCAGTGCACGTCCCCTCTTTATCAAGATTCTTCTCACAGAGCTGACTATTCCTGGTGGCACCTGTACAAGAGATTTCTTCAGAATGCCTAGGACAAAGCGTTATGATAAACTTTAAAATAACTTGTGTGATGCTCAAGTGCTATATACACTGTAATACCATCCATCACATTTGACAAATAGCGAGTGATGTATCAAGAGGCAGAGGTTCTGCGCTGGTGCAGGGCTCATTGGTTATACGTCGTGGAACTACATGTAGCAAGCAAAGACATCTTGCTGGCAAATGAACCCAGACACTGGCTTAAGATATCTTTGAAACAGTCCATTGTTCGCAAAGTGGGAGAACCTCTGCCCAGCAAGCAGAAACTTGAAGGTCCCTTAATTCTGCCTCAGATAAGGGTTGGTGAGATTTTATCGCTACCAGTGTGGTCTTGCTAGCCTCATGATTAGTTCTGTTATTACCATTAATGATGCATAATGAGTGACAAGGCAGAGACTGTGCCAGGCTGTTTGCACAGGAGAGCATTTGCTGTGAGGTTTTTCTGAATCTTTTCTGAGTCCCTCTCTTTTTTTTCCCACTAGTGGCTATCTCAGCTGTCTCAAGCGAACACTCTCACCTTTCCTCTTCCTCTAAATTTGGACCAGCTTGTGTCCTGCATATTGGGAAATTTGCTGCCTTGGATTTGATTTCTCCAATGAAACTCTGAATTGCATAAAGTCCTCTGCCCTGAAAAGTAAAAAGATTTACTCTGGGCCATGCAGAAACTTCCCTTCTCATATCATGTCTCGTGTGATCTATTTTGGACTCTGATCTACTTGAGATTTCTCAAACTGTCCTTGACTTCTGCTGTGGGGTGCTCAGCTGTCTTTTTGGAGGCAAGTGGCTTTCTGGTCGTCGCAACATTCCTGAAAAAGCTTCCTAGAATATGTCCTGTCATGGGAATTTTGCTCTGAGTTCTCTCCCTTCCAGTGGTCAATGGTATATGTGGCTGGTCCCATTTGGGCAAGGTGTCAGCTGCCGTCAACAAGCATTGCTCCTTTGAAGTCGGTGGCCTTTGTGAAGTCAGTAAAGCTGTCTGGTCTGGGTTCTGACCAGATAGTTTTCATTGCCACTTTAACAGCACGAAGAATGAGAGAACTGTAGGCTTGCCTTGTAAAATACCTCTTGCTTGTATTCTGTGATGGATGATTTCAAAAAAAAAATTTTTTTTTTTTTGGCCTAATCATTCTCCTGATGCTGGGTTTAAGTTTTCCCTGCATCAGACCTGCCTAATTTCCATGTCTCCTTCTAGATTGTCTTGTCAGTTGAGGCAACTGAAATCCGCACTTTGTGTGCCAGCTGGACTGTGTTCTGACCTGCCTAGGCTAAAGCCATTGTGTGCCAGAACCTGTGGAGTCCTCGCGAGGACAGCTGTGCCCAAGGCAGCGGTGGCTATCAATATTATCCTGTCCTGCAAATAAAGCTGATTTCTCCACTTCCATATGCCTGCTTGTATGTGTGAAATCACTCCCTCCCTGCCCTTCCATCCCAGCATCCAGAACCTGGTTCAGTTTGAGGTGGTAGCTCTGTTTCTGGTTGGAAGGAGTTCCTTAAGCCCTCACTCTTGTCCCAAGACTTATACAGGAAAGTCACTCATAGACAGTACTGTGCACTCATGTAGAGTAGATACTCACATACCATAAAGTCACTCATAGAAGCAAAATAAGAGACTTTTGAATACAACCGTGAATCTTCTGAGTTTGCTGTCCATGAGCTGGCACTGCTCCTTGTCTCATAGTGCTCTGGGTTTAAGAGAAGGAGAGAAGATACCTGGGTCTCTGCAGGTCTCTTCGAAACTGGAGTTTTCAAGGCTTGGCACGTGACCTGATTGGGTGTTTGCTCTAAGGTCTGCTTCCCAGTAGACCTCCAGCCCCAAGTGTGAGTATGCCAAAGGTAACACAACTTTCTGAACTACTTGGGTGAAGTGTTTGCAAAGCTCAAGGAACTTAGCAAGGCAATCCTCACAGGCAAGCTCAGGAAGTGTGGTCTGGATGAGTGGACAGTGACGTAGACTGAGAACTGGCTGAATGGCAGAGCTCAGAGGGTTGTGATCAGCAGCGCAGTCTAGTTGGAGGCCCGTAGCTAGCGGTGTCCCCCAGGAGTCAATACTGGGTCCAGTATTGTTCAACTGATTCATCCATGACCTGGATGAAGGCACAGAGCAAGTTTGCTGATGATCCAAAACTGGGAGGAGCGGCCGATACACCAGAGGGCTGTGCTGCCATTCAGAGGGACCTGGACAGGCTGGAGAGGTGGGCGGAGAGGAACCTCATGGAGTTCAACAAAGGCAAGTGCAGGGTCCTGCACCCAGGGAGGAATAACCCCATGCACCAGGACAGGTTGGGGGTGACCTGCTGGAGAGCAGCTCTGCGGAGAAGGACCTGGGAGTGCTGGTGGACACCAAGGTGACCATGAGGCAGCAATGTGCCCTTGTGGCCAAGAAGGCCAATGGTATCCTGGGGTGCATCAGGAAGAGTGTTGCCAGCAGGTGGAGGGAGGTGATCCTGCCCCTCTCCTCAGCCCTGCTGAGGCCACATCTGGAATTCTGGGTCCAGTTCTGGACTCCCCAGTACAAGAGAGACATGGAGCTACTGGAGCAAGTCCAGCGAAGGGCTACTAAGATGCTGCAGATCCTTCAGCATCTCTGTTATGAGGAAAGGCTGAGCGAGCTGGGTCTGTTTAGCCTGGAGAAGAGAAGACTGAGGGGGGATCTTGTCAACGTGTATGAGTATCTGCAGGGAGGGTGTAGAGAGGATGGGGCCAGACTCTTCTCAGTGGTGCCCAGCGATAGGACGAGAGGCAACGGGCACAAACTGAAACACAGGAAGTTCTGTGTGAACATGAGGAAAAACTTCTTTACTGGGAGGTGACTGCACACTGGACCAGGTTGCCCAGAGAGGTTGTGGAGTCTCCATGCTTGGAGATATTCAACAGCCATCTGCACACGGTCCTGGGAAAAGTGCTGAAAGTGACCCTGCTTGAGCATGGGGTGTTGGGCTAGAGGATGGTCAGAGGTCTCTTCCAACCTCAACCATTCTGTGATTCTGTGACATGTGATGTTCCCAATGGCTCAGCTTTGTTCATCTGAAAGATTCCTCTCTGTTGTGATTATGGGGGTACCTGGCCAATATGCAAAAGAAAAGAATGGCGTTGTACTCTCCTGAACTCCCCCAAAGCCCAGCTTGTTTGCTGTCATGTTCTGTGGTCAAACTCTTTTTTTTCCAGAAAGGGTGGGAGATTTGGAATGTCGAAATGAAATTTTGGGCTCTTGCAATCTGGTAGCGAGGTCACAGGAACAGGAAGAGTAGTTTTTAACATTAGTTTTTACAGCATCTAGAGACTGTGAGGGTCGGAAGTGCCCAAGTTGATGGAAGTGGCATTGCCCAGGCTATTCAGTTCAGTAACTGGCTCCTGTAGCTGCTGCAGCACCTGCCAGAGCCTTCATCCTCATCAGCTCTTTGAAATGTAAGCTGCTGAGCATGTGCTGGCTCCTGCTTTGAGAAGATGACTGAGAAGTGATTCCGGCTACCCAGGAATTCTTCCACAACAGCCTAGGGCTCTAAGTGTCTCTTTGGTATCCATGTGAAGTCACCGCTTCACATGAGACCCAAGAGAGCAGGCAGCCTTCAGTGGCTCAGCATGATGAATGTGGAAAGCCTGTCCTGCTGCCTGCTGGAACAGCCGCTGGCAAAATACTGTCACTTACAGCCACGTTGTGTAGCAGAGGCAGGCAATGGGATAACAAGGTTAGATGTTCTGCAGAAGTCCTCCTTGTTGATGTAGGGTGGCGCAGTTTGAGCCCCAGATGTTGGCCTCAGTGAGAAGAAGGATTTGGGTCTCACTGAAGCACTCCAGAAATTCGGGGGGTGGAGAAAGGTGCTTTCTGTACTCTGACCCTGTCCTCTTTCTCTCCTCTTTCAGTGGCTCAGAAGGTGGTGGCTCTACGGAAGAAACAGCAGCTTTCCATTGGTCCCTGCAAGTCCTTGCCCAATTCACCCAGCCATTCGTCTGTCTCTGCGGCCTCCATTCCTTCTGTTCACATCAACCAGGTGGGAAATGGGAACAGGGAAAGCCCACAACCCCATATGCTTCTCCTCACACCCGCAGTTCTCTTCACTCACTACACAGCTTGTTTAGTCTAGCACTAGACTCACACTAAAGCCCTGGAGTAGCTTTTGGAAACAGCAGAGTGGTTGTGACGCCGGGAGCTTCTGTCAATAGCCCAGAGCAGCTCATTGCTTGCCTTGAGATCAGGTTTCATGTATAAACCATCAGACCTGGCTCATGGCCTCCAGAAATTGTGGAGTGCTTCTAGAGGCACTCACTGCAGAGTCATGAGCAGCCTGTGTAGAGAAGGTCCTGGGCAAAGCAGAAGGGAGGTCTGTGAAACAGACCTCAGCCTGGCTGCCCCGGCAAAGCAGCATGCTTGCCCCATGGAATGAGATGTAGGCAAGCATAGGTGGACGTAGATGGTCCTGCTGCCCCTGGAAGCTGATGGTCTTGCATTCATATACAGATGGACTTTTTAGGGGATGTGTTTAGCAGGGTGGATTCAGTGGTGGGGCTTCCTGAGGACCCCAGTAGCACAGAAGGGGAAGGAGCTCTCTGGAAGCTGTCCTTTCTGCCAGGGAAGGGTTCTTTGCTGTTCTTTAGGCACAGGGTTAGCTTGGCAGGGACTCCCAAGGTCCCCATGCCGGGAAGATGGTGAAGCCAGGTGTATTCATTCTGTGACTTCAGAGAAGGCAGAACTGACGCAGGAGGAGCAGGTCAGAAACCAAAATGGGCTGCTGTGGTGAGTGCCTAGCAAAAGAGATCCTTTGGGTAGCCTCATAGTTGCAGTAATGCTTTGCTTCAGTTTTCAGTGAGCACACAAGTGCTGAGATGGCTCTCTAAAGAGGAAGGTGAAAAACTGTGAATGATTCTTTCTCAGGGGCAATCAAGCCAACAGATTCCAGCTCTGAAGCAGCTGGCATATGAAATCACAGGATCTGTAGCAAGGACTTCACTGAATTTGTCTTGTTTGGCGTGATGCTCTCAGACTGCAAAAGTAGCAACTGTTTATGAACGATGGGAGATGGAGAAGTCAGGGCAGCTGTGAGCCCTTCAGCCTCCTCACCAGTGAGCAAAGCTTGAAATAGTTTTTTAGGAAGAAAGTAGTTAAGGACTGAGAGGAAAATGTAAAACTGAAGAAAATGCAAAGCAAGTTTAGCAAAACAGACTCTGCCAGACTGGCACTGTTTTTTCATAAGGGGATGAGTTTTGAACCCAAGGGTATATTTGAGTCTGTCAAGCCACCAGGTGGGCTTTTGATACACCACCACAGGGGAGATTGTTGCTGTACAAATTTGAGTAAGGTCTGCAGCCACTGGTTTGACACCAACTTTTAGGGGTTTTAAATACCTATGCAAAGTTTGTACCTGGCTGCTTACGTTTTTAACCTGGACACCAGCCAATTTATATAAAGGCGCAAGTGAATGTGCTAAGCCCTGCTGACAGCCAGAACTGCTTAATGAATCTGTGTAGCTTTCTGATCAGAGCTTCCCTGTGTCCAGCAAGCTTGGGATGCAAGCAGAGGGAGCACAGCTGTTTGCAAAACACATGCAGCTGTACTAAGCCCTGCACTATGGCAGGATACAGGCATTTTTTGAGAGGTTTAATAGGAGGCACCCAAGCTGAGGAGCAAAAGTCCAGAGAAAATGCAAATTTGAGTGTATCTGGTAAGTCGAGTATCTTATTAGCAGAAGAACTATAAATAGTTGAAGACTGGCTGGGAGGGAGAGGCAGACTGTACTGAAAGGGGGAGCAGGGTGAAAGGTGGCCAAGGGCAATGTTCCTCGGGGGCAAGTTATACACTTGTTTAATATTTTCTTTGATGTCCACAGTATGAGAAAAGAGTCCTAACAAAGGTTTACTAATGGCACTTGCTGTGCCAGGCAACAGGTTTGTAGTGAAGATGAGCATGTGTTCCTCATTGTACGGGATGTGGTGATACCAGACTCCTCCGCCTCATACCAGTCATTCATGTTTAAGCGTACATTCAAACTGGAGTAGGAACAGAAAAATACCAGTGGGAGGGAAAGGAGATCCTAATACGAGAGGAAATAAAGTGCTTGGCTTGTTTAGCTTAGAAAAATGAAGTCTGAAATGGACAAAACCTGACCCCTAAAATACAAAGCTGGGAAAGGAGAAAAAACTTTTGAAGAAAAAAGACAGCGCTAGAACAAAAGGGGAGGATTTAAGACTGGTCATGGCAAAGCAAAGATTGGGCATTAGAAGAGGTGTCTGTGTGTCCTGAGCTTTGTTAAAGGTTCTTGCTCAGAAGCCTCTTTACTTTTCTTTTCTTCGTACAGAGTACCAAAATATTCTTTCAGTGCAGCTTGCTGATGACTTCTGTGTAGAGGTGAATGCTGGCTCCTTGGCTCTGAGACAGGACCTTTAAGTCACAGCACCTTGCTGTGCTCCAGTGGCTTTACTTTACAGTGGCCTTTAGAGAGGCCTGGGCTTTACCAGAGAGGCCTGGGTTATTCTGGTGGGAACCAGAGCTTTCTGATGGGAAAACAATGCTAATTGTGAGGCCTTTTTAAGCAAGAAATGTTCATTGATTGCCTGGACTACAGAAGTGTCAGCAAAAATGATAGGCCATGTCCTTTTGGAGCTTATGCTGTCTCTGTCCCCCCTCCCCTGGACATGCTCTATGCCTGTCTTAAGCTGTGTGCCTCCCGCACTTATAAATCTCTATGCCACAGAGGGGATCAAAGTTAATCTCTGTTCCCTGGGTCTTCTCTGGCTTCACCAAAGAGCACAGACCCTTTCAGTTCCCAGTGGCCTGCTCCAGCAACCTTTGCTTTGTGGTTACACATCTCTCCTCCATTACAAAAAGCACTTCTATAAATAGAGTATGAAGCAATAAAACTGATGAGTGATTGTAACATACGGTGAAGTATTTCCTCATTCTCACTTGGCCTGAGCAGTGAGGTTCTGGAACTGCTTCCCAGCCCCTGAGGGAGAAAATCCAAGTGGTTTTGAGAAACACAAGTTAATTGATCCCTGACATGTCTAAAATGGATGTGGGCAGAGGAGCCTGTGCACTCAGATGCGTATGGGCATGCTGCCCATGCAGGAGGACACACGTCCAATATTGAGCACTGCAAACTGGCAGCTACCAGAGTCACAGCAGTTGTCACAGCAGGGGCACAAAAGATCCCAGGATCTCTGCTCAGAGACTGCTCGAAGACTGCACTATGGTGGTGGTGACACACCAAAGGGTATGGTCTCCAGCACGAGCTGGAGCAGCTGTCCCTAGCACAGGAGAGAGTTCAGTGCAGACAGAGCTGCAGAGCGAGGGTGCTGCTGCCTGGATCTGGGGTGCAGGGAGTGCTGGTGCCTCTCGTGGGGCCGTGTGACCATGGCCTCACTGCTGGGAGGTGAACTCTGGTCCGGGCACGGAGTCACCAGGTGAAGGAGCTCTGGGAAGGGATGAGCAGACTGTGCACCATCAGGGAGGACAAAACAGAGAGTGACAAGGTCTTTGCAGAACAGTGCCATGTAGTGTCTTTTCCTGTCTAAGGGTAAGGGGGCTCGCTCCAGCATTTCTAACTTGCCTTCACTAACCTTGAGAGCAGGTACTGAGGCAGGGACAAGGACCTCAAGGAAGAGTTTGGGAACACAGGATTCAGCATCTTTCAGATGGAAAGAAGCCAGAATAAAATACAAATTAGGTTCTTCTGTTTGTCTTTTACTGCCACTAGGTGTTGGGGTACTCGGGAAAGACACGCACACTGGAAACAGAATAATCTCTTCTTTTTTTTTGCTGGGTACTGCTTGTGTGAAAATCAGGTCTGGCATTTGCATCTTGAGCCCTTGGCCAGCAGGAGCCACTGGGAGCTTGTGTGCGGCTCTGTCCCTGCAGGCCTTGTTTTGGGGTGTTGAGGGGTGCTGCCTGCAGACACTGGCCATGCGTGGTGACAGCAGTTGCTCTGTTCCTTCCAGTCAGTTATGGCAGGAGATGGCATCTCTCTCATCGTTTCATTTCCCTTGGCGGGCTGCCTTTCTGAGGGACTGCTAGTAATAATATTCCCTTCCCACTGGTTGGGGTCCCTCCTTCCAGCAGATGCTGAACTGTCCCTCTTCTCTTCTGCCTGCCTGCGCCAGCCCTGCCTCTCATTCCAGTACCAGGGACATCTTTTCTGGAAGTAGTTTGATGCTCAAGGCTGATATTTTGGAAATGGCTGCTGCTTGTCTGGTCTCCTGACAGTCCAGCGAGTTCATTGCAATTGCTGGGAGAGAAGAGGAGCCTGGTGATCACATCCTCCATCTGTCCAGGAGGACTTTTTCCTCCTGTTGTGAGGTGATGGCCAGTGTCCTTACCTTAGTGATTGTGCCAGTTTCTCAAACTGGCAGAGCTCTGAGATAGTGGTGCTGTGTGAGCGGTTTTGATGTCCTTGCACAGTGGAGGTTCCTCTTCATGAAGCAATTCTTGAACTAGCCAGAGGCCCTGTTTCTTTTCTTTTTACTCCATAGCGGTGCCTGGTGCCACAGAGTATATTGTTCCCTTGCTCTCTGCTTTGATGGGAGCTGTAGCAAAAGGTCAGCTGGTGGTCAGGGTTTTCCACAAGCAGTTATGAACGTGCTGGATGTGTCCATCAGGTCTGTGACTCTAAGTAATTTGTTCAGCATCTCTCTGGTCTTCTGAGATACCGGAGGGCCAGGATCAACCCTTGGGAGCCCTGAGCTCTCTGTCTGAGCTCAGGGTGCCCTCAGGGATTTCAGAGCCGTTCTGTTCCTTGGACCTTTCCCAGCAACTCACGGGAAGTCAGTCTGCTTTTGGCATCAGTTTAAAGGCACCTGAGATCCTGGAGGGCCCTGTAGTCCCCTAGGAAAGCTCTTGTTTATCTGCTGGTTCGAGTTCTCTCCGTCTGTGCCCTGCCCGCACCGCTGACGGGGCAAGCAGGTCTGATGGGTTTGGGTGCTCCACAACCTGGCCTTACCTTCCACTTTGCTCCCTTTTGGCAGCTGCCTGCCCTTTACCTCCAGGGTAAAGGGTGTGGGTGGGAGTTTCTTGGGCCAGTGGATTCTTGCAGCACTCAGAGTTATTCCCCCTGATTTCCTTACTGTTCCTACTCCTTTCTCCATCTTTCTTCAGGGACTCTGAGATGCCTTTAGGAGTACCCCAGGCTGTGGGATGAGTCTCCGTTGCCTGTTTGCTGTGGGATGGAAGTTTGTCTTTCTGCCAGGGAACTCATTCCCAGACGCTGGCAGGAGGTAACACAGGCACCCCACGCTGAATCTTTGCAGGCTGGTAGAGTGAGCTGCCAGATCCCCTGGCCTTTCTGAGCACGTCGCTGGGTCCCTCTGTGCTGCCTGCGTGCCCCGCTCTGCTGATCTCCCTTCTTGGGACAGTGCATCCCAATTTAACAGTTTCACTCTGCTTGGCCTTGGTCTACAGCACTGCATAGCATCCTCAGTGGAAAAAAAGAAGAGGTTTATTTATCAAGACTTTAGTTAAGGAGAGCAGTACTAGAAACTTTGCAAGTGAAATGAAACACAAACTGCAGTTAAGCTGTGCTCAGTAACAGGAACTTTTCTTGCCTGTTGCAGCATGTTTCCCCAAAGTGCAGTCAGCATGTGCTTTGGCAGCTCAAGCAACGGGCATTTGCATTTCCTTGTGGAAGCCTACATCCAGGAGCTAATTCAGCTCAAGATGTGCTCCACTGTGATTTCGTGGTCTGTACGCTTCTCTAGTTTCTTCCCTGTTTCTGTGCCTGTTTCTGTGCAAATGCTGAGTCAGTGTCTTCTGTTTGTTCGCACTCTGCCCTTCAGAGCCCTTCCCAAAATTTCACTCCCTTGTTCCACCTCATGCCTTTTTTTGCCAAAAGTTAATACAGTTTAACTTCACCTGAGTTATTCCGTGCTCAAGTGCCCTATAGCACAGTTGACATTCTTTGAAGTGCACAATTATCCACCCACTGCACACTAATGCGAAGGATTTGGCCTGCATGTGTTTTGCTAAGCTTACAACTTCCACTGCGTTCTTTGATTTTGATGGAGTCTACTCGTGGTTGTTTACGTACATCAGCAGAATAGCTGCCAGGAGCAAAAATGAACTATTTGCCCAAGCATGTCCTCTTGTCCTGGTTCTCCCCCATATCTGTGATGTGTTTTGGGTTCCTGGATTCCTCCTGAGCATTCTGCTTCAGCTGAGCAGTGTGATGGTTCAGGTTTGGCTACAGAGCCAGAGCCTGCACTGCTGCCTGCATTTCACAGTTCCTCCTCTGCCCTCGGCTCTCGCTGGATGGTGCCAGCTCCCACACTACCCTTTGTAGCTTGATGTGAGACAACCTTGAGCCCCAACACCTTTCCTGAGGCTTGGGTGTCCATGGGATGCCAGCATGCTCAATTGCTTGTCTTCGTTGCCCTGCAAGAAAGACAGTCCTTGACTTGTCCCCAACACTAGGCAAATCTATAGGGTAAAGAAAATGGAGTTTTATTCTAGCAAGGCAAAAATTGAAAACAAGGTTACAGGAAGTATGTAGAATATAAAACACAGTTTAGCAAGATTCCTTCCTAGGAGCTTTAGTGTCCATTGCCTAGCATCCATAGGATTTGTCCCAAGTGCTGTGGCAGGGGTTCAAACTCTATAGCGTCTTCTGAATTGAATCCTTCTCTCAGTTATAGCTTCATAAATGTACTGACTGAGGTACTGAAATATTCAGAGCTTAGCTGGGAGAGTGTGTTTTGGACGCCTGGCTGCCTTGTCTAGCTCACCTACTTGGACAGCAAGCCTCTGTACTGCAGCTTTGACCATCTCTTCCCTCACACTTTGAATCTTTTTCTTGTTTTTGACATATTTCACATATTATGCATCAAATACTGATTATGCAGGCTTTATTATGCCTCATCGTGAATGTAAGCTGTCCCAGTGAATTCTCTTCAGCTCGGCGGCTCTAGCTTTCTGCATCTGTTCTTTCGTCACTACATTTGCAGAATACTTCTTCATGCAGTGTTTTGTCTGTGGTTTGCAGGAATTGTCTCTGATTAATGGTTCAGAAGTCACTGGCAGGATGGCATCTCTCTTTGCTTCTCCATGTCCTTGAAGGTCCCCCCTCCTCTAGGGCTGGGCGGCAGCAATCTGTCTTTCAGCAGGGTTTGTCAGCTGCGTGGCCTCAGGAGGGTCCCCTTGGCTACGTTCGCTTCTCTGCCCAGAGCACCCAGCCTCTTCTACACGCAGAGAAGTGTAAGCAGACCAGACTCCCACTCATTCTGCATTTCATGGCGCCAGAAGCTTTCCTGTCTCCGGATGGATTTCAGACGCTCTGAGTCTCACACTTGCAGGGAAACCACCTGCTCACAGCAAGGCTTTGCTGAAAGCTGCAGGGCTGCGCAGCCTCCTGCTCCTCGTTTTGAGCTGTGCTTGCCGTTGGGCTGACAGCAGGCAGCGTTTCAACCCAGCAGATCGCATGTGGTACAAGGTCCCTTTCCCCTCCGAGTGGTGAGTACGGGTAGAGAGTCTGCAGAGGATCTGCGACTCTGCGCTGCCCTTTCTCCAGGTGTGGTGTTAGGTTCTTCCAGACCCATCTGGAGACGGTGGCCTTTAACACAGACATTTTGTCAGGGCAGGGTGCCTAGCCCACAGGTTTCACCTCCCCTCTGTGGAAGGGTGTTTAGCTTAACTTCCAGCAGCAGATACGATGGTCACCTGTGCTATCTGTGTGCAGGCCTGGCCTGAAACTATCCTGTTCTGGAGCTGGTCTGGAACCTGGGACATGTGGGAGCACCTCAACTTCTCAGAAGTAGCTGTCAGTTCCTCACATGCGGCCTTTGAAGGAGGTCCATCGTCAGATTCCTCTTTTGTGGTCAGATTTCTCTGCAACACACCTAGCTACCATCCTTCAAAAGTTCCTTGCTCTGCTTCAGAGAGAGAGAAATCAGGCTGATTTTTGGATGGCTCTTTCCTCTCTCAAAAGAAGTTCTCTTTCGTGTGTCTTCTCCCCCTTTCCCTGATGAAAGATCAGGCAGGATGTAGCCTGAGTGCAAGTTGCACTCTTTTTCTAGGAGAGGGGTATGTTGTTCACAGTTGCTGGTCTGCCTGTACAACCCCTTTCACACTTCTAACATTTCTTAACTTCTGGTCATAGAAGGCTCAGACCCTGCCAGGTACAGAGTGTGCACATAGGTGTTTTCTTGCTGAGCATCGCTGGTGGATCCTTGCTCCACATGTGCCCATGGCATCCTTCTCTAAGGAGATTCTGTTTGTTCAGCTGGGATCCGCGGGGACTGCTGCGTTCTTCTTGGTCCTTTTGTAGACTGCCTTCTTGGTGGCTGTTACTTCAAGCCAGAAGATAAGTACGCTGCAAGTTTGATAGTCATTTAGTGCTTTGAGGTGTTGCAAGGGGCAGAGGGATGTTCGGCCTGTGCCTCAGGTTCCCCTGTAAGACGGATTCTTTCTTCCAGCCATGCCAGTCCACTTCTGCCTGGCTTTTTTCCTAGGCGCAGGTGGGATTTGGGTTTTGTTTCAGTGTTATTCACTGTTACCCAGGGTGGACATAACCATTCTGGTAGTGACCCTTTTGTGTGTTATCCCATTGCAGTGTTTTAGGAACTGGTGCCTTTCCTACCAGCCATGATCCGTCTGAATCCTAGCATGTGAACTGAGAGGAGGTAGGCTGCTTTCTGCAAAGCGTGCCAGAGCTCTCTTAGCCTTTTAGAGGCAGTTTCTGCAACATATTTTTGAAATACTGTTCAAAGATCAGCAGAACTGCCAAACGGAGCTGAGGCTGCCATGCGCTTTGTCACGGTATGGTGTCCTGGGCTGCAGATTTGAAATGTTTTTTTGTGAATGTTGCTCCTTGGAACCTCCTGCAAGCTCCCTTTCAGGTCATCGTCTGTAGAGCGTGCATGGGCTAAATGGGAGTGAACCTGTCTAAAATAAATATATCTCCGAGATGCCTGCACAAACTAGATGGTTAGACTTTCCCTTCCCCCTGGAGTCAAGCTAGTTAGTGAAGACACAGCAAGTTTTCCCACATGTTCTCAGACACCGGGGCCGCTGCAGCTAGGGTTGCAGTGGCTGCTGCTGTCAGAGTCCGCGGGCGCGAGAGGTGTGTGCTACCCTTAAGGCTGGATAGACCTCTCAACAGCAGCAGTAGAGACATGCTCTACTTACAGTATGAGCTCGGCTTGTGGCGCCCTGTGCCTCAGGACGTTGGAAAGGCCAGGACCTGAGCTGTGAGGTTGTACATCTACCATGGCATCATAGCTGTCTTGGTGAGGCTGGAAAGGAACCGTGTGGGACTTAAGAGTCCAGGCAGGCGTTGGGTTATCTTGTTGCTCTATGTTTGACAGCCTTTGTGGAAAGGAGGATTCCCCCTAGCAGATTGTCAGAGGATTAGCTACGCTGGTCCTGTGTTTTGAGAGATACCATGCTGAGTTGTCCCCAGCCGTCCCCCTCTGAGAAGACACGCAGCTGCAGTCGCTAAGGGCTGCATGGTTCATAGCTGCCTCCGTGCCTTCAGCACCAGACCCTTTGTCTGGAAATGCTTCCCTGAGATCCTGGACTACAGCTGACAGAGTAAAGTGTCCCTGTGTAATTACCGCTTTTCGCTATTCATTTCAAAATTTTAGCATTTTACCAGCAGAAAAGCTAAAGCACGGGGAAGGGAAACAGCTTTCCCGAGATGCCCGACTGGGCAGTGGCAGCGCGAGGAGCACCATGTCTCCCGCAGCCCAGTCGGGTGCTCTCCTTCCTTGCCCCTAGCTGTGAGGCTGCGTGCCCGTGCAAGGACCTTCCTGCCCGCCCCGTCCCGTGGTGAGCGGTCCTGCCTCAGGGCAGCCTCCAGTCTCCGTGTGACTCATCCTGCTCTCGTTCTGCCCTAGGCCACCAATGGTGGAGGAGCTTTTAGTGACTACTCCTCCTCTGTGCCCTCCACACCTAGCATCAGCCAGCGGGAACTACGGATTGAGACCATCGCTGCCTCCAATACACCCACCCCTATTCGCAAGCAGTCCAAGCGGCGCTCCAACATATTCACGGTAAGTGACACAGGGGCAGGAGGAGCTTTGGGTCGAGCTTTCTCTGAACCAGGCGAGCAGAGGGGAAGGGAGGCTGTCGGCAGCGATCTCGCCCCCGGGCTTTCGCGCGTTAGTCTCCAGGTGACGATGTGCTCTGGCCCGGGGAGGGATAGGTGGCAGGGGACGCCTGCACGTGCGGGAGCGCTGCCTGGAGGAGCGAGCGCGTGCGGGAGGGAGGAAGCCTTTCCAAATGGGTGGGGACCGTGATGCTGAGAAGTGTTTTCTGCACGTGCGTGTGCATGGGTGAGTGAGCGAGAGCAAGCTCGTGCAGGGATGTCTGTAGGGTGAGCTGGTGTGCGCGTGTGTGTGAAGTGTGCGCGTGCATGAGCAGAGTTCCCCGATTTTTCCTGGGGGGAGAGTTTTGCTTCCTGCTGTGCGTGCCCAGCGCCAGCGACCCTCTGCGGTTCCTCTCCCTGGGGCCATTCCCCCCCAGAGCATGGAGTGAGGCCCCTGGAGCCTGGGCACCCTGTGGTACCAGCTGTGCCCTGGCAGATGGTGCTGTGCAGAGCTCAGCACGTGGCACCGGGCCCCGCTCACCGTAGCACCCAAAGCCCGCGTCAGCGCGACCTGAGCGGCGCGCCTGGGAGTTGCCGTGGGGCAGGGAGGGAGGGCAGCGATGGACTGAGGTACGAGGGAGCCAGCAAAAGCCCTGGGGACCCAGGTGGTGCAGGGCGCGTTTGCCGCTGTTACCTCTGCTAGCTGAATTTGAAGCCTGCCTCTTAGCACGCTCTCGCACCACGCACACGCCTCCTCGGCCGGGGTGCGCGCAGTCCTGCCCACAGACCTGCCCTCGCTGTTAGCGCAGCCCACAAATCGGCCCTCGCTGTTAGTGCACATGTCCTCCCCGTCCCCATGTCTAGCGTAGATATCCTCTGTTCCCCCCGTAAATGTGCTCCTGTCCCTCTGGTACCCGTATAAACGTACTGGGCTCGTGCCCTCTCTCCTTCCCGTGTAAGTGTGCTTTTCAGCCACCATTGCTCTCAGTACACCTGTGTCCGCTGTCTATGGAACTGGCCACCACAAAATCCTTGTACCTGTTGCACCATGTTATCCTGTGTGAACAGCTGCCATTGCCCTGATCCCAGACGCATAAAAATTTGCAATATCCCATACCCCATCTCCCTGTCGTTGCACTATCAACACCCAAAATCCCCCTGACTCGTGCTCTGAGTGTACGCGTTTTCCCCAGCTTTTGACATCCTGAAAGCATCTGCTCTGACGTCCTGAATGCTCTGTGCTCGCCTCACTGCATCTCATGCGTACCTGCCCTGCTCCCAGTCCTCTGAATGCACATGTCCCCGTCCCTCCGCAGTGCACATAACCCCCCCCCCCGGCCCCTTTGCTCCCTGGCAGACAGGCTTTTCCCCCTGCCAACCCCCTCGCAACACGCCGTTCCTTGCCGTGGATCCACTGCTCCTGACGCATGGATGTTTCCTCACTAGCCCTTCCCTCCTCTGTGTGCTCGCGCCTGCCTGAAGATGCCCTGTAGGTCTCCTGTTGTCAGTGGTCGTGCTT
The DNA here is from genome assembly GCF_003343035.1 of Apteryx rowi. Lineage (NCBI taxonomy): Eukaryota > Metazoa > Chordata > Aves > Apterygiformes > Apterygidae > Apteryx > Apteryx rowi. Next base: position 173,012 of record NW_020450985.1, read on the forward strand.
GGTGTCGCACCTCAGTTCTGACGGATGCTTTTCCCTCCCCGCCGTTTCTCTCGCTCATGCTTGCTGCTGCGCACCGGTGCGGGCGGGCGCTCATGCACTGCCACCCATCCTTCCGCTCGCCTGCGCCCACGGGTTCTGGACTCGCCGTCAGCTCATGTTCACGCTCTCGCTCCTCCCAGAGCCAGCCAGTGCCACGCTCGGCCGCTTGGTCTGGGCACGTGCTCATGGGGGGAGGAGGAGGGCTCGCTGTGGGGCTTACGCTTATTATTCGCTGTGGACGTCATCATCCGTCTCAGGCTCTCACGTGCTCGCTCATTCTGGGCTCAGGCTTGCTCACTTCCGCTGTGGGGCTCACCGTGCTCATCCTCGCCGCAGTGCCGGGGCTCACGCTCACGCTCGCTTGCTCCCGTGCTGGTGCGCATACATGGCTCACATCGAAGGCTTCACCCCATTCGGTCGTGGCAGCAGCAGCAGCAGCTCCAGGCAGAACTGATCCGCCACCTCCTCCTGCAGCGGGGCAGGGCCAGCAAGGAAGGGACGGGAAGGCTCTTTTTCTTCCTTTAGTTTTTCCCAGGCAGGCAGTGTAAGTTTAGCCAGCAGCTGTCCCCGTGCCTGCGCTGCTGGGGACCACGGCACACCCCCTCCCCGGCAGGGCCCTCCGGGTGGGTGCGCGGGGCTGCCGCGGTCCCGGCTGTGTTGCGCTGCGCTCCGCTCGGGGAGCAGCCGCAGCCCGCGCGGCCGCGCTCCTGGTGCCACGCCAGGCGCCTGGCGTGTTCCCTGGAGCTTCGTTTCCAAGCCTCCTCCTCCTCCTCCTGCTCCTCCTGCTCCTCTCCTGCTCTACTCGCTCCCCTCCTGCTCCCTGCCCGCACACCCGCACGCCTCCGGCGCAGGCAGCGGGGTCTGCGTGTCGGAGACCGCCAGGTGGAGACAGACTCCCGTCCGCGGTGCCGCCGCGGTCGGTGCCCGCTAACCGGGAGCCCAGCCCCGGCTCAGACTGCTGCTGCCTCCGCTCCACGCTCAGCGGCCTGTCTGTCTGTCTGCCCGTCTCCTCTGACGCCCCGTCACTGACAGACTCGTGTCCGTGTTCTGAGTATAACTTGCCAAACTCTTTATTCTTTCGATATTTGCAGATATGTGCCACTGTTTCCAACTTTTCATCAACAAAAAGGCCTTTCCAACTCCTTCCAAATTAGAAGATCCAGGTGGTTACACACGGCACCTCTGTACAAATTCTCTCACTTTTCATTGCCTCTCCAGGGCCGGATAAGGGATGGGCACTGGGATTGATCTAAGATTAGAGGCTCGCCCGCCCTCCAGCCAGCATGGGTCCCCCTCTCGGAGACACGCAGGAGCCTTTTAAATCCCCCCAATGTAAAGTCTAGGAAGCGCTGAGACGGCCTGCGCCTGCACTTTAAGCTGGGACATTTCTGGGCCTGCTGGATGCTGTCTAGGCACTTTCCATGTTCGGGGATGCCAGGCGGACGACCCTCATGGGATGGGAAGACCTGCAGACCCGCCGGGACCGGGGCGACGGCAGCGAGTGGAGCTGGATGGGCCAAAAGACGCTTTGCTGCTGCCTGCGGGAGCTGCTGTTAGCGCCTGCCGCTAGCACCCAGCTCCTTCCTCCCTACTGCATCTCCTGCAGCCTGCATGGACTCCTGCTCCTCCTCCTCCTCCTCCTCCTCCTCGCAGCAGAGCAGCCATCTGTGTCTCTTTAGTTTTCCTCTCTTTCAATCTCTTTGTTTTACTCTGGGCCCAAGAGCAAGTGAATTGGTGTCCCAGGCGCGTGGGGCTGCTGTCCCTTTCTAATCCAAAGCACACGGGGCACTCCCGGACCGAGGGGGTGTGTAGGACGCTCCAGAGAGACGCTGCCGCTGCCCTTCTGCCATTGTTGTGATTCTGAATGTATTGATTGTGCTCCATGCCGTGTATGACTTGATATTTTCCTCTGTCTTAAGCACTTTGAATGAGTTCCGCTCAACAGACTGTATATTTCATATTGTATTTATTGGAGTTTGCTCTCACCGCAGCCGCCTTCGGGGGCTGGCGGGTTTTGCTCTCAACTCTCTAGACGTATGATAGATATTTATTGTCCATGCTCTTTTGTAAGGGGCTGGTTATCTCTGCCCAGTGACCTGTGCTACTTTGTATGGTGCAAGTGTGTTAACAGAATAAATCTGTTGGATTAGTAGAGGTGTGAGTTCCTTTCACTGCCTTAGCCTCTCCTGCTTCCATCCATGCTCCACCTGCATCCCATGCCATTTCTGTCTGTCGCCATGTCCTGTGTGCCCCCGCGGGGGGGGGGGACCCGAGGTAGCCCCGTGCTGCTAGGAAGATAGCCCTGCTGGAAGCTTTGGGGGGGGCAGAGGAGAGCTGGGCAGCAGGCAGGTCCGGGGTGGCTAGGGCAGGAGCGTCCCTAGAGGGGAAGGGCGAGAGGCTGGCTTCTCCGCGCGCTGGGAGACCTCGCCCGGGGGAGAGCGGTCTGGTGTGGCCTGGTCTGCCGGCTCGCTGCGGGTGACGGGGGCTCTGCGCTTCCTTCTCCTGCCTCCCTGTGGCTAACGCACCTGTGTCTCTTCTCTTCCAGTCTCGAAAGGGCGCAGACCCGGAGCGGGAGAAGAAGGTGCCGGAGTGTAAAGCGGACAGTATCGGCAGCGGGCGGGCCATTCCCATGAAGCAGGTTGGATCCTCCTCCCTCCCACCCCATGCGAGAGCAAGCTTGGGGAGGTGCGGCGAGGCTTTGGGGTGTGGACTGGGGTGTCTTCCCGGGGCACAAGGCATGGGAGAGCATGAGCCGAGCGGAGCTGCGGGGTGCCCTCGTGGCGGGGCCGGGCGGGCAGGCGCTGCGCGGCGGGTGCACGCCCGCGTGTCCCCCGGGAATGTCTGTCTCAGGCCCATTGTACGTTTCCATGCAATGTTGCTGCCATCAGCTCTGCGCTCGGGTGCGCGTGCAAGGCCACCCACCCACCCGCGCGCGTGCGAGCGAGCGGACCCCGTGCTGCGTGTGCGTGCGGGCGTGCGGCTGGCCGGAGCGGGGCGACGGTGCTCCGGCTGGCAGAGCGCGTTCCAGCAGAGGGCATCCGAGCCCCACTTCGGCTCCCCGGCCGCCTGCTGCGATGCTCCTCCGTGGTGCTCCTCTCCTGCTCCCGCTCCCGCTCCCGCTCCCGCTGGCTGAGCTGCTCTCCGGGAGGGCAGGGAGGCTCTGCCCGTCGTGGGCAATGGGCAAGAAAGCAGCGAGCAGGGGGCCGTGCCCTGAGCCTTCACGAACCGGAGGGAGGCATCTGCTTGCCCAGGCAAAAGTGCCTTTTGCTCCGGCCTCCTGGGTTGCAGGGAGGCTCGAACCAGCTGGAACCCAGCCCTGCGGCGCTGCCCACCCCGGTGCCTGTCAGCTGGAGAGCAGCGATGGGGAATGCCCGGGCGCCCCGGCGGCATCTAAGCGCACCGAGCGGTATGGATTGATTAGATGGCGTTTCCGCTAGGGTTTTGCGATACTGCAATACCGGTGAGACTAATCCGTGCGCTGCTTTGCAGCACCTGGCGGTGCTGTGCCTCCGCCTTGCACCCCGTGCCCCCGTCACCATTCCCTTTTTCTTCCCGTGGCCCCACCTGGCCTCTCTCTTCCCTGTCTGGCTACGAACTGCCAGAGCTGAGCTGCTGCGCATGCGGGGCCCGTTCTGTCTCTGCATCCCGGGAGCGCTGGACAGCGGGATGGGAGGGACATGACTGTGTCCTGTGCAGGTGCCACCTCTCCTGATACCGTTTGGTGCTGAGTTTTCACTGGGGAAAGAGATCCCCAGGGTCATGTAGTAATACTGTGAAAAAGGGCTGTTGTCCAGTGGCGCTAGGATGGTGTTGGGGGCAGTGCTGGGAGGAGCGGTGCTGGAGGAGGGCTCTGTTAGGGAGGGCAGCGTGCCGAAGGAGGGCTCTGGCCGGGAGGGAGCAGCGCTGGGAGAAACAAATGGTGTTGGCGGGGTTTGCAGGGGATCACACGTGGGGTTCTGGTTCCAGCGTGCCAAAGATTTGCACAGCCACAGCAGGAAGGGGCATATCCACTTCATGCCAGGCCGTTTTCCTCCTGGTTGGAACCTGGGATCAAGCCTCCTTTGACGATTTCTCCCACTGCTCGTATTGCCGGGGTGCCTGCCCCTCTGTCCACACAGTTTCCCTTATTTCTACGTGAAGCTGGCCGTCTCCGCACACCCTGCTGTGGGAACCGTGTAGTGGAGGTGACGAGCCTGCCCGCTCCAGCACCGTCCAACGCAGAGCTAGATGGTTGTGAGGTGCACAGTCCAAGCCCTGCCTCCACGCTATGCGTTGCAACTCTTTGGCTGTGAGTCAGCATGAGGCGCGAGTTGGTTTGTGGTGGCAGGACCTGTTTGCTCTGATTTGAGTCAGCCCGTGGTGTCAGGTGGGGGAAGCAACGGGCAGAAGTTCTGCAGTAAAGAAGGGACGGCTGAAAACAGGGCGGCTGAATCCTTGAGCTAGACCTGACCTGGGCCTCAAAATCACACAGCTGACAGATGAACTGGATGACTCCAGGAGGTCTGGTTGTTGGAGCATTTCCATGGTCTTTGGATTCTGGACCTTTGGGGTTCCTTTTTCCAGGATTTTCCTGGAACCATCAGGGCAAGATGCTTTTTTTTAACCTGCTCCCAAGTGTCTGTGTGTTGCTAACTGGGCCTGACTTTGTCCAATCTGCTGGGCATGGCAGTATTTTAGAGCAGTTATTAAATCTTTCCTTGCTGTAGGCAGAGCAGCGCTATTACCATGTTGAACAGATGAAGTACTGAGAAAGAGAGACAGATAAAGGCCTAGGTCTGCAAAAACAGGCGTGCACTTAATTTCTGTGGATTGCAAGAAGAATTAGGTGCCAGATTACCTGACTGGTTCAGGGGCTAAGTGAAGTGACCAGTTTGTACAGCAGCACCTTGCCAGTAGACCCCAGAGTACAATGTTATCTTCTGAGATCCAGATCTCTGCCCAGTCTCAGGACTGGCACCTCTAACAGCCAAGGCTGCAGGGGGTGAATTTGCAGAGGAGATCCTTGCTGGGTTTTTTAGGGGAGCATGTAGTGATGCTGGGGGAAGCAGTGTTTTGTTGAAAAGGTAGGCTCTTGTTTATGCGAATGGTTCTCTCTCCTGGGCTCTGTGTGTTGCACCACGCTGGAGTTGTTGGCCCTTGGGCAACGTTAAGACCACAGAGCACTGCTGTGACCTGTCTCTTGAGATACTGGAGCTCTCTGAAATTGCTGCCCTCCCACTGCTTGAATTAAACAGTTGTTCTGCAGCATCTTAGGAAGGCACAGAGCTTTGTTCCTAAAGGAAAAAAGAGGCCAAGATCCTCACTGAGGTCGTGGGGTATGAGCTTTGTGTAAGCGTGTAGCGCAGGAGATCCAGACTAACAGAGAGCTGAAGTTCTCCACCATCCCTGCTGTGCTGTCAGCCCTTTGCCAGGCCATCCCTCCAGGACAGGGAGGGTTGACTTGGTACCACAAATGTGAAAAGGAGCAATGACTTTCTGAAGCCATAGTTCCATACTACAAAGCATCAGGACAGGTGGTGATGTCTCTGCTCTCTCATTGGGACCTACCCTTTCTGGAAGATTGTGCTGGTCTGGTTGCGTGCCATCTCTTCGAAGGGCAGCAAAGAAGCAGGGCCTCTAGCTAGATTTACTCTTCAGTGTTGTGGTGGTCCTACTTTGCCGTAAAGGAGCTGAGAAGCCAGTCATTTTGAGGGGAGTAGAGCGACAAACAGTGTGCCTGAGTGCTTGGCCATTTTTAGACTGCTTCCCGTTCCCCAACATATGCACTGCAGGGATGATGGCAACAAATACTGCATGTTTGGGGTGCTCCAGCCACTGATAGATAACCTTGGGAGTAGTTTGATCCCTGTGCTTGGCAGAACAAGGCTGATGCGTGCTTAAATTACCTAAAGATAATCCAAGTCAGCTGGTGATGCTGGACAGCTGTAGGTGCCCTGCAGTCTCCTTCCATGAATACCTGTGGCTGTGATCACTGTGACCAGTGCCCGATCTCTTCCTGGACTCTATGGGAAGAGGGCTGTGGTGCTACTGACTGCTGGCGGCCTGGTTTGGCCCTCAGTGCTTTAAGTTTCTGCAGAGAGCTGAATCTATGGCTGGGAAGGCCAACCCTGAGGTGAGAGGCTGGGTCGGGTGATGCAGAAAGGAGAAATGCCGGGTGGAGACTTTGCTTAACTGAAAAGGACTCTGAGAGGAGGTATGTTGCCATAGAGATGTGGCTGGATGGCTCCTGCTCATCTCCACCTTCTCCAGGACGATTGAGGACAACTCCTCTGGGCAACCTGCTTTTGTCTCCACTCACATCTAAAAAAGAGGGAAATGCCCAGTGGGACAGATGAGTCCAGCCACCATCCCATCTGTGTTGGGGCGCCTTTATGCCAAGGACAGCATCCTCCTCCCTCCGCAGGCTACAGAGACAGCCCGTGCCCCTGCTAGCAGGCAGTTCTGTGCCCCGGACTCAGAATCCCTTCGTTGTAATGTCCTTTTGGTGATGCGTAGGATCGGATGGTCTTGCACGGTGGGGTGAGCTTCTTCATAGCTGGACGCTTGTCTATGAGAATTGGGTTAATTGGGCCGGGAGGCCAAGCTTTCCCAGCTGGTTTTTGCTAGGAATAAACTCCTAATTGCACACGCACCAAATTCTTTTTCGGAATGCTGTGCTGAATGCATAGGCAGCCCAGGGGCCGTCAGGTCCCTGGCCCAGCTCAGTTTGGGCCATTCACTCCAGTAGGGCCCAAAGCGGGTGACTCCTCCTCCTTGGGAGCTGGGATCATGCTGGGAGCTTAGATTACATTTAAATTGCCATTTGCATTTTCCAATCAATACGCGACTTTACAATTAAGTTTGGTGTTAAAATTCTTAGCAAAAAGTGAGTGGAAGGGAGATTTGTGGAGTAAACGAGTCCTTTGGGGGCCATCGCTGCTCCCTGCTTCATTACGCTGCATATTGCTGCTGCTGCTTTTACTGTGCACCACCACAATCCGAACACAACACAGAGACAATCACACTGGCCAACAAAATGCAGGAAAAGAAAGGAAAAGTGGGGAGCGGAAGAAGGTTGGGCTCTCTTGCCTTTCGTCTCTGACACGTTCTTTCCTTCATCTGTGACAGTCGGGAAGAAACTTATGGAAGAGTTATTTCTTGTAAATCTTTCCATGAAAAATAGAGGGTGCCCGAGGTGTAGTAGTGTGCACGCGTCTGTGCGTGAGCAGTGTGCGGGGTCACCATATGGGGGCCTGAGAAGCCACGGGCATTGGGTGCACAGGTGGAGCTACAGAGGTATGTTGGGGGGTGTGTGTGTGCGCACATGAGCATACCAAATACATGCATGGAGGTGATGAGCTCTGCGGTGAGGATGAGCACGTTGGTGGAGATGCTGTGCCTCCCCTCATCACCCACTTCCCTGCATTTCAGTCAGTTTTGTCCTCCTTGCCATTTCTTACTTTAATATCAACTGTTGTGGGGGTTTTGCTCCATTGCTCAGAAGACAGGAAAAAGAGTTCTCTAGATGCTGCTGGTCCAAATCTCCACATTTCATCAGCAAAAAGGAAAAGAAGTTGGGCTACAGAGTAAGTAACCTTGATGCAGTCAGCACAGCAACACCATCAAAACCTGAAATCCTCTCGGCTTCTGTCTCCAGCCTCTTAATCTCTAATACAGCAGTGAAGAACAAGTCTAACTGTCCCTGGATTCAGCTGTTTCTCACAAATGTTTGGCCTTAAGCACCCTCTTCCCCCAAAATTTTATTACATGTTTACTTAGATTGTTTAGTTGCTCCCAATTTCTCAGGAAAGTTTTGGACTCTCGTGCCTTCTGGGTTGAAAAATGAGCTGCTGGTGCTTGACTCTGCTTCCAGGTCTGGTTTTGCTTGTGTTTCAGTTTTTGAAGTTCCAGAACTGTGTGCTGAACTAATTGCAGCTGAACTCTTCTCTGCAGACAACACATTTTGGGGGCTTGACAGTGGATGCAGCAGTGTGAAGGGGTTGAATAGCTATTCTTGCAGCACCAAGTTGTATCGAGTTGAAGACATATTAAAGAGAACAGAGGCAGCTAGAATTTGTGGGCTGTAGTACGTGTTGGCAGATCAATCTTTAGAACTTACCAGTTTTAAAGCCAGAAGGGATCTTTCTGACCACACAGCCTTCCTGTATAACACAAGCCAGAGATTTCACCCAGTGACTTTGAACCAAACTTGTAACTTCAGTCTGGTCTATGGCAGATTTGTTTGAAAGATAAATGTACAGTTTTCAAGTACAGAGAATCCACCATTTCTCTAGATTAGTTGTTGTAATATTAAATTAACTGCAAACATTTTGAGCGCTGTTTGTGCCCTGCTTTGGGTTTTTTTTATTTTTGTTTGTTTCCTCTGGCTTATGTCTCTAATTTAAAGATTCTCTTCAGGCTTTACTGTAAAAGACATGTTTCCAGATCATGAGTATCTTTCATTCTTCAGCGTGGCACCCAGATTGGGCTTAGTATCTATTAATAGTCTCATAAATCGTTCGTATAAAGAAACGATGGACGTGTGGTTCAGACGGGGCCCCTGCAGCTGGCTGCCGTGCAGCATGAACGTACCCTTTGGCTGTCTGACGGATCACTATTTGGAGAACAGCTTACCAACAGCACAGTGTACTTCTGGATTAGCTGCAACCTGTTTCCCTGCCAAGAAACCAACCAACAATATAGGTGTGGGGCCTGACAGAGAAGCTTGGAGTCCTGGGGTAGCTAGGGATTCAGAGGACAGGGGGTCAGGTGGGGATAGCGTGGTGGAGGAAGACTTTTGATGGTCCACTTACAGGCTTATGTTGGACGCTGCTATGAAATACTACTGCCGAGTTGCTCCATAGAGTAACCATGGTTGACTGGTACACAAATGGCTGGAAAGCCGTGCTCAGGTTGTTCGGTGGATGACTGTAAATGGTGAACTGAATGGGGACCCCACAGCCTGTCTTTAGCCTGATGTCATCCAGTGCATCTTCATCCATCTTCCTGACTGGGGTGATAGAATAGATTGCATGCTTATGAAGTGTGTAGGAGACACCAAGTTGGAAAGGCTACAAACAGGTTCATAGACAGGTCTGAAATTCAAAATGCTCTCGATAAACTGGAGAACACAGGACGTGATTCTAAAAGGACAAATCAAAGGCTTTGCATGTGAGTAGGAATAATCGTTTTCGTAGACCATGTGGGAAATGTATGGCCTGGTGCTAAAGAAAAAGATCTTGTCTGTAGTAGATCGGAACCAGAGTAAGGCCAGCCATATCATGCTGTTTAAAAAATGCAAGTGTTGCACAGCATGCATGAGAGCATTGCTTACCAGACACATGAAGCAATCTTGCTTCTAGGCCTGATAAGGCCTCAGGTGGGCTACTGGGTCTGGTCTTGGACACTGCACTTCAGGCTCTGGAACTACTGGAGACCATCCAGAGGAGACCGGGTTAACGCTCTCAGAAGAATATTCTACAAAGCAAGAGTGACAACAAGTCCAGGGAAGGGACGACTGAAGGGAGACGTAATAGCAGTCTTCAGATATGTTAAAGGCTGCTGCAAAGGACATGGGACCGTTCGTTGAGACAGGGCAAGCCATGCGCTCCAGTTTCATCGAGGGAGGTGTAGGAAAACATTAGGAACAGATCTTTTGTGGGGGGAAATGGAACCTCGGTCACTGGCAGTTTCTACAAAAAGGTTGGAGTGACGTGGGCACAGCAGTGCTGCTGCGTGGCCTCTGAATGCTATATAGTATATAGTATAGTATATAGTATAGATATAGTATCACGCCTGGAGGTAGTATCATCTGCCTTGTCCAACCTGATAGTCCTCTGCTTCTACATTTCCAGGTTCAGTTACCTTCTTGACAGTGTTAACACTGGGAGCTCAGAGTCTGTTTAGTGGCGGTACTTTGCAGCCAAGAGAGCCAACCCTGTGAGATGATCTGGCAGTCTCTGCTCCTGGGTGCAGAACCTTGTATGAATTGTGCTAAAATCCATACTGTTCTCAAGAGCCCAGTTTGCCAAGTGATCTGAAGCAGTTTGTGTTAACAGCCAGTCACCACGATGATTTACTCCCTGCAGTTTCTATGTTTTCTTCAAGTTTTCTCACTGTGTGTTTTCCTTCAGCTCATCAGGTAAGACGTTGATTAAGTAGCATGGATCAAACACAGATTGCTTGGACCTATATACAAGTACTTCTTTGGGACATGGATTTGCCATTTATGATAACACCTTGTTGTCATTTATGATTACATTTTTTGACCTTTTACTTAACTGGTTTTTACTCCATATATTAATGGTGATAAGGATTTTATACAGTGTTATTTTAATGGTGTGTGCCAATCAGTTTAAATCCTTACAGAAGTCTAAAAATGCTGTGCCAACAGTTCCCTTTGTCATCAGATATTGGGATCTTACAAAAAGTAACATCGGACTTCTCTGATGACCTATTTCCATGTCAACTGGCATTAGTTATGCTGCTGTCCTTTCATTCTTTGCTGATTACTTGTTGTGTTGGCTTTTCCAGTTTTGCCCAGTATAAGCATCAAACTAACTGGCCGTAATTACAAGGGTCATTGCTTTTTCCCTTGCAGATCTTGGCAAGGCATGAGCTTTCAGACTGCTTCTGTGTTTTAAGGCATGTTAAAATCAGTACCTTTTAACCACTGCAAAATGAGCTCTTCAGCTGATTTTTTTTTAGAACTCTTGAAGGCAAATTATCAGATCTCGCCATCAAAACACTTCAGCTTTTGCCTTTCTGTTTTAACTTTCTCTCCCTTGTAAGAATAGCAGACATTTCCTTTTCACACTGATCGCTTCCCAAGTACTGAACAGAAGCGGTCATGGAGCACTTCTGCCTCTTCTGCATCATTTACTGTCGATTTCATGGTCATGTCCGTGCAGCATTGTTACCCCAGCGTGTGCCAAACCCTGCATCTTTTCTGGTGTGTTTTTCCATCGGGCAAGTGCAACAGACTCAGTCTCTAGGCAGTACGAAGGGGCCCCCAAATATGCCGAAGCTGGCAGGACAGAGATGCTCTGTCCAGGTTTTTGAGGACGTGCTGGCCTGGGGCCCAGATTTTTGCCACGTTAGGAACAGCCAGTCTTGATGTCTGTTCAGACAGTGCTTTTGGAGGGCTGGGCCCAACAGTTGGTAGATCCAGCTTTTTCCCAGACTCTGCTTTTCTTTCATACTTTTGTCTGCCTGTTCCGTCCTTTTCTCCCTGCCGACAGAATACTTGATGTTCTCTCCCCAGTCCCTGCTCCAGAGCCCTTGCATCTAGCTTGTTGCCCTGTCCTTGTTCTCCAGACTCTCCACCTTCACTCTTACTCCTGTACCTGGTGTGTCATGGATTTCTGATAGAAGCAGATTTCCTGGGGGGGTCAGAGTTGGGGTGGGGAGAGGCTTAGGAGGTCCCGAGCTATTCTTTGAGATGCAAAGCTTTTTCTCTCCATAGATGGTGATAAAGCAAAGAAATCAGTCCCCAAATGGCTTTACCCATCCAGTGCAGCACAGAGCCAACGGAAAGTCATTGCTAGAGATTAAAGAGCCTAACTAACCATTTGGGGAAGTAGGGGACAGAAGGTTGAGTTCCTGAGTAGTTCGGAGATGTCACAAGATAACAGGGAAGGAACGAGCTGAGTGCTGGGAAATAAGGCAGGTGTAAGGGGTTCGTGGGAGGAGATAGCAATGGTTTGCAGCCCATTCTCTGTCTTGCTAAGATGTTTGTCTAAGACAAGCCTTGTGAATGTGAATGTTGTGCTCATGTGTTGTGCGTGGGGTAAACAGGAAGTCTGAATTCCCAAATCAAATGCTTTTACTATGACAGTTGGTTTAGATCGATGTAAGTTCTGGGATAGGGCCGTGGGAAACTGGAGGCTTTGGGGCATGGAAGCATGATTATTTTCAGGTCCGAGGTGTGTACTGTACCTGGAAATCACAGGATGGGTCTTGTGTAAAATCCTGATGGGGAAAGGGGGTGAACCATCCGTCCAGGACCTGCTCTAGCTCCTAAAATGTGTCCCTGGCTCCATCTGCTTGACATCCCTAAGCAAGGATTGCAAGCAGGCAATAGAATACTTGTCCCTTGTGAGTCCAATATCTTGGGGTGTTAACTCTGTTGGCCCCAGCGTGTCCCAAATTGCCCTTGCCTTGTCCATCCCTCTGCCTGTGCTTGTGGTGGTCGAAGATGGTCTGGGAGCACTGTGGTAACAAAGCTGGTGGTGAGACTGGTTTCTGCCTTGTGTTGGGACTGTCCTTCAGCCCAAGAAGAGCTGCGCTGAGGGAGTGGTTTGGGACAGCATAGTGTGTGATAGGTCCCTCAGAGGGTCTGGGGATCAGTGCTGGAATGTGGAGACCCTTGGCTCTGAGAATGAGGCTGTCTGGGGAGGCATGCTGGGAATGGTGGGGTAGGGGGTGCAGCCCTTTTCCTACTGGTCCCAGGGAAAATGCTGTTGGGAGGTCAATGTAGAAGATATTTTCTTGAGTCCGGATCTTCATGTCTCTTCCAAAACCAGTCTCATATGAGGGGCAGTTCTGGAGCTGAGGGGAGTGGTGCCTGGACCAACCAAGGTCTGAGACTCTTTACACTTCTCTTTTAGGGCATTCTCCTCAAGCGCAGTGGCAAGTCTCTCAACAAAGAGTGGAAGAAGAAGTACGTGACGCTGTGTGACAACGGAGTCCTCACCTACCACCCCAGCCTGCATGTAAGTGCTGCACTGGAGCTGGGCTGAGGAGCAGGGTGGGACGGAGCAGAGTGTCCTCCTTCATGCTGCGGCTGATGCTGCAGGCCCTCCTGCAGATGCCACAGTTGCAGAGGGTTGCTTGGCAAGGGTTTGGCAGCAGGTGGAAGCCACAGTCTCTCCTTGCAGCAGGACCCAAAGCAGGAGGTTCAGCACTATCCTCTACAGGACAGGCTTATTAAGCAGATTTGGTACATTGTTATTTACCAGAGTCTGGAGAAAACCTCTTCCCTCTCATGAAAACTGTCTCTCTGCAGTGTCAAACTGGGTGGGAAAAGCTGCTGTCCGCGTAGAATTATGCTAAGTAAATGCATCTTTCTTTTCTCTTTCCCTTGCTTAGTCCATTAAAGCAGGGGTTGCTGCCTCCCTGCCTCTGGGGTGAGGAACAGGCGGAGAGCTCCTTGCAGCCATGTCTGATGGTGCCATTTGGGTGTGGAATAATTTTCCTGGCTGCTAGGTATTGGGTAATGGAGATGAGGTGCCTGTGCAGAGCCTGCCGAGCTGAGCTGTCACTCGATGCATCTCTGATCCCCTTCACTGCTTGGCTCAGGCACACAGCTGCCTCCCCATCCATCTCTGTCGCCTCCCCACTGTGGGGCTAATGACTTCTTCCCCATTCCCTCTTGAGCACAGTTTGCTGCCGAGACAGTGAGCCACGGACAGACACACCTGTGGCACTGCAGACCACGGTGCCTTCTGAGCAGAGGACATTGCTTTCGCAGGAGAGCGTAACAGCGGATGGGAAGGGTAGGCTGTCTGCAGAGCGGTTTAGCAGGATGCTGGAAAGCTCTCTGGGATGAAAGAGCAAAGAGCACCGGGCTCCAGCTCCTGTGCTCCCTCAGCCTTCCAGGGCCCTTGATTTGTCTCCGAACACCTCGGACACATGGGTATTTGAGTGCCCTGAGCCTCACAGCCTTTCTCCTCGCTTCGAACCCTGTGGCCCCAACTCATGGGCTTGCTATACTCAGTCCTCCAGGTCCTGAGCCCCTGAGCCTTTTAAGCCTCCTATTCTTAAACTTGAAAGCCAGTCATTGCATTTCCTTTCTGTAATTCATGGGACCTTTGAAAACGGTTTTTTCCTTTTAGTCTTTGGTCCCTGTACCACATAATGTATTGTCTGGTTCTACAGTTTCCTAACTTTGTAATCCCATTTTTTGGCCTTTATAAAGTCAAATTGGGAGGGAGTGGCTGCTGCCTGCTCTGAGTGTGTGTGTGTGTGTGCCCGTGTGTGCGCACATGTATGCTCATGTGCGTGTGTGGGTGTATCACCTTTTCATTGGAGGCATCATAGGCCCTTGTTGCAATCAACTTAGACGGAGACTAATTTCTGGGGGGCTGTTGAACTGCTCACAACTGATGCTGCTACGCGCTGGGTTTCTCTCCTCTTTATACATTTCTTCCTTGGGGGTAATTGAGATTGATGTCACTACCTTTCCTTATTGAACTTCCTTCAGTGTTTCATTTCATTACTATATTTCCACAAGCAAAAATGTGGTTTGCTTCCACCTGGTGCTACTGGTGATCCACAGCCTGTTGCTAAGAAAGGACCGAGATGGGCCTCTCCTCTCCTAGATTACACTGAAAGCTTTGAACCTTGCACCCAAGATATATATATCATCCTAAATGTTTACCTAGAGCGATGACTAATTCCTGGGGGACTACGGAACGCACAGCTGCTACCTGCCCAGCTCTGGCTCCTGCAAGGATGGGGAATCCTGCACGCTCTCTCCCTCACATTGCCGCCCTGAGAATTAGGACAAAGAGCAATGACAGCTACCTTCGTGTTATTTTTTTTCTGTGACATAGACAAACTCAGGCTTTGATGAACTGTGTGCAGTTCAGACTACCAGAGGCCCCTCTGCCTCGCCTTGCCTTCCCTCTGGGTATCTGGTTTGCCACCTACTTAGAGGGGACAGATGCAGGAAGACAGCCTGGAGGAAGAAAGAGTCCAGAAGATGATGTCGCATTATATCCTCCCCGTGGTGTGCCGTCTTCTAGAATGAATCAGGAGATGCTGCAGTGCTTTTGTCACCTGGTTTGTCTCCTGTGGCATCAGCCAAGTTTCCATGTCCTTTCACAGGACATCACAAAGCAGAGCTTGTTAGGATTGAACAGCCTGGGTCACTGCTCAAACCTGTGTTCCTGAGGAAGGACACATCTTTCCATGCCACTTCCATTCGTAGCAACAGCTGTCAGTCCCACAGGCAGGTAGTGAGGTAAGCTGCTGCCAAGAGCAAGTATACAGGATCCCTGTCTAGGAGACACTCAGCATCCTGCACTTCACTGAGATGTTTAGTCCCAGCTTCACCCTTACCTTGTTCAGCACGAATCTGTGCTGCCATGTGTCTAGGGGATGGCAGAATTAGGGGTGCAGCAGAGACATCCCTGAGGACATGGCTGAATACTGAGGCAGGAGGATTTTTCCCAGCCCATGTCAGGACTGTTCAAGCCCCAGAGTGAAGGCCTTTTTGTGCTGCTTTTGCATTCCCAATGGCTTTTCCTTGGCATGATTCAGGGCAACTCCTGTCTAGACATCTCTTCTCTCGCATCTCCTTTTCATTCTGTCCCAGCATCTCCTGGGATCCCATGGACTAGCAGCCCTGACATTCTCCTTTTTCCTCCAGTAGGCATATCTTCCCCAAATGTGTCTGTGCCCCCATGAGTAAGAACTACTTCATGGCTCTGTCTGAGTCATACTTCTGCTATTATCACCCAAAAGCTTCCTGACTGAGATAGTCATCTGCTTTTGTGTGTTTATCACTCTACCAGTTTCATGATCTATATCATGGCACCTCCACCCCCACTTTGAAGTTTCCTCACTGGGACTAGGGCTGGACTGTAGGTTTGCAGTGACGGATTGAGTAGAAGAGGGGTCATGTGAGCTGGATCCAGTCTTGTAACTAAATGTTCCATAATTCCTTGAAGAAAATGTGTCTGACTTGACTAACAGCTTGGACCTTTGCTTGGGTCCTACAGAGCCGTGTATTGCTACTTTCAGATGCCACCTCTGCCTCTTCTCTGGAATAGTTAACAGTTTTAGAGACTTTGTAAGCAAGACGACTGGCGCTGGAGCTGTGAATAGCAGCTCTGGCTGAAGGCAGGAGCGTTTGGGGTGCCTGATCCCTGGATTCAGCACAGCTTTCCTTGTTGCCTCTGTATTTTTTTTTATCTTTATGTGAATGTGTTCAGTGAGAAGAAAAGAACAAGTTTTATGAAAAGACCGGTGTGGTTTCATATCACTTTCCCAAAGCCTTGGAGAGTAAACGCTTCTGCTCGGGAGGAAAGCGTATGTGGTTCAGCCCAGCTTCACTGGCCAGGCTGCGCTGTGCTGCGCGGAGCTAGAGAGAAAGCATCTCCCATTTTGCAGCCAGTGGAGCCATTCACACAATCACCTTCTGTTAATTCTATCTGCAACATCAATTAAATTGTTTGTAGAAACTAATTGAATGTGGCTTAATCACACATCTTAATAGCTTTCCACGCTTT
This sequence comes from Apteryx rowi, assembly GCF_003343035.1. NCBI lineage: Eukaryota > Metazoa > Chordata > Aves > Apterygiformes > Apterygidae > Apteryx > Apteryx rowi. The sequence goes on from NW_020450985.1 coordinate 189,265, forward strand.
GAACTCGTTGTTAATTCCAGTAATAAAATGAAATGAGAGAACTGGCTGGGTAATTAGCGAGGAGGCTTGGGAAGAAATTGCTGTTTTATAGCATGTAATAAAAGCAGTGCGCTGGTGACCGCTCTCTCCGGCAGGCAGCCGGCTAGCGCAGCAATTGTGCTGAGTTAGGGAAAATCCTCCAGCCCCTCTGAGATTCCCTGCCCAGGGGTGTCACCAGGCTCCCACCCAACCAGGAACAGCTTGGAGTAATGTTTAGTTGGGCCGGTTGCCTAGGGATTGCTTGGGACACCCGGGGGGTGTGTATGTCTTGACTGTCGTTTGAGGTCAAGTCGCCTAGAAGTGCGGAAGGGCGCGTTGTGTCGTGCTGCGCCCGTCTTCCACGTTAGCTGTGAGAACCTGATGCCCGTATAGGGATCTGTGGAAAGGCAAGAGTTCGAAGCGGGGCGTCTGAGATGCTGCTGAGAGGTTGTAACCTTTGCACATAGCAACCTGAGAGCACAGAGCGTTGCACGTGCAGCCCTCCTTCGCCTGCTTCTTGGAGGCAAGGACCGGGAGAACAGCTGCTCTTAAACTGATCTTGTGCATGTCTTCATCCTCTTGAGTCTGGAAGCAGACGATTTACACAGGGACCAACTCCGAGTTAATCTTTTTGGTGACCTCCTTGTGAACTGGAGCAAACCGAAGCCTCCCTGCTGAATGAAGAGCTGCAGCTGCGGTCTCACCCCGGACAGTTGCCGTCACTCATCCCCCAACGACAGTGCGAGTCCCCAGAGCAGGAGCTCCTGGGGAGGCCCCAGTTCCAGGGCCGGGAACGGATGCGCCCCCGTCACGTGGCAGGGGAGTTCCTTCCAAACTCTCCGGGACTCAGCTTTCCGTCCCCACGCCCTGGAGGTTTGCGCCCCGGAGCAGGGGAGGGCAGTTTCCCTCTGTGCATCTCTGGGGAGATCACAGCGCTCTGGTCTTTCCCCTCTGGGTAACATGAGTCCAGGAAAGATGCTGCCGTGTTGGAGAGGGCTAGGGGAGAGCTGCAGTGCCCTGCGGAGCAGGAGGAAGGGTGAAAGAAATGAAGCAGGATGCAGCTCTCAGGAGAGGCTAAAGGTGTGCAGCCTTATTTAGACTGAAAGATGAGGCAGTATTTGGAGGCAGGGCAGAACGATGTTAATGGTCTGCACGTGGAGTTTTCTGGTTGCTACAATAACCTACCAGAAGGAAAGGTAGAAACGCCGAGTTCGGAAGAGTTTAAAGCTGTACAGGTGAATATACAAGGGAATTGTCCTGAGTTGTGTTTTGGGATTGAATTATGCTAGCTGTGAACTGAGAGGGAATTTCCAGCTATTATATTACTTGTAATACAATATAAGCCATTATAGCTGAGTGCTATGATGACAAAGACAACAGATGACAGGAAAGAAGAACAGCCTGCCATCTACATGCTCTTTTGCTCCATCTAACCTCTGATCTCCTAGCCAGGTTTTCACAAATGGGCTTGTCCTGATATCTGAGTGCCTATGGCAACATCCTGACATTATTCATATTAGAACCGACTAGGTCTGGGCTGTGGAAGTGAGACCTGGCACTTCTCTGGAGCCGATTATAACTCACCAGCTAGTGTCACAAAAAGGCAAATTGGAGTCAAGGAATTGCACCTGTGTTGTCAGAAGATGGCTGGCTGTAGGCACTGGAAAGAGTCATAGAGTCATTTACCTCTAGCCCACCTGGCTTGGTCCCTCAGTGTAGTGCAAGAGAAACCAGCATGTGAGCTCCCGGCTCGCCTCCAAGTTGCTGGCTGACCGCCTTGCTCCCCTCTGTTAACCAGTTGCTGTTCTGATGAATGGATCCAATGGTACTGAATAAGGGAATGAGAGAGGAGCTAGGTGAGATGGGCCAGAGACAAGCTGAGCTTGAACTGTTCTGCCTCTCTGCTGCAGGATTACATGCAGAACGTCCATGGGAAGGAAATCGATCTGCTGAGAACGACGGTGAAGGTGCCAGGCAAGCGGCTACCCAGGGCGACAACGGCAGCAGCACCCAGTGCCAGCCCCAAAGCCAACGGACTGGCGAAGGAGAGGAGCAGCACCCAGCTCACGGGAAGCACAGGTAAGGAGGGGTCCTGGGCTGCAGAAATGGGGGTCATCCCTCCCTCCTGTGCATTAGCGGTGCCTTCCTTAGCTGAACCAGAAGCAAAAGCTGTTCTGAAGTTCCCTTTTTTTGACCATTCTTTGCGAGTGCCTGGAGTGGATGTTGCTGTTTCTGTGCAAGTCTTCAGGTGAACTGCCTGCTGGGATTATGCCGGCCAATTTCCAGCACAGAAGAAAAGGTAGAAGGGCTATAACTATTGGCATGAACTCCCTGAGAGGAAACAGTCGAGTCTGATCAGTCTCTGGTCATAGATGAAGCTATTGCTCCCTAAAACGAGGGAAATCTCAGGCTAGGGATGTCTCTCGATCCCTGGAAAGTTCTGTTCCGTCTCTTTCCATATTTGTGGCCATTTTTTTCCTTCCCTTTTTCCTGGAGAGACAGTTATGAGAGAGGGTAGTTTCATAATTATTAATTATTTTTCTGTGTGCACACTCAAGAAGCACACCTGCCACCAAGAGAGGAGGGGTCAGGTTGGGAGGCTCCCCGGTTTCTCAGGGAGTTCGTGCCACACTGCTTGCTGCTCCTCCTGTCGCGGGAGGTATCTCTCCCTGCCCAGGGGAATTACTGAACTTAGACCTTTCCTGCCCAAGTTACCAAGAGCTTTCCTGCCCAGGTTACTGAGGGCCTTGAGAACTCTTGACTTTGTCCTGGGGCTGGTATCCTTAGCAAGGATGGACAGTTTCCACATGCATTCTTCTTCCCAGCCGACTGCTGGCAGCAGTCTAATATAGTGGGATATTGTCACGTCTGCGCTCTTCAGGGTAACAAGAGAGTGCTGGCACGCCGCTGATGATGGAAATTCTTGATAATCTGGTACTGCACAATGTGCGACTTGGGGTGAACTTGGGTGACAAGCACATCCTATTTTCTGTCCAGTCCTGCTGTGCACTCAGGTTGCATCCTGCAGGCGTGTGGTTGTCTGCACGGCGCTTCCCGGGTTTCCGGAGCTGAGGTCTCATTAGCTCAGGTGCAGCTGGAATGAATGCGGGGAGCTGGCTGCGGTCCTCAGCAGCACACGGGAATGGCTTCATGGTGACGTTGCTGTGTTCACATGGAGCTGAATGCGCAGTAATAAACCCTTCTGAACCCGAATTGCTGTTTCTGTAGAGTCAGAATTAGTCTGCAGAACAGATAAACTGCTGGTGAATGATTGAAATTGCTGTATTTTTTGATCAAGGCAGTGCAACTTGAAAGTGCTCTACCTGTTTTCTGCAACTGCTGTCGCCTGCACACTCTCTTCTGTTCACCACCGCTGTACACCTTCAGCATGCATGCATTTTAATATGCCCAAACGCAAGGCAGTAATTCTGTGAACTGAGAATCAGGCAATACCTGCAGGATGAGAGACTAACTTTGAGAGCTGTCGCTGGGACAGGATTTAAGAGTTAGTGTACATAACTGTATCTTCATGAGCTCTCAGTGCTGAGAGGTGGCAGTATGAAAAGGGTAGGTCAGGTCTGAGTAGGATAATAATTCTTGCCTCTGTACACAGCGCTTTTCAGACATGTATTTCTAGGATGCTTTGGCTGATGCTTGTACTTAAAGGAGGTTATCAGAGCTGTGGGAAGAATTCAAAGACAGGCTGCAGAAAAGCTTGCGGTAATGTCAAACCAAATGTCCATGTAACCCTGTATCCCGCTTTCCACAGTCATCTCAATCCTGTTTGGCTCACAAGAAAAGAATAAGATGTGACTTGATCACTGATTACTGCTGCTTGGAAAACCAGTACCTAGAGAAGAGATCCATGCCGAGGCCTTTCAGTTTAGCAGACGAAGCGTGAGGAGATCCAGTGCGTGGAAGCTGAAGTTGGAACAATTTAAACTTGAAATGAGATGTAGCTTCCTACCAGGGAGGGTAATTAAATGTTGGAATAGTTTATCTGGAGAGCCGGTGGACTTATCACTGCTTGAAGCCTTTAAAATGAGATTAGTTATCTTTCTACAAGATATGTTGTAATCCAGCTCGTGTGTGTGTCGCTGCGCCCGGGCATGCATGCAGGGGATCAAACTGGACGGATACCATGGTCTTTTGTCATGTAGAAGTCCGTGAACTTGAGATTCCCTGCTCACTGCCTTTTCTTCTGGGTCCCTGAGCAGAACAGTGCTACTATAGTGCCGAGAACGTGTGTATCAGACCAGGACTCAGTGTTAAGACAGCAGATTTTATGTGTCTTTGCTCTGAGTGGTTGTCTGCAGTGGCCAGGAAGGATTTTTCTCCTGGTGCAAAATTGGTAAAATGTTTTCTGAGGAATTTTTTCTCAATTATTGTCATGCCTCCAAGACTGATTGCAGCTGGTGATGCAATCGCTATGGTAAGTGCTCTGACGTAATAAGAATCCTGCTTACAGTGACTTGCTCGTATCCTCGAGTAATGCGGACTACTGGATTTAGGGTCAGTAAAGAATCTGCCCTGCCTCAGATTGGCAGGGACTTTGCAGTTTTTCTACCTTTGGGGCTAGGGATGGGTCCATTACTGGGATCGACTAGGCATCCGTCATCTAATATACATGCTTTGGGCAGCTGGAGAGGGGACACCTCAGGACTTCCAGTTCTCTGCCTGTGCACAAGTGAGTCCTCGGAGGACATGCTCTCTGCAGACCTGGATTAATCGTCTTACACCAGGATTATCTGGCTGAAACCAAATGGCCTGTGTTTGGAGTTCAGAGCAGGTGATCTGTTATCTCCTCATGGCCTGAACTCTGCCGAACTCCTAAATGTGTTCATGTCTGCTGGATGCACAGTCCTCACCCAGGAGTGAGAAAAGAAGTAGATGAAGGGGAGGAGGAGAAAAGAAGATAAAATATCTCATTCCTCCCAGTAGCTCTATAAAATACACCTACAAAATGCTGGTGATGATTCAAAATAACCTCCGAAGTAAATACAGGCATCTTCAAAACCCAGTAGTACGCAAAAGCTCTGGCATTCGGCCTGGGCTACTGAGCCGGTTTGGTATAAGTGGCAATAGCTTTGCCCGTCACGTCGGGGAAGGGCAGACTGACGGAATGACTGTGGGACAAACACTCATGCGCAGGTTGGGCATAAATAGAGTGAGAATGGGGAAGGAGCTTGTATTTGTGAAACCTGCGGGACCCGGAGCTCTGTGGATGGTTGTACCCTGATATTTAAACCACTGAAGAGGGCAGCTTTACTGCTGTCAGAATTGTTTCCAGTTTAGGTTTCATACATTTCCCATTGTAAACCCTGCTTTCGGATGTGCAGAATTTTGACAGACTTTGCAGCCATTTGTACTAAAAATTTCTGATTTGTTTCTATCTAAGGCGTACGTTTTGTGGAACATTTAAGTGAATGTGAAGCGCTGTTTGGTTTGCCAGTATTAGAAATTTGTTTCCAAGAGCTGTAAATCTTCAGAGATTTGGTGGAAAGATTGACTAGAAGCAGAAATTTTGTCCTGAGTTAGAAATGTGGTTTTTGCTGTCCCCTGGAAAATATATTGGGATTGATCAAAGTTCTGGAAGTTGGTTGCTGAAAGCTCTGAAACACTTAAATCTCCTCCTGGGGCTGTCAGGAGATCCTGGCAGAACAGCCTCTGCTTTTCTAACCTTTTTGTTCCTTCACTTTCCAACTGTAATGTCCTCCTAACTTTTTATTTGTTTGAAATTTTACTGGTGGAGGGACTAGCCAGAGGTGAAAAAGCAGCTGATGCAGAGCACGGGATACGTTAACAGGTTTAGATCTAACTAAATGCAGGTAACCAGCAGTGGCACACCGTTAAGGCTGAGCAATCAAGCCCTTCAAAGTCAGGGAATTCCTGAAGTGCGGGTTACTGGCCGGCGTTACCCCAGCCAGCTCGCGCTGTTTGCCTTTTGCGTCGCTTGCCAGCGGTGCGTTGTGCAGAGTTACGTTTAACAAAGCAAAGCAGCTGAGGAAGCAAAGCCCCACGCTGGGACCCGCCGTGGATTAGGAAGGTGTATTCCTCATTCTTGTCTCAACACCGCATCTGCTGTTTGTGTGTTTTGCTCACACACCTCCCCAGCTGCGTCCTGGAAGACCAGGAGCAAGTCTGGGAAGTATCATCCAAAGGGAGTTTGTTTGAGAACATTTCGAATGTGCTTTCCAGAAGCATCTTACACGTGTCCAGATATTTCCTTGGCACGTTTCTCCTGCCTTCGTGTCCTGTAGGCTTTGTTTGCAGACTAGCCTTGAACCACTTGATCCTCTGAAGTTGTGGTTCATGAAGGGTCTCCTGATTGTACCAGGAACAGCCCTGTGAAGATATCCCTGTGAAAGCTCCCTCGAGGAGGACGGTAAAGGCTTAGAAGTTAACACGGGGCTGGGAATTGCTGGAGCACCATCCGCAGCCATGCCGGCTGTGTAACTGTGGCATCTCCCAGCACAGTTCCAGCCATGGCAAATGGTTTCCTGGACAGTACCTTGGGAACAGCACGGGTCAGGACCATTCCCTGAGCGTAGGTTGGGCACAGCTTTTGGGGGAAGAGAGAGTTAAAGCATGTGGGCAAAAGCTGCGCTGTGCTGCTGGTCTCAGGACCAAGGCTGCTGCCCTGGTCCTGGCGTGTTGCACATGTCGTAGAGGGACCCGCTTGGACAGCTGCCACCGCAGGCTGATCTTTCCATGGCGGAGCAGCACCAGACTGCCTGGCGGGAAGAGCAAGGCACCGTGGCTGCAGCCCAGGAAGCGCAGCACAGGCAGGAGCCTGGCTGTGCCCCAGGTAAGCCAGCGCGGTCGGCCCCCTGCACGCTGTCGTCCCCCTCGGTACCCAGGCGGACGGGCTTTAATCAAGGACCCTACTGCCTTGCGTGTGCCACCTTATACACAATCCCTTTGATGGCACGAACGTGGTCAGACAGCGACCAAATCGTGTCCATTACAGCAGTCCCTCCGCTGGCTGGGGTGGGAGGGTGTTGCATGTGCTCCAGCTTCCAGGAGTCGTGATCACAAGCCTTCTTTGGGCCTGATGTCCTACATCTTCTCCCCTCCTCCAGGAAGCTGAGTGGCCTTATCCTGGGAGACAGGCAAAAGAAAGAGGCCAGGTAACACTGGATTCCCTGGAAGTTGCAAGCGTGCGGGGAGAGGGAAAACTTGCTTTCCTGAGAGTGCCTGAACAAAACATCTTGGCACTTAGATGAGACTATGTTGTGACTGATGCCCACGAAGGCTAAGAAGGGTATAACCAAAATACTTGTTACGATTCGTAATTTGTAGAATGTTATTTTTAATACAGCAACAGTCCAAGAAGTGCTTTGACTAGCAAAGGCACCACTTCCTCGGATAAGCCATCGGTATTGCGTTGACATGAAATAGCACATAGGCAGAGCTTGGCAGAAGGAGAGCGATACCACTGGCAGCTTCGGGTTGCACCGAGAAACACGTCGCAGGGGAAGTGAGGCTGGTCGCCAGCTTCCATGGCGTCTTTTGGATTTGGATCTGTTTGCTCTCCCTGGCGGGGTCGGGCGGTTGTGTGGGTGCTGGACCTCAGCTTTTGCAGCTAGATCGTTCAGGCGGGTAGTAGTCTTGCTGGTGAACACTGAGACAGTATTTTATATTTTCACCTGTAAATTTCTTTCTGAACTTGGAGTGGAAAGTTGGATGCTTAAGCATTGCTTGATGAATCTTGTCTTTATTTTACAATTAAGTCTTCCTTCTTGTTGAGGCAAGATGAACTGGAGTGAAAAATTCAGGATACGTTGCCTGTGTGGAGGTAACTAGTCCGAACAAGCAAGGAGTGCTGGCACCCCTGGGAAACCTGCACCCCGAGACACGAGAAAGGAGCCCTGAAACAGGCAACTGGTTCCTGACAGGGCCTAAGGGATCTGTCTGAATACGGGCTTTGGCTGGTATCGCTTTGGGGGAAAAATCATCTCTATCAGGCATCAGTCAGCACCCCTTCTGCAAGAAAGAGGGCTCTGGTTTGGGAATTACCCAGACGGCTTCAAACTGATGAGGAACAGAGCTTTTTGACCTCTTCCCCTTGTCCCAGCTATGAGTGAACCTCATCATCATTCGCCATCTGCCCTTTATCGGGAAGTGAAAGGAAAGGCAGCTGGAGAAAGGGGAAAAATTTGAGAAAGCAGCTGTTGCTTAGGACCTGGGGAGGAGAGGGAGCCGCTGCAGAGCCGCACTCCAGGAGCCCCAGCAGATGTGGAAGGAGTTATGCTTGTGGTCCTGCAAACCGAAGGGTTGCTCCTGCCCTCCTGTGCAGGTGTTCGTAGTGGGTGGAGCTGGTGGTGCAAAGACTGGAATACGCCACGGAGGGGAACGGGGACGGGAGGCAGCTGATGGCTGGCGCCTCTCCTCTCCTCCCGCCGGTGTCAGAGCCGGGGTCCGTTGCGCGCGGGCGCAAGGGGCAGGGAGGGAGGAGTTGTGCCGGAGAGGTTGTACTGTAACGCATTTTCGGTAGCTCTGTTACAGGATTCGAAAGGCATTGACCTTCAGCAGTCCAGGTTTCCCAGGATCACCTCCCGCCGTGCTCAGTGTGGCTTCGTTCCTCGCAGACAGGGCAGAGCTCCTTTGGGCAGGATTAGCATCCAAACCACCCGTATGTTTCTGGTGCCAGGTGGAGGCTTTTAGGGGTGAGCTTTTCGGTGTCTGCCCTGCTTCCGCTCAGCAGCTGACCCTGTCTGGTGTGCGTGCACCAGCATTCGAGCAGGTTGGCCCAGGAGCTCCAAACACCAGCACTCAGGAAGGGTTTCGCCGTGCGAGACCTGTCTGGTGTTTCGCAGGGCTCTGGGCGGAGGCAGGAGCTGACCCGGTTCTCCAGGGCTGCTGTCGGCTCACACCTTCCTCTTCCCCACAGTCCCAGCTTTCTCTCTCCTCCCTGGAGGGAGGCTCTCCTCAGCCAAGAGCCTGCTTCACGTCGCACACCTCGTTTATCCGCAGCGTGCTTTGCATTGCAGGTGCCGAGTGAAGCAGGTGTCCTGTGGAACAAATCATTTCCTTAGAGTACATTATCATCCATATGCACAAGGCTCAAGCTAAAATTGTCCTGACAAGCTCTATTTTGGCATTTTCCAACTTTTGGTATCTTAACTTTATATTAAAAGAACAATTTTTTTCCTTTAATTCATTTTTAATAGACTTAGAAGACAAATATTTTTCTGAAGAACAGACTTCCTGTGCTTTGAACCGTATGCGCTTGGCTTGTCTCGTTGGTAGGTTTGAACCACTTGATCTGATAAAGGATGGGGTAGGAGATGAACACTTGTTCTCCGAGTGGGTCTCCTTTGCAAGAGGAGGGGAGGCACCATTTGCTGGTGAGATGCTCGGCTGTTCCCCAGACAGTTGAGCATGTCAGGATTTAGGAGCAAGGCCCTCAGCCAGTGGATGTTGCTCTGTTATTCCTGTCCTCTTCCGCTCTGCCTATGTTCTCCTCCCCTGCTTGGTCCTTCCTACTCCCAGGAAGGGAGTCGCAAAGGAAGAGCACAAGTAGATGCTGGTCTTTGGAGACAGCTGAGAAAGGGTTCTTGGCAGTTACTGCCCGGTCTTGCAAACCCTCTTTCTGGTGAAGTAGTGCTAGTCTTGGCCCAACGATAGAAATGCCTTCTTTATTCCGGGTTACTGGATTAGAGCGTGCTGGGCCGGGTTTTGGACACGCTGAGCCCTCGCAGCTTCCACTGGCTGCAGCGGCCGGCAGCACGCTGGGGGAGCTCTCGGCAAGCGGCTTCGCGAACCGCCGTGGGCGCCTCTCGGGACAGATCGTAAAGGGCACCTTGTGGTGTCTCCAGTGCTGGACAAGCCCAAGCGGTGCTGGGATCGGAGAGGGCAGGAATGGGATGCGCAGATCTCACTGCTGGAAATTTTGTAGGAAGAAGTCGGCTGTGAGTATGGAGCTTGACAGCGTGTATTCACTGCGCGTGTGGCAGTGCTGGTTCAGGGCGTCTCATTCGGACCCCCTCAGATTTCTTCCCACTGGAATATTGCTTCTCTTCCACTCTTCTTCAAGGATCCCCGGATGTATCTTTGCTGTGGTTCAGCAAGCTCACCCTTTCTGCTTCTTCGCCCCATCTGTGTCTCATTCGGTGTGTGTTTCTGGCTTGAAGCATGAGGACAGCCCTTATTCAAAGTGCAGACTGGATGAAAAGGGATTTTTTAGTGGAGGAGGACAGATGGTAGCACAAGAAAAATATGGAGACAGTGTGAATCACCGTGAGAGACTGGTCTCAGCACAGCTGCAGCTCTGAATTGTTGCTTTGCAGAGGTTTGCAGGGACCTACTCCGAAGTGGTCAGCACAGGGGGGAAAACACGGGTAACATTGCTTGAAAATGTGATAAGTCTGATGTCTGTGCACGTGCTTACATGCACACTTAACACGGGCACATGAGCCTGTTCCTTGACATTGCATTTGGCTGAGCGGTATAAAGGGAGGCCAAGCTGCTGGACCCTGGAGAACCTGCCTCCGGATGAGACGTTCACGTGTAAGGAAGAATGAGCTGAGACTGCTCTGACTGCGAGCAGCTGCACGGAGGCACGGTTTCTGATAGCGGAAAGCTGTCTGATTTAGCAGGCAAAAGCAGTGCAGACGCTCCACCTCAGCCAGAAACGCTGAGCTAACGCAGCAGTCCGGAGTGAGCTCTTCTGGCCTGCGTTGCACAGGCAGCCAGGCTTGGTGGCTCGGAGGTGAGACAAAAGTCAACGGAGCGCGGCAGCACCAGAGCGCAGCGCTAGGAGAAGAGGTTAAAGGAGAAGGCTCTGCCTGGTCGCGGTCTGCCGTGTCCAAGCGTTGGGCGCTCTGGCTCCCTGAGGAATTCCCGTGGGCTTTGCTGCCACGCAGAGCAGGAGAGCAAAGGGAAGACCAAGCAGAGGTTGAGCTCAGCTGAGGAACCGTGCCTCCATGCGGGGCTGTGCTTGAGCGCTGTAGCCTTTTACGTGGGAGAGGAGAGGAAAGGGGCTGGTGTAGCTTGGTCCCCTTCCCGCTGAGTGAGGAGCGGCGCGCATGGTCTGACAGCGATTTCGGAGCCCGTGAGCCCTCCTCCTCCTCCTCCTCCTCCCGCAGGATTTCTTCTGCAGCCAAACAGGGGAAGCATTTCCTGAAGCGCGTCTGTGGCGTAGGCACTGCTTAGGGCAGCGCTTCGGCGGCCGGCTGCTCCTGTTTGCCCTGGAGCGGTGAGGATCCGGCCGCCCCTGGGCTGAGCTGTGGCTGCTTCTGTCGATCCGCGGCTCGGCTGGCCGGACCTGGCCGTCAGGCTCCTCGAGGGGAGGCCTTGGGGGACCGAGCCGGGCTGGCCTGCCTGTGCCCTTGGCCGCCGTGCCAAACCGGGTGACGGGGAGCACGCGTTGGCCTTAGCCGCTCAGCAAAGAAACCCTGCGTTTGCAGAAGGCGCTGGGCTTCCCAGCAGCTGCGGGATCGTGGCTGGGCTTCTGCTGACGCCCAGCAGCACGTTGCACTGCCGCTCCCCGAGCGGAGTCCGGGAGCGTGCTTGCACCAGGCGGCCGGGAGCAGAGCCACCTCGCCCGGCCGGCTGCCTGGCCCCCGGTGCCGGGAAGCGCGGAGCCGCGGAGCCGGCGGCGGGCTCCAGGGACGGTTGCCGAGTTGCGAGAGGGCTGAGGCGGTCCGCGCGGAGCGTGCCCCCGGTGCCGGGAAGCGGCGGCGGCAGCGGCGGCAGCGGCAGTGCCCTCCCCGCTCGGTGCCGGCCCGGGCGCGTGTGCGCTGCCCCCTGATGCTCTGCCTTGCAGAGTGAGGGATTGGCTCCCCCAGGCCGGGGTTGCTGAGCCTGCTGTGATCATGTCACGTCGGGCTCCGTCGATGTTAACATCTCATTATCTTTGTTACTGTAATTACATTATCCGCTGCTTTATGCAGAATTATTCTCCGAGGACTAATTGATGGATCCATGTTTAATTCATTAATCATTAGCATCAAATTCGACAATTACAGTGCACACTGATTGTGGAATTTCAAATGTAATGAGGGAAGAATTAACAAAGAAAAGGGAAAACCTGTTTCCCTGGCATACCGCTGCTCGCCATGGGGGACAATGACATTGAGGGAAGAAGAGGCAGCAGAGAGCAGGGTGGCGCAGGTCATGGCAGACGGGAGACTGGTAGGATCATCCTGCACATTTCTGCTGGTTGCGGCTGCACGGCTTATGCTTCCAGGTCAGAGTACAATCATTAATCTTCTAGAAAAGAATTGGCGTTTGGGCATTGTGGAGGAAAATCTCAGCTCTCACTTCAAGACCGAGTCTGCCCTGTCCACCCTGCAAACGGCCCGTGGGTACAGGAGCAAGCACAGGCCACCCTGCGGTGGGCGGTTTCAGGGAACGCAAAGAATATCCCCAGCGTGCGCACGTGCTCGCGCGCTGTGCAAGGAAGGTTGGCTGATCAAGGCGGGGTGCCTTCAGAATGAGCTTGCTGTCCCCGCAATTTGCGCATGATCCCATGACCGGTCTGCTCCCTGCATGGTGCATAGGAATTTGTTTTGTGAGGCCACTGGAAGAGTCTTGCAGACCTGTTCTTAAAGGCTGTGGCTATGTCCCGTTGTTTCAGTGTTACCTGCTCTGAGGCAGGAGTCCTATAACCCTACTATCTTTCTCTTGGCACCTGCAAAATAATTTGCAGAAGGAAACCCAGAGCAGCCTTCTCTTTCCAGTCTGGCCGCGTCGGCTGGTGGATCTGCTCATCCTGAGGACCAGAGTGGATGTGGTTCTCTGCGCAGCTGTTTCAGTATCAGAGGTGGATACACCTTTCTCCTCCCTCCAGACATGCCACCACGGGGGCTTCATGCACATAAACATGGACAGCTTCTGCTTAATATTTCAGTGGTCCTTGCCACTTAATCCAGACTAAGGGTGTGGACAGGCATTCCCTGCCACACTGAGTTGAGTCAGTTGAAAAGTTGGGGCTGCGCAGGGTTTTGTAGTTGTTGGACCAGGCTGCCAGATCATGCCAGGTCTGTTTCAGCACAGAGCAGAGCAGTTTGGTTTAAACAGAGGTTTCCAAGCGCGGTTCGCTTGGGTGCTGCAGCGGCAGCCGTGGCAAACACCTCCGTTGGCCGTGGCAGCAGCGGTTGCTGGGACTGCCGGGTGCGCGTACACCAAGCTACGAGACCCGCTTCCAGCCTGCCTTCCTCTCGCACCCCCTGTAAACGCGGCGCATCCCCGCGAGGCCCGTGGTACCCCGACAGCCCGCGCTGCCGTCTCTCCCCCCAGGCTGGGGCTGCTCAGCCCACGGCCGGGCGCTGGCAGGTGATGCCGGGCAGGCTCCGACGCTTTCCACGGAGCTGGGTGGAGGTGTGTTGCTTTGAGGTGGTTCGTGTACAGATAGCTGGAAACCTTGTGTGAAACCGTCGCTGCAGTGATTTGAGCTAACCTGCTTTACTTGCTGTTGAAATGGATTAGAAGAGCTCAAGGTTGGTCACTGTGTTTCAGCCAAGGGTCAGGAACTTAAACACAAGGATGCCAAAAGCTGAAAGCCAGTGCGTGAGGGTCTTTGGAGTTTGTCTGTGTAACCTTTATCCTTCCCAATAACACGTTAAGGGGCTCTTTGTAGTCTGAGGATGCGGCAGACGCTGGAGACTTAGCAGATTTTATCTGTAAATAACACTTGTCATTATAAATCATATATAAAATACTGTAAATTCATGTTTATGACATTATAAATATTATAAGTTCACTATAAAATACATATTACAACATCTTAAGAATGTTTATCTGGCTGCCTGAAGGAGGAGAATGAATCCAAAACATGAAGTTGGAGTCAGTGCATTCAATGCAGTGCATCGAATAGAAGCAAGAAATTATGTCTGGACTTTGCAGGGGGAGAGGAGGAGTGCATTGGGAACCTGAAGGAATTGCACCAGGTAGGACAGTTCCAGCAAACTTCAGTACCTGCTTCTTTTGGCTGATAGAAGCCTTAAGGACTGAGATACACAGGATCAGCTTGAGGTTATATTTGCTAAGCATATGCTAGAATTACGTTACATTTCACATTTCCAAGCCTTGTGACTCTCATTCTGTTCTCTTAGATTTTCTTATTTCTTTCTATAGAAGGGAAACTGAGGCAAAGAGAAGGTAAACATTGTCAAAAGCATCTGCTAGCTGTGTATGCCCCGTTTAGAGCCTAAGGATTTCTTTTTTTTTTCAAGAACTTAGCATTTTTATAGCCCTTTAAAGCAAAGCTGTGAGCACTGAGCACAGGGTCTCCAGCTGGGCACTCAGAACAGGAGGAACACATTATTAGTGGCTGGTTTTGACAAGTTTTGGTATAAATGACTTGTACAGTATTACTGGGAATTTTGTGGCAGTGTGTGGAATAGATCCCAGCTCCCCAAAGGGAATATTCAGCTCCTTGACCTTGGACTGTCCACACTTTCCCTGCTGCCTTCTGCATTGTTCTTTTCTGCATCTTGTACCTGCAAGAAATTCTTTAGAGGACCCGCAGATAACGGGCCGCTTCTCTACGCAATCCTCCTCAAGTACCTGCCGGCCCCAGTCTGCCAGTTGAGGTCCAGCCCTGTTCTCCATGCGCGCAGGTGCTGTGCAAGCACTGGCCTATGCCAGGACCACGTTTGTGCCTGGATGAGATGGCGTTTGCGTAGAGCTGCTGGTCGGCACCACCATACCGTGCCAAGCTGTGTCTCCATCAGCAACGCTGTTGACCTCAGGTGGGATTTGTAGAGCCCAGCAGTGGGTGAAGACCTGCTAGATGCGCTGTGAGCGTTGCCGCGGGCGTGAGGAGAGTACTGCAGTCTAAACTCAGCCTGGTCTGGTGGACCGAATGCCCTGCAGTGCTTGGAGCATGCTAGGTGCAGCGATGGAGCGTGTGTTCGCGTTTAGTTTCATCCGAAAGGAATCAGTTTCATGCGCTTGGAGACTGCTCAGAATTGTGGACTGAAAGCACTGTTCAGTGCTGATGCAGACACCCCTGGGAGGCTGTGCCACCTGGCCGCTGCCTGGAGGGGCTGCGTGCCGAGGCAGAGGGGAATCGGCGCTGCCCGCTTCATCAGAAGTCCTCGCCCCCTGCTCTCCGCAAATTGCTCACTTTGGCGCCTTGGGAATGCAGGATATCTCCCAGTGGTTTCTGTAGCAGGGTGGTCTGCTGGCTGGCGTAGGGTTAACGTCTTGGTTTGGAGGAGTTTACCTGGGCTGTGGGTTGGTTGCTGCTGGCTCTTCATGCACAACCTCAGAGCAGGAAACTGGAGTATTTCAGGATGAGTTTCCCCTTCCTTCTCAAGAGATTCATTGTTACCTATGGTATCTGTACATCACAGAGGTGTTAATTTCCTGCGTGTTTTACAGCCTGTGAACTTGGCACATCCTTAGCTTTGATATGTGACATACGATCTCTGCAGACATACTAATAGAGAGACACCCGACACAGGAGCTAGGTGCTTGCCAGCGAGTCTGCAAAGGCTGGCGGGTCTCCTCCACCTCGCTGGCTGCCAGCCGTCGGGGTCACGCGGGGCCCTTGCGGTTGGGAGACTCGGGTTCGCTCTGCAGTTCTGCTAGGGACTCCCGGGGTGACTGGCAAATTACTTCTCTCTGTGTCTCAGTTTTTCCATCTGTAAAACAGGAATGATTATGCAGAGCATTCCCACTTCCCGGAGGGGCATCGCAGCGCTGGCACTGTGACACGCTCTGATATCTCACCTGTGGATCCCGGTGATGAAGAACGGTGCTGCGTCGTGCTTCTTAAGTTCCTGAGCAAGGCTCCTGTCGCAGGGTGTTGTAAAGACGTGTCATGTCGTGGTGGCAGTGATATTTATGGTACTGCAGCATATTTCATCCTTAGGTTTTGCCCGTTGTCTCTCTTTAGACAGTCAGCTGACTCATTCTAGCTAGTAGGTAGGCAGCTGAACGATTTTTCCAGAATGAGTCTGCTCTTGTGGGGGAATGGAAATGCTTTCTCCTAGTGATGAAATCAGATATGCTAAGGTGTTTGAGGTTTATCTGGAATGGCAAAGGTGTATACCAGGGACATGCTGTGGCATATCAGCCGAGACTGCTGGTCTGTTGGTTATGAAGCGGAAGGGCACGCTTGCCTTTCATAGGCACGCTGAGCTGCTCTGCTGAGTTGTCCTGGACCCTGCATGATCATGCAGAGTTGTTACTGAGTTGTACCAGTTGGGTAGTGTTTGCACCAGCCAAGAGAGGAGCAGTGTGGGTGTATCTGTCTGAGGCAGAGTGGTGAGGGGCAACTCAGAGGAAATCTCTTATGAAAACCCTTAATTTACGTGGTTTGTTGCAGCTCCTTGTCTGCCAGTCCGTGTTCCTCTAGAGCCTGTCTTCACTACATCTGCACACCGTTTCAGCTGCACTTGAGCTATTACGTGAAAACACTGGTAGCCTATTCAGTCACATGGAAAAACTGTTACTGTTATATCATTCTCCAGCCTTACTGGAGGCTCTGCAGACGTTTGCAAAGATGCTACCATTCTCAGAGTTGATGACCCAGCTATCTACAAAGCACTAAGTAGCTTCAACAATCACTTGGTTTCTGGAAGGACCTCGTGCTCCCCTTGTCAGAGCGTGATTCCTGTAGGAGCCAGTGAGTCAAGAATCCTGCCTGGGAACAGAGCTACCTGCTGAGGTCGTTGTTCTTGGGAGACCTAGAAGCCATCACCTGGCCATGAGGTTTCACCTCCTTCCAAGTGCCCGGGGTTCTCTACAGGCATGGGAAGAAGGGCAGCACCTCCCGGCTTCAGATCTGTTCTTCCCTTCTCCTTGCAGGCTTTATTTTTCAGAAATCTGACTGCCGTTCTCCTTTGTGGCCTACCAGGGCAGACTACCTGCATGTCATCTTCACCCAGCAGCATGGTGAGGTCCTGGCAGTCCCACATCTCAGGCCTCCTGGTGCCAGGAGCCTTGCATTGCCTGGTGGAGGGAATCATGCCCCTCCTGGGTGATTTGCCTTCTGTGTTTTGGACTGGAGATTCCTGGAGCTGTGGCGGTTACTGCTCTTGGGTGAGAATTCAGGGTGGCAGGGTTGGGACTCGAGTGTCCTGGCAGCCAAAACGTGCTTGACCTGTTGCTCACTGAGGGCCCAGTGACATGCAGGCTTTCCCTTCCTCCCTGGGCTCTGTGATTGTGGTCCTGACACTCCAGTGCTGCTGTGGTAATTCCTCACCCCCATCTTGGGGAGGAAGGAAGACGTTGCAGCGCTCCAGCTGCACAGGTCTGTGAAATAGCTTTCTCGAATGTCACTTCACTTGTGTATGAATCCTCAGCGCTGCTTTGTAATTTATTTTCCAGTTTCAAAATGTGCGACAGCCCAACTTGCAGCATCTGTACAGGGATGGGTTTCTAGCCTGTCTGTGTAGCCACATGCCTTGTCAACCCAAGAATACGACTCACCTATTTCTCAGACACTCAGATACTGACTCCTCAGTAGCTGCAGGAAATGCAGCACCAAGACCAGTCTTTTCAGTTGCTGGTGGCGTATTACAGCACAAGTCAGATCCATAGCTCACCAAAAATGAGCTTTAGGCCATCGCCGTGGTGTGACTTACACATGGTCAGCAATCATGTCCTCCAGGAGTATGCAGGTAGGTGTGCTCAGGTACCCCTTGTGCCCTCAGGCTTCCAACAGACTGCAGAGCATCACTGCAGGTGGGCAGCCATCGCTTGACGTACCCCGAGGAGATGCAGCACTTGCGCAGGTCTCTGTTCTGCCCTCCCCTTCCATGTAGCCAGGGGAGCCCGACCTCAGCAGCTCCAGTACCTGCACTTCATCTTTCCTCTAGACACAGAGCACCAGCTTCCCATGCGCACTAGCTCCCGTGTCCCTCTCAGAAGGACCTAATGGTGCAGCCTTATTCTATGAAGATGGCCACTAGTGTTGTAAGAGCATCCAGCTGCTCCGCATCCCACCATGCCATCGCTGCCCTGGTTCTGCTGCCTGTCCCTGAGGTGGCTTGCTCTTTCCCCCGTGTCCTCACCAGCGAGGCGGTGAGGCTGTGCCCGGATTCCCATCACTCGGACCCGTCTTCCCCAGTGAGCTCCTAGCCCTCAGGTGCTGGCGAGCCGTTAACAGCGTGGGCAGGAGGAAGCTTGCTGAAGGAATCAGAGCACGGGAGGGAGCTGCCAGCGCCTACTCCCCCCGCCTCTCCCCATCCCGACTCTCTCTGCCCTCCCTGATGGGAAACCAGAGATTGATTTTCTCCAACCCAACAGTATAATCACTAACCCTAATTAGAGATAATTACTGGGACTTGATACACTTATTACTCGCTAGAACACTAAAGGGCTGAACAAGGAAAAAGGCCTCAGAGAAAGTGGGGAGGAGAGGAGAGGAACAGAGAAGAGAAAAGAAGGTGGCGGACAAAATGCTGTGATGCGAGAGGGAAGGGATCAGAGCCCTGCCCAGGGAGGACGAGCGGCGAGGGCAGACAGATGGGCCTGCGGCTTCAGCGCGCGGGGCAGCAAGCCAGACGCATCGGCTCCAGTTGTAGTTATGAGCATCCTGCATTCCTGAACATCTGGCTCTGGGTGTCTTCCACAGGGCACCTGGAAAAATGAAGAGGGAGTAATTAGTAGCCACCTGTGAAAATCTCAGTATAAATAGCTTGCCCAGTGTTGCCGAGGAAGACTGGGGCGGTAAGGTACCTGGTGTTCTTCTGGGATGGGCTGAAGACCTTTTCCACAAAGCCACACTTTCTCTTCCGTGCAGATCGTGTGATGCAAAAGGAGAAGGGCAGGAGAGCACCTTTTTACAGGCGACAAACTCATTCCCTTTCTGCCATCACCCGGTCCCTCTCTCGGCTCACGTTTTCTTGGGCGCAGGCTGCCCCCCTGTCCAGAGACGCTCGCTGCCCGCTCTGCAGCACGGGAACGCCGGGCTGGCGGCTGGATCCCGGCTCTGCTGCTGGACAACGCGAGGTGCCACAGAGAAAGGTGCGCAAACCCATTGCTGCCAAATGAGGGATAGAGTCATCCTGTTATGGGCTTATTCCAAACAGAGATTTCATATAAACGAATCTTGCCGTTCTTAAGGGTCTGCCCAGAGCAGGGTGTGTTTTTGCTGTTTGTTCCTTGTAGGAGCAGTGCTTGTTCTGTCCAGCGGGGAGAGGTCCCGGGGACAGGTCCTGGAGACCTGGAGAGGACTTCAAGCTGGTCTACGTTCTCTCTTGATGTTGTGCGCACCAGGTTATTGTGTTACCCTGTGCCTGGCAGCTTGTGTGGGCAGAGCAAGCGAGGGTGCATTAAACAAGTTATGAGTGAACAGCTTTAGATTTAGGTACCAGCTTGGAAACAGAAGTTGCATAATAAAATGAAATATAGTTCTGGCTTAAGATGAGCTGCCTTTTCAGCTGGTTTGTCATGTTACCTGGCATTCCTGAGCTGTGTGCAGATGGTTAGAGCTGGTTTTTGACCATTCGCAGCAAGACTTGTACAGGTCCACACTTCTCCAGCAAGCCCAGAAGGTTCTAGGTCTGCTTCCTTCCTTCTTTTAATTTTATATCAGACTCAGCTTCCTGCTTCTGACTGTGAACGCAAATGGTGGTTCGTGTCATTGCAACTTGTCAGTAGCATGTGCTTCCCACCCCAGTCTTGGTGATCTTTTTTGGACCTTTACGTAATACAATTTCTTTTTTGTTTTGTATTTTAGACAGTATTACTTGTACATACGTTTTCTGTAGCTTGTGATTTCGGGTCTCTGTAGAGATGCTGAGTGACACCTTTAGTCATGCTGATAGACCAGAAGAGAGATCCAAGAACCAGGAACACCGTTCCTTCATCCATTCCCCACTTCTCATTCCCAGCACTTGGGTCTGTGTTTCTCAGAAATAGTTTCTGAAGTATTTCTCTGTAACATGTAGGAGAGTAAGTTATGTTATTGCAGCAATACTCACTGGAGAGTGGCAAGTGGCACTAAAGCTTCCTCAGATTTTCTAAATCCTACTTATTCAGAGAAGCAATGCAGCCCCCATGCAGACTGCTCTAGTTACCCTCATCTAAGTAGATGGGGAGATGAATCTCAGAACTAAAAATTAATAGCAGCTTAGGTACAAGTAACCTTGACTTTGTTACAGTGGTGTTCAGGCAGAACAAAATTCAAATCGGAAATGTAGAGTATCAAATACACACACACACACACAAACACACACACACGTGCGTGCACGCGTGCGCGCACACACACACACACACAGATATATATATCTGAGCCAATTTCACAAGGCTGAAAGCAATTATGAGCCAGATCATTTGGGAGAAAGAACTTAAAAAAAAAAAAAAGTGAGGCATAATTAGGAGTTTTTAAAGAACATTTCACTGGATACCAAAAAATCACAGTCAAAAGGAAAGTTGCATTGCTTAAAAATGTATTAATCTGGGTTAAGAGGAGACATGAGCTATTCACTCTTTCTCTGTTCAGATAGTGACAGAATGCCCAGGAACAAAAGAAAGTGAAGGGGGAATAAGCTGTATTGTGTTACCATTTTTTATACGTGTGTATGTATGTATATATGCAAATATATATATAATAATAAAGCAATTGACAAGTACCGAGTAGAAATCGAAAGCTGCAATAGGTAGATAATTGATAACAGAAATGTGGTCGTGTAGGGCCAGCTAGAATCACGGATAGATGCTCCCTCTGCCATTTAGCCTTGTGCCAGAACTCCGCAGACAAACATCCGCTGCGAGTGATTAATTATGAGCAGCCCTCAAAGTGACCCTTCTGGCTTTGTGGGAAGCATTCCAGCTCCTGGCGTTCCCAGACTTGCTCTGGTTGCAGCCACACAAAGGGTTCGTTTCACTGCGTTATTTGGGTTCATTGCGCGCGGAGAAGTAGCGCACCTTGTGCTGACCGGCTTCCTCGGCTCGTGGTTCGTACCGGTCACATTTACGGAAGAAAGTAAACGCGGTCTAGCGTAGTTGCGCTCTTGATTAAAAACTTAGAAGCAAAGTTACCAGTTGGATGAGAATACCAGCAAACCGCAGCTGTCAGGTAGAGTTACCCACCTAGTTCCTCCGCAGGGACGTCAGTGCGTCGGCTGATGCGAGGAAGGCTGGCACTGCGCACCGTACCGGCGAGCTGCTTAGGTTTGGGGACCTCTGCCCGAATCTGTCGTCTTTACTCCTTTTCCCCAAGAGAGAAAGACGGGTCTCTCTCCTCCTCTCCCATAGCTGCTTTATTTAAAACAACCTTTGCATCTTGGTTCCTTCTTCCAACGCAGATTCAGATGTTGAGCTCATAATAATTCCTGCGTTTCTCTTGTTTTTTCCCCTGCTCTGATCTCTGAGGTACAATGTGAAAATGCAGCAGGGTCTCCTTCCCTTCCACGAGATCTGTTCTGTTTGCACTTCGGTTGTGCTCCCTGCTCGATTTGCTTCTAGCTGAAATGGCTGCCTTGTCCACAGCATCTTGGATGTTGTTATAATATTTTTTAGGTCATGAATCATGAGAATAGTCACTGTTCATACGTCTTATCAAGCTCCTAATCACTAACTTCTACGTTTCCATGGGGACTCTGCATAACATACAAATATAAGTGATGGATTTAGTATTTGAAGCTCATTTTCCAGCTCACCTTCCCCTCTCTTTGCTAGTTTCAGGAGCCTTAAATTACCATGGCTGCACAAGGGGATACGGAAAAAGGTAACCAGCAGAATTAAAGGCAGTGAAAGATTTTTCGAGTTTATTAGGAGCTAAGGAATCCTAAAAAAAAGCATCGATTCATCGCTATATGGAAATCATAGAATGATTAATAAAGAATTAAAAAACAAGGAGTGTTCAGTAAATACCTCTGTTTGATATTTGAGAAAAGGCAAGATGGTATATCTTATCACAGAATGATGATGAATTCTTCACATTCCAACTGTAATTAGGAAGCATATTAAACAGCAGGTAGGAAATTTAGACGTATTCAAATCAGCAAGTCTGAATAACTTAATTCAGGAATTTTAGAAGATCTGGTCAAGGTCTTTCTCAGCTGTTCATGGCAACTCTCAGTTTTGGAGTGGGGAGAAATTCCAGAGGGCTTGAATTCCAGGGTTTCTGAGGTCCACCGTATGAGAGTGAAAGTGATGATAGGTTGTAAAAGGTTCGGAGAACAGCTGTAAGAACAATTAAATGGTTGTAAAATACACCTTATAGTAAAAGATTCAAGGAGCTCAATTTGTTTAGTTTATCAAAGAAAAGGTTAAGAGATTATTTCAACACCATCTGTAAGTACCTACATGAGAACAGAAATTTGATAACAGAGGGCTATTTATCAGACAAAAATACAGCAAGATCCAATGGCTAATAGTTGAAGCAAGACAATTCAGGCTGGAAGTAAGGTGCAGATTTTAACAGTGAGAGTGATTAACCATTGGAACAACTTATCAGAATTGCTGTGATTTCTCCGTCACTGGCAATACCATAATCAAGATTAGAAGATTTTCTAGAAGATATGTTGTAGTTCAGACAGGAATAAATTAGCGGGAGTCCTATGATGTAATTTTATGTTATGCAGCGAAGATCAGAGAGTCACAGGGCTCCTTCTGGCTGTGAGCCTGCGTCTCCTGTCCGGAGTTGCGCCGTTCTGGCTGGGTTCTCCTGCTATCCCCGTAACTCGAGTCACCCTTTCCTGGCGATGAGGCTGCACTGTGAGCGGATAAAGCACGCTCCAGCGGGCTCGGCTTGCTCTCCGCGGGAATGCGATTCAGCCCGAGCTCAGGCTGAAGAAGGAGCGGGTGGTTGCGGCTCTCTGCAGTTTCCCTGCGGTTCGAGCGCTCCTGGTTTCAGAGGATCTTAGGGGCAGCCCTCAACGGCAGTGCCTGTGTGCAGGCTGCTCTCTTTTGCTGCCTTCCTGCTGGGTCCACGTATAGTCAGCCACCATGTGAACTGGAGGTGGCTTGTGTGTGTCAGTTCGACATCTCACCGGTAGAGAAACGTGCCCGTGATCGCTGGCCTGGGAGATGAGAGTACGAAACGATAACCCCCATCATGGTCAGCTCTTCCTGTCCTGCTGGAGGCACCTTGATTTTTCGGTCCTCAAAGAGATGTCTGGACTATGCAGAGCTGTTTCTCCTTGTGGGGTTGGTACCTGGCCACATATTAGCTTTGGTAATAGCTAGGGTGTTGCATAATCACTTATCCAAGTGCGTTTGCCCGAAAATTTGTTCTCCAAATGCAGTGCTAAGAAAGGAGGGAGGTTTCCGCCGTGTCAGAGCATCTGCGAAGCCCAGTGAAAGGCAGTGGCTCCCACTGTGTGCAAGCTGGCAGGTCCTGATGGCCTTGCTCGGAAGCAGGGCTGGGAAACCTCCGTTGCCTGCAGTTTATATCAGTGATTTCACACAGATATTCACTGTTGACAGGACTGGGAGGGGCATCTGCCATCTCTGAGCCTGCCCCACCGTGCCTGCAGGGTTGTGTAGGTGCCTGGTGTTATTGCCTTCTCCCAGGAAGAACTTGCTGTTGATGTCTTTCAAACGGCATGTCTCCATCCCTAGTACTTCCGGCTGATAAACCCTAGCTGGCATATTTTGGGCTCATTACTGGTAGGAATTGTTCAAGAGGAAGGAACCGCATATATTTCAACGAAACAGCGTGCAGTGCTTTGTTCACAAAACCGACCTGATATAGTCGCCACAGAGTCTGGCCCTTTGCTTGGTGGGGGCGGCTTTCAGAAAGGCAGCTGTGGGATACTCCCAGGACATCCCATTCCTGTGCTCATGGCAGCCGATCGCTCATTGATGAAGAGGGGTGAATTATGTCTTTACCAGCAGGGGTTTTGCAGGCAGTTCAGCTTAACCAGGCTGTTGGCTTTCACTTTCCCCCCAAGAACCAGTTGGTCTCTAGGAAGTGAAGAGTTTCCCACCGGCTGGAGGTGGGTATCCTTCCAGCCCGTTGTTTGTGCTGTCCGGAAGCCGTGCTTTGGAGTCCGGAGCTGCCGTGGCTGCCTCACTCGCGCTTCTTTTGGGGAGGCTTTTGAGATGTGGTCTGGCTGCACGTACCAACAGAATGCTTTGGAATCTGTACACTAACGTGAGTTTAAGTAACTGTAGTTTTTAATGGAAATAAATGTTTAGCGGTTGGCAACAAATACCTTAAAACGCATGGTAGCTGCAATGCCGGCATGGTAGCTGCCGGCTCTTTGGGATATGGTTAGGCAGATAGTTAGCGGCACTAGTCTGTAGTGTGCTAACTGTGCGTGCTATTAGCCTGTCGTAGTACACAAGCAAATAGGGTTTCCCTGGTATCAGGGTGACCTCAGTGGGGATCCCCATTGCCATGTCCACCATCCAGCCTACAGTCTTTGCTGCAAAGTAGCTGCTTCCACATGCCTGGAGAGAGTATGCCTCCTCCTATGCCGGAGCAAAGCCTGGCACTTAAAAAAACGACCTGTGCTGCCCCGGGCCCACCGAACCAGGTGGGTCCCCAAACTGGTGTCCAGCTTGTGCCACTTTAAAGTTTAGAATGCCCCAGCCCCCAGAAACGAACCCAGTTTGCTCCGCAATGTCGGGGCTCGTAGCAGCTGCCCGTCACCCAGCACGTCTCGCCCAAGAGGGAGCGCTGAGATGGGGCAGACCCTCAGTGACTGCTCCAGAAACACAGCTGCAAGTCACTGTCTGACCATGTCCTTAGACCTTGCCTCCTGGCCGTGCCTCCACGACCTTGGGGAAGTAACAGGAGTGGGGATGGAGTGGGGTGGGGGGGTCTAAACTCTGACCCTGTGAAAGCCTTTATGCAAAGGATTGATTATGGAGAAGATTAATCTTAAGGGTTCCCAGGCTCTAGGTCCTGGGAGGGGTCATTTACAGGTTGTAATAGACATTTTTAGTGTCCTGCTGGAGGCATCCGTGTTTTGGTTATTCTTTTTAGGTTCCTGTATGGGGGGTCATCACTGTAGAACCAGAGCATCTTCTGCCAGTGCATTAGGCAGTGTGACTACATGTGTCACGTGTGGCTTTTCCTCATGCTCTCCCCAGAATGAATCATGCACTGAAGAACCTTGTTTCAGTCAGGTTTTAGAGTTTGCCTAGAATTTTTTGTATTGACACACTGCTCTGTATTTAGGAGAGATGAGATGGAACAAAGCTACGTCCCTCGTGCTTGGAGTGGAGAGTGGTGGGTTCTGTGACAAACATCAGTTCCTAGAGGTCTGTGCTCCTGTCGTGGCAGCCCAGGAAAGCTGGGTAATCTGCAGTTTTGTTGTGCTAGAGAAGTGTAAGCGTTGATTAGGACTGTGTCAGTTATGACTGTTCTTGATCCTGGATCTGTAAAGAATCCCTTAGATATTCCAGACCTAGGGTTTGAAATTCCTTGAAAGGGCTTAAACTTGGCTAGTTCCTCTACAAGAAGTCAGCATAGAGCACAGAGGGCGGGTTTGAGATGCCTCCGGCAGTTTGTGTTTCTGGGAGGTATAAAAAGATACCAGCAGTCCTGACTGAGACAGGCTAAGCACCCAGTTAGCCTCCTGTCTTTTCTCCAGGAAGGGCCAAAAAACAGATGCCGTCACTGCATCGCTCTGTGCTGCTGGTTACTTCATACCCGGATAAGCAGTGCGTTGGGATAATCCGGCTGAGAAGTGATGGAAGTGTGAACAACTGAGGCCAAGTTGTATCCGCCAGATGAGGCCAAGTCTACTTGTTCAGGCAAAAACGATGACCCATCCGTGACTAATTGTGCTGTGCCGGAACGCAGCATCAGTGAAGAAACTGAGACTGAGGCTAACCCTAGACAACAGTGACGGGTTCATTAGTTTTGGCCTTCAGATTTTGCTGTAGCAACAAACTTTCCAAAGCGTTTCCTCTACCGGCCTCACTTCTGCCTTGCTCCGGTTCAGATGATCTTGTCCAGCCAAGCCATCCTGATTGCGGTAACGTCGCTGATGTGGTGAAGCACAGGCAGAGCAGTGTTCGTCTGCCAGCTGACCGGTTGTCCTGTCGGCCACCCTTTAATGCTGAATAAATCCAGCAGGAAAGAACTGTTCCCTTTGAGTTATCAGCAGGGAGGGGGTCTAACGAGGTGAAGACGTTTTTACGTTGCGGTCTGCTGGGTGCACTGGTCAAGGGAGGATGAACCTTCGTGAACCCCATCCCCTTTCTCAGGTGGAAGCGGCAGTGTTCCTTGGCTGACAGCGTCAAACGTAGCGAAGAGGTTAGACTAGACGGTAATCACTGATGTCTGTCCTGCGTCTGTCGGTGCACGGAGCGTATCCCTCTGTGCAGCTGACGCGGTTTCTCTTCCATGTCCTGGCCAGAAGGCAGATGCCGGGCCTCACCGTGCACAGCTCGGAAGGGGGTGGCTGGATGCTGGTGGTAGGAGGTAGAGCTGATGTGCACAGCCTTGATTTCTTCATTGCTGCTCGGATTATAGCATGTTCAAGGAAGAGAAGGAATATTCCTTTCCTGAATGGGCTGTGGATATTTCTGTATTGCTCCTATTTAAAAAAATGTGTCGCTTAGCAGATCCATTCACTTTGTGTTATTACTGGCGGTCTCTGTTAGCAGCATGCGGGACGTGTGCGGTTAGGGTTGGTAGGAATGGAAAGCCACCTTTGCTTTTTTGTACCTATTCCCCCTTGAACTAATTTTTTTAAGGTGCTAGGTTGTGCATGAGGTTCTAGCTGAGGTATCATCCCAGCTTTGTGCAGAAAGTGTGCATGCTTCCCAGTTTTGCAAGGCATACCTCGCCTTGCACATTTGGGATCACGTTTGGGATCACGTTTGGCTTTTCAGCCGTATTGGTGCTGTGGCTCAGAGAGGGAGGTAGTGTTTTACATGCAGCCTTTTGCTTATCTTTCGCTTTGCTTTCCTAACTTAAAGGGAACATATCAAGTAAGGGTTGGTGCTGTCACTTCCAGAGGGATGTGATTTCTGAGGGCTCTTGCCTTGTGGGGACCACCTCGCGGGTCCCTGGGACAAGGCAGAGGTGGGCAGCCGCGAGGGCAGTAAGCCGGGAGAGCAGCAGAGCTGCGAGGACATTTCTCTGCAGCCAGGCGAATCCGAGCGTCCGGTGTAACATTAAGGAAGCTCCCGGAGGGACTGTAAAGGCTGGTTGAAGCCATTCCTGGCTTGCCCTGGCAGCATGGTCTGCTGCCGCGGTGGCCGGCGGCGGGGTGACCCATGGTGGAGCAAGGCTCCAGCTCCGGACCTAGCAATCGCAGCGCACGGGGCAAAGCTGCTGCGTGTCCTCCTCATCCTTCGTTTCCCTCGTTTCAGGCACGTGCCTGAAGGCTGGGAGCGCTCCTGCCACCGCCGGGTGGGAGGCGGAAGAGGAGGTTTGGGCACTGTGCGGCTCTGCGGGGTTTCCCCTCTGCTGGAGGAGCCTCTCCCAGGCCATCGCGCTCCCGCTGCTCGCCCCTCTCCGGGTGGCGGAGGCACTCGCACGGGACGGCAGGCCCCACCGGAGCGCGCGGGCAGCCCGTCGTGCCGGCGGCGGCGGCACCGTCCCCGGACGCGGCTCTGCCCCGTCCCGGGAGAGCAGCATCGTCCCTGCTCCGAAGGCAGCCGGCTCCCTCCCACAAGGAGGCGAGAGGAGATGGATGCGGCAGTCAGGAGCGGAGCGCCAGCTAATTACCCTTCCGAGTGTGTCTTGTAAATTAAGGGCTAATTAGAGGCAAAGTCAGTGTCATGGTTTTACACGTGTTTCTGTGGCGCTGAACAAGGGGGAGGGAGGGGGAAGCGTGCAGCAGCCCGTCTCCCTGCAGACAAGCCCGCGATTCCCGGTGCCTGTCCGTACCCGGATAGGGGACGTGGTGGTGCTGGGCAGCAGGGGACGGAGACAGGACCAGGCCGGGGCAGGGGGACGTGGTGGTGCTGGGCAGCAGGGGATGGAGATGGGGATGGGGATGGGACCGGGCCAGGACAGGGGGACGTGGTGGTGCTGGGCAGCAGGGGATGGAGACGGGACCAGGCAGGGGCAGGGGGACGTGGCGGTGCCAGGCAGCAGGGGATGGGAATGGGACTGGGCTGGGGCAGGGGGACATGGCGGTGCCAGTGCCGGGACCAGGCAGGGGCAGGGGGACGTGGCGGTGCCAGGGACGGGACCAGGCTGGGGCAGGGGGACGTGGCGGTGCCGGAGATGGGACCAGGCTGGGGCAGCGGCCCCATGAGTGCCGATCCCACCGTGTGCACGGTGCGGCAGGCAGGACGGGCGGACAGGGCTCGCGGACGGTGCTCTGCGCAGCGGCGGCAGAGGAAGGTGGGTTTTGGCCCCGGCGGGTGCTCTGGTGAGGACCAGGGCTCTGTTCCTTACGGAAGGCCCAGACACGAGGCACTGGGGGGCAAAACGAGCCTGGTTTTGTGCAGTGAAGATGCGGTCAGATGCACTGTGCTGGCCGTAGCAGATCCAAGCAAGGACCTGCTCATGTAGGTGCTCATCTGAGCTCCGGCTAGCCTGCTCCTCGGCAAGGATCCCGTTCGAATGCCGGTGCTGGGGGAGAAGCATCTGCGCTCGTCTTCAGCCCGGCTCGCTGAGCGGCCGCAGGCAGGCGGCCGGAGGGCAGGGGCTGGGGCAGGCTGCGGCGCCGGTCTCGCCAGCTGGACACGCCGCCGCGGAGCAGCTCCCGGCCCTGCGCCGTCCTCGGCCAGACAGGCAGGTGCAGGAGTCCCAGCTCGACGTCCGCGCCTCGGGGCGCAGCGCGAGGAAGCGCAGCTCCAGCCTGGGGGACGGGCCGGTTCGCTCCCGTTCCCGTCTCTTCCCCGGGGCCCTTGCGGCGGCGGCAGCAGCGGCTGGGACCGAATGCCGACGGGAGAGCGCAGGGAAGTGCTTGTAGTGGGCAGATGTGGGCTAATCCCTCTAGGGCAGCCTGCTCCTCCTCAACAGATTGCCTGCAGCCTTGAGCAGCAAGATTTTCACTCCCTCTCAAGGCTGCTATGTTTGCTGTTCTGAAAATTTTGGATATTCCTGTAATTCAGCAACACCTGACCCATTTTGAGTCTCTTAATGATCTTGCCCTCCTTGGCTGCCCCAAAACCGTTCCTCTTTAGGGGTTCCAGCTCCTGGGCGGCAGCTCACGGGGTTTCCAGGCAGGGGAGGAGGCATCTCCCCCTCGATCCCCACCTCAGACCTCTGCTCCCCTGCTTGTCCCTTCCGCGTTCTCCATCTCATTCTCCATTCGCTTTTAGTGCCTCCGACACGTCTGTGGTTCTTGCTAGGGACACGCGAGCAGTAAAGATAAGGAGTGAAGATGGGCGCGTGGATTATGGGGCGGCTTTATGTTTGTCCGGGTGTCTCGAGGCCGTGGGGAGGGTTGCGAGCAGACCCTGAGCTCCAGCTCCGAAGCCTGGTGGAGGGGGGAGCCGTGCATCAGGATGCCGATCTGGGATGTAACGAGGGGGCGGTTTGTCGGGGGAGGCCAGCTGGGAGGCGATGGGGACAGTGCGTGCAGGTCCATGCCTGGCCGGGATGTGACATGAGCTGTGTGCGTGCGTGTGTGTGTGTGTGATGGAAGCCCCGCTGAAGGCTCTTTGCTCAGGCAGCACGTTCGGGGGTGACGGGCTGGCACCCCTCGGGCGAGGAGAGCCAGGATAGCACCTGCCCTGCTGCAGGGTCACCCAGGCGCTTGTCACAGC
Organism: Apteryx rowi; assembly: GCF_003343035.1. NCBI lineage: Eukaryota > Metazoa > Chordata > Aves > Apterygiformes > Apterygidae > Apteryx > Apteryx rowi. Next base: position 218,824 of record NW_020450985.1, read on the forward strand.
AGGCGCAGGGCAGCTCTTCCTTGCCCCGCTGTGCTTCGGAGCAGCAGTCGGCGTGCGCTGAGTTGGCGGCTCTCTTGCAGGTGCCCCCCATTCGACCAGCAGCACCTCGCTGCACTCGGAGCGCTCCATCAGCGGCATCAACCTGGTGGGCTTCAGCTCCAAGCCGGACGGCATGCACCAGCGCTCCTACTCCGTCTCCAGCGCGGACCAGTGGAACGAGGCCGTGGCCATCCCCGGCGGCTGCCCCAACCCCGGTGAGTAGCTCTGACCCGGCGGCTCCCAGCTGCCGCGGGGGGAGGTTGGTTTGGGCGATGGGGAGGCTGTCCTGAGCGCTGCTCCCGCGGCGGTGACAGCCTGGAGTCGGTTCGGGCTCTCGTTGGGACTGTCCGCTTTTGGGAGGGTCGGCTCTCCGGGATGGGGAGGGATGCACACACGGAAGCACTGCTGCCAGCCGTGGGAGCAGCCTTCCCCAGCCGAGGGATGCTCCGACCTCTCCTCCGCCTGCCCACATGCAGCTCGCTGGTTAAGGAATAACCAGCGCTTTCTCCCATCTCTGCTCCTCATCGGCACCCCCATCCCCCAGATTTTGGGACAGTTGAACGAATAGGAGTAATTCCTGTCTCCTGTGCACACACCGACTGCGTCCCACCCCCTCCCCCCACGCTCGCTCGCTCTCGGTGATGTTTCAGGACAGTTGAGTGAATTAAAATAATTCATACATTTCCCAACGTAGCCACTTTGCCGAATTGGAAAATAAATGCTTTTGTGCTGCATTCATCACTCCTTCGTTCCTGGCTCTGCCGCCGCACTAAAAAAGCAGTTAAATGCACATCAAGAGTGGAGGAGCCATTTCCATGCCTGCTCGCCCCTTGTAGTTCTCATTAGCGCGGCAGCCGCCCCCCCGCTCGGTCCCAGGGGCTTTCGCAGTTTAAAGAGAGCCTCTTTATGATCATTACCGGAGTCCGACTGTGCGGGCGCCATTTGCAGCTGAGGAGGCTCCTCATTTGTAACTGTGAAAAACTATCAATTTCAGCGCGCCTGATGCAGCGGCTCCATCATTGGCCCCATCAGCTCCCTGCTGGAAGCGAATTAATCAGACTGTTACTGCTGATGGGGCAGCGCAGGCGACGGGAGCGGAAGGGCGCAGCTCTGAGCATTAATGTGCCGGCAGCCCTCGCCCCCGCCCCTCCGCGCGGACACGGACACGGGGGCAGCGGGGCCGGCACCGCTCCTCCGGCGCCGGCAGAAACGGGGC
>NW_020450985.1:220702-227519 GCF_003343035.1 Apteryx rowi
GCCCTGCCGTTAGCCGGCCGGAGGCAGGCGGCCGGGCGGGTGCGCTGGGGGTTCTGGAGCAGCGGCATAGCCGATCGCCCCGCTTATAGCTAGGCAGTCTGTCACTTGTGCTTTGGCAGAGAAAACGGCAATTTCCTTCCTCCCGGCGTCTGTATCCCGTCCTCAGGACTGCGCGGGGCTGTTGAAGGAAAGGCTGGGGCCAGGGAGATCCCCCGGAGCCTTGGTCCTCGGGAGGGCGAGCAGAGAGCTCTCCCCAGGCGCCTTCCCGTTGAGTGGAGCAGCCCCACGCTGCGCTCTTAGATCCTGGCTCTCCGGGCCGAGTGTCTCTGCAGCGGGCAGGAGGAGCAGCTTCTCGGACTCACCAGGAACGGGGCTGCTGGGGCGGAAAGGCCGTGCTGCTCCCAAGGTACGGCCGGCCGGGCTGAGCAACGCCGCTGCCGCTCCGCTCCGGAGCCGGGTGGAGCCGAAGGGAGCGCGCCTGTACGCGCAGCTGAGCCACGCACCACGCTCCTCGCGTTCAGTTGTGCTGCTGCGTCCGTGCAGCCCGGATCCAACTTTTCTCCTCTGTGTTTCCAGCTGTAAACTGCAGGGCAGGGTGAGGAATATTTTTCTGCTTGGAGCCAAGTAGTTTTCTCGGATACTTGCAGGGATATGCAGAGGATGCAGGCTGACGTTAGAGCAGCTGGAGATGAGCTGTCTCCTTCGGTTGCACCTTGGAGAGGTGTGGGGCAAGCTGCATGGGTCTTGTAAACATGCTCCATCCAGCTCATTCTATGTTGGTCCTTTTGGGAGGACCACTGTGGCCCGCCTGGGAGGACCAAGGAGCTGCCCTTAACCTCAAGGGGGCTTTGAGGAAGGAACCAGGAGGCAGCACATGTGTCTGTGGAAGGGTTCCACCTCCAGGTTCCCATGGGGAGATGGGGACCTGGAAATCCTTGGATGGGTCAGAGGACCTCACCTCCGTGGTGCTGGGGAGAAGCAGGAAGAACGATCTCTATCTGAAAAAGCCATATGTGATCTCATGGAGGGAGTGTGTTTCACAGTCTTCCCCGTCCCATCCCATCCCAGTCCCATCCCCATCCCGTTAGGGGCCCTGGAAGTCCCCAGACCCCGCTGCTGTGGCCTTCAGCCGCTGGGCAGTAGGAAGAGCAGGGATGTCAGTGAGCTCTGCTTGCGCAGAGCGGGAGGTGCTGGGCTCACCGCAGCCTGCCGGGGCCTCGGAGGAGCTGCAGAAGGACACGAACCATCGCGCGCAGCCTGGAGGGGGGCGGCGTGCAGGTGGGAGCGCCGATTCGCCCCAGGGACGTCGTGGCGAGCAGGTGGGCAGCAGAGGCAGGATGGAGGCACCATGTGTAGCCTCACACCGGAAAAGATCAGGTCCCCTGCGACGTCCGGGCTGAGAGACGTGTGTTCCTCACACCTGCTCCAAACATAGTCCTGTTGGGTGATATTAGTAATTTATATATATAAAAATGGAGTCTAATTTTATTAGATTTATCTCTCCTAATTGTCAACTGTGAACTATTTCCCAGTGGATATGTAGCAGCAGAAAAATCCTGCCAGGATGTGTCAAATATAGTAGGAACCAGAGGAGGAAAAGCTCTGATACTGCATCCTCTCCCAGCTTTGACTGGGGGGGACGCATCAGCTGTAATCTCAAACTTTCACGTGGGGCCGCTCCGCGTTGCTGGTGCAGCCCTCTCCGTCCCACTGCTGGATGTTTATCTTGCTGGAGACGAGCCATACCCCGGAGAGCCTGGTCTCACTGAACCGGGCTGGAAAGGGAGAGCAGAAGCTAGGCTGGGGAGGGAGACGGGGCTTGCCGAGTCGCTGGCAGTCCCCACTGTTAGCGGGTGCTGCCCTTGTTAGGCGCTGTGATTGCTTCCTTAATTTCAGGTGCTGCAGAACATGCAAATTGGAGGTTAGGAGCTGATGGGAGACGTGAGGTTCTTGCAAAGAGGACGGGGAGCTGCCCCGGACGGCAGTGCCGTGGGCGCTGAGTCACCGTACGTGTCCTGCGGGTGGGTGGACACGGGAGAGGCAGGAGCGCATTTCGGAGAGGGTTAACAGTGCGGCGAGGGCTCCTGCGCCTCGTTGCCTTCCCCGGAGTCTGCATTTTTATGCTGATTGGAAGCCTGCGCTGTGTGTGCTGCTGAAATTGAATGTCAGGCTTTTGATTTTGTTGCTGGTCTCTAATGAAATTTGACATTTAATGGTGAGTGCAGCGGCAGCGTGTGTGTGTGTGATCGGAGCTTGATTAGCGCGCTCTAATTGACAGTAATTAGGCAGCTCCCTGATTGTTTCTAATTCTGCTATTAATTGTAAGGAACAGTATGATTGAGGATAAATTTGGTGCGTTGCTGCTGGGGATGCAGCTTCTTCAGCTCCGTATCGGAAGCCTATTGAGACCATCACGCTTAGGTTCCTAAGTGCGGCAACCCCCGTCACCTCGCCTGGCGGAGCGGTGCTGGGAGGGAGCGATGCGCCCGCGGCGGGGACGCGGGTCCCGGCAGGACCCCCGAGGGCCCGGGAGCGGTTCCTTGCAGACCACGGGCCTCGCCGCCCGAGGACGGGGCCGCTGAGCAGCGCGCGGAGCCGCTCGCGGGGTTGGCGCGTCGGGCCGCCCCGTGCAACGCGCCTGCGCTTCGTCCCGGCCGCGTAGCCGGCGGCGCTGTCTCTGCGCGGTCGTCGCAGTGCCGTGGTGTCGGGGCTGCCCCTGCGTAAGGAGCCTCCCGGCCTGGAGCCGGACGGGGCGTTGGAGCTGCCCCGTGGGATGGGGCTGGACGTGGAGGCTGTCCTGTCCGGCAGGGCCGCGCGGTGCTGAGCGCGGTGGGGCGCTGGCGCTGTCTCTCTCTCTGGTTGCCTTTGGAAAGGGCAGATTCTCCTTGTCTGTGTGTACATTACTTTCTTTATCCTTGTTTCTAGCTAACGGCACTGCCGATTCTCTCAGCTCCAGCCCAAACATTTCCAACGCTGCCAGCCCGAAGCTGGAACCACCTCCGTCGCCGCATGCAAACAGGAAGAAACATCGCAGGAAAAAGAGCACAGGGACAACTCGGCCCGACGGCCCCAGCGCAGCAGCAGAAGGTAGGAAAGGGCTGCTCCTCGGCGGGCAGCTCCGCCAGAGCCAGGGCGCTGGGAGCCCAGGAGTCCCGCTAGGGTGGCGTCCCGGGGACTCTGAGAGCTCCTTTGTGAAGCTGGCTTGGGCTGAGGCAGAAACAAACAACCGGCCCATCTTGATTTGCCCTTGATTTCTCACCTGCAGTGGAAGCAGGACTGCCATCATGCCTGTGACTGCATCTACCATTAGTGGTGATAATTAATAACTCTATTAGAAGAGCTGACAGCATACCGTATAGTTAAGGTTGCCAAACACTTCCTACCATAAGAACCTATTTTTGTTTGCTTGTAAGTGTGACAAACTTTCATAATTTAAAATTCTTATACTGGGCATCTGCCTCAAGCTGGGGGGGGTTTCGGAAAAGTTCATCCAAGCCAGTTGAAGAAATATACGTTGTTTTGCCTATGCTAAATGTCCTCATGGTTTTCCTGTTGAGAAATTCTGGTGTCTCCGTGACTCTGGAAAATGGACCTGAAGCTCGGCAGGGAGCTTGCAGAGCACAGGGAGGCATGTTTTGCAGCCCCTTTGAGAATCCATCCAAATGTGTCCGGGTAGAGATTAACTTGGCAACCACATGCTCCGAAGCCTGCATCTATGGTCATCCTCTGTAGATAAAGGGATCCTCAGTCTGTAAGAATTTGACTTTACCCTAGGTCATCCTGCCCCATAGCACTCGATAAGCTTTTGTAGTAAACCAAAATAAAGTTCTAACTGAGATGGCTAAAGGCAGGGGGAGAGGGCGAAGTACAGGTGTTTGTTTGAAACAAAAGGCTACTGTAAAACAAAACGGAAAATGCAGTCTGGCCTGTACTGGACAAAACACACTGTAGCTGCCCTGGCATCTTGCTCCAAATTACAGGTCAGCCTGTAGACCAGTGGCCCAGGTTGTCCGTGGTATAGCAACTTGTCTTCAGTTCTCTCTCTTACAATCGTCATGGTGATGATCTGCATTGGAGTTTGACAACTCTGTTGTAGGTGATCTTCACCTGAAAACCACTGATTCTAGGAAAGACTTCCCCTTTGCAGTGGCTGATTCAGACATCTTGAGCATCACTTGAGTCTTTAATGTGCCCTAGATTTCTCGCATAAAGCAAAAAGTATTGATTGTACTTACATCTTGTTAAACTGATATGTTCTTAGCTCAGATAAAAGCAGTATGTTGACTCTTTGGACACATTACTGCCCTTCTCACATCTACTCTCAGTTTGCAGTTTCTGGATCTTGATAGATAGGAATGCGTTCTCAGTCCCGTGCTTTGACAAAGAGAGAGACCTGTGTTCTTTATGTATCTGAAAAGAGGAATACCAAAGAGTAGAATGACTTTACACCCGCACGTGGGACTAAGAGAGTGTGTACTAAAATCGTGTAACTAACAGAGAGCTTGGAAATACTGGAGAGAGTTCAAAAGAAGGTCCCAAAATTGATTCAGTGCTGATGAACACATTTATGACATGGACATTAAGGTATTCAGCTTACCAGAATGAAGACTGAGAAGTGAAAGACCGGTGTTATCAGTACTTACAGAAAAAGAAATCTGGTCCTGCAGGACCATTCAGCATAGCTGATAAGGGCCTAAGAAGGTGCAGAGGCTGGAGTCTGAAGCTGCACAAAATTGAATACAATTTCTTAGTGGAGAAGGTAATTAAAAATGGAAACACTTTTACGAGGCAAGGGAGAGGACTAACCACTGCTCGAAGTGTTAAAATTAAATGAGTTACTTTTCTGCAAGGCGTGTTTGACCCAGCCGCTGGCAGAATTCCCTGGCCTCTGCATGCAGGTCATCAGAGCAGCCTGTTGTAGCCTTCCTTCTTGGCTGCCCGGTCCTGACTCTTTGAGCCATCCCAGCTTTCCTGTCATCTCATAGGGATTTTTTTCAAATACGTGCTCATTCTTGCTGCCCGTCCCTGTTTGGCAGTATCCTTGGGAGGTGGAGCAACTGAGGCTGCGCGGTGTCCGTATGGCGCCACACGATGTGTCTGAGGCATCGGAATATTTTCTGTTATTCCCTGCCACGGTGTTTTGCTGAGGTCTTGTGCTACGTGCAGTGATAGCCAGGCCCTTTCTTGGGTTGATATAGTTAATTTAGAACCGTGTCAGGTGCTGGAGTAATGTAATTTTTTCCTACAATGTGCATTACTTCGCATTTATCAACATGGAACTTCATTTGCCAGTGAAGTGTCAGTTACCAAACTTCATTTGTCACCGCACGGAACTTGCGCACAATTGCTCCTCCTGGCTGCCAGAAGCCTCTAGCACCAGAACTGAGAGCAGGAAAAACGTCTCCCCCGTTATCTTCAGTTACCGCTACTGCTGGGAAACGTGGCAGGCGGTTGCTTAACCCGCTGCAGTGCAGGGTGGGGGGAGAACGGCAAGGATACGGCTGTGAGGGGTTACCAGGACCAGGCGGAGACAGGAGGGGCACCGTGGGGCAGATATAGGGCAGTTATGATCTGTCATCGCATGAGCCGTCCTCCCTCTGTACCTCCAGCTTGAATTTAGTCTTTCCAAGTCCTCATATCCTTCCGCAGTCAGCAAATAGGTGCAATGTCCCCTGGCTGAATGCCGCAGTTGGCAAGCGGAGATGGTGAGAACCTCCTGCTCCCAGGTGCACGCTGGATCAGAATGGCCCCATGCAGTGTCTCACACATGTAATACGGGGTGGTGGGTTTTCAGGCTTCCCAGCTGGCTTTTTAAAAACTTACTCTTGTATTTATTTTTGCTGTAATCTACTGTATTAGAAAACCGAGCAGATTGCGAAGTCGGGCTTGCAAAGGCTAGGTCGGTGCTGTCAGCCTCACAGGCCTCCCTGGATCATCCCGTCCTGGGGAGGGCTGTGCACGGTAGAGGCCCAGAGCAGCTGTGCTGGCACCCTGCAAGCTGCACCTTCCCCTGGGTGCTAGAGGCTGTTTGTGGAAGTCGGGCACTGCTTCTGGGGGGAAACGGCACTTAGAGCTCCAGATTTTGGTCCTGCTCTAGCCAGTCTGACACTTCAGTAGCAAACAGCTGCATAGCGTGTTTGTGAGGTCGGAGGGACGTCTGTCTCTTTGGGAAATCGCAGAATCACGGAATGGTTGAGGTTGGAAGGCACCTCTGGAGATCATCTAGTCCAAGCCCTTGCTCAAGCAGGGTCACCAAGAGCACATTGCCCAGGACCATGGCTTTTGAATGTCTCCAGGGATGGAGATCACACGTTCCTTTCAGGAGGGCAATCCCTGGCCCACCGTATGTTTGATGGGCACTGAGTCTCTCCCAGCCTGCGGCACCTTCACAGGGCTTTTTCTGAGAGTTGGGCCGCTGGTTTGTCTGTGTGCTTGCCCCACCACTGGACCTGCTCCTGGGAGCCGAGGAACCGTCCTGGCTGCACCTCAGGGCACGGTGGCTTGTCACCCGGACCAGGCAGCCTAGGACGATGTGCGGGAGTGATCTGGGATTGATGTCCGAGTTGTCCGTTTCCTACAAAGTCGGGGCCAGCCGTAGACTGGCGCTACACCCGGGTCACGATCCCGCCTGGCAGCCAGCACCAGCAGTAAAACCTGACGGAGGGTAATGAGCCTCGGCGTGAGGTCCCATCCCGATGCCCTAATGGTCAGCAGCTGGTTCCAGCTGCGGATCAGGAGCTGAGCGTTGCGCCACGTCACGGTCACGGCTGATGGCTGAATATTGCTTATAAGTATGTCTGGTTCTTCCTTGCATCAT
>NW_020450985.1:227703-239146 GCF_003343035.1 Apteryx rowi
CCGGCCGCCCGCCTTGGGCATGGCCCAGGCTGAAGCCCGCGTGCGCAGGGCGCGCGCGTCTCAGGTTAGCATCCTGGGAAAGTTGGTGAGGTCTGGGGATAAATTGCCATCAGTTTATCTCATTTAGGAGGTAATCAGAGCCGGGGACGTGCGGAGCAATTGAATCTTAGTTGTTCTGAAGTATCATAAATCAAACGAGCTGTTGCTTTTTTACATGGTCGCATGTTAAAGAGAGCGCGGTGTCAGGCTGCTAGGGAGCATCCGCAAACTCCGGCAAGCGTGGTGTTGGGCTGCTGGGGAACGTCACCGAACCCGCGAGCGTGGCGCGGGGCTGTCAGCGAGCACCCGCAGACCGGCGGCGGCGGCGGCGGCAGGCTGTCGGGGACGTCACGGCCTCGGGGAAGAGCCGCTTCGCCGGCGACGGGGCGGCAGCGGCAGCCCGCTAGGGAGCATCGGCAAAGTCTGCTCGCGATCGCAGCCCGGCGGGAGTGCTCCGGCCGGAGGTGCCCCCATCCCACCTCCGGCTGGCACGGGGCCTCTTCTGTGCCCCAGCCCTCCGGCTTCTGTGTCGGGGCGGGCAGGAGGGCGCCGGGGCCGCCGGGCGCGCGCGGCGGCGGGGAGCACCTTCGCGACGCTCCCTGCGCCAGCATCCCCACGGCTGCCAGAGCTCCGGGGATAATGAACTTCTCATGTGCTTAAAGAGTGATGCAGGGTGCATGGCGAGAAGCTGACAGCCCCTTAATGTGCTTCTCAGTGGCGGCCAAACGACGCGGTTTTGTCTTTGTTTTTTAGTTTTAAAACCCACGGGAAATTGATGGCCAGTAAAGAGTTGTGTTGGGGCGATGCGCGTGATTAATGCCAACTGTCAGGGGCTGTCGGGAGGCCGATCTCGGCAGGCGGGAGCGCGGGGCTGAGCTGCGCTTACCAGATTGCTGGGGATTCCAGCTGCTGTCGCTCAGCTCCCGCCTGCCCCACGCAGCGCGTGTCACCCTGCATCCCTTCCGCCCAGCCTCTTAATTCAGCGCTAACAAGTCGCTCTTGCTCATTAGACCCCACGAGCTCCCCGCTCCGTCCAGACGGGAGGAAAGCAGCCCGTGTCTGGGCATCGCCACCCCAAGTCCTCCCGTCTCTCAGCGCTCCCCGGGGGAGCCCGTCTGCAGCTTCGTGTTACCCTCGGAGAGACCACGCACGCTCATCCCTAACCCCTCTGCTGCCTCTTACTGTGAGCCTCTGCATGCACACAGCAAGCGTGTGCTGGCAGTGCCCTCCCTCCCACTGCCCCGGCGTGAACCCCCACAGTGTGTGCACCCACCTCGTGGACCCCCAGTGCCTCCCGGTCCCCCGCATTGCATGCACACACTGCACCCCGCACTGCATGCACACGCTGCACCCCGTACGGCCTCACCCCGCAGCGTGCACGCACACCTCATGGACCCCCAGTGCCTCCCAGTCCCCTGCACCGCATGCACACACTGCACCCCGCACCGCATGCGCACACTGCACCCCGTACCGCATGCACACACTGCACCCCGTACAGCCTCACCCCGCAGCATGCACACACAACCCTCCTCCCAGTCCCTTGCAGGACCCCGCTGTACATCGCAGCGTGCCCCCCCCGCCGTGTCCCTGAGGAGCGTCTCCCCTCCCGGACGCGCAGGCTCTGCTGCCCTTGCTCTCAGTCTGATCCACGCGTGTGCACGCATGCACACACGCGCGCGCCCCTTCGGTGCCCCGTTGTTCGGTTCAGTTTGCACATCTCCGCCAGCGTCACCGCGCAGAGCCCTCCCGGCCCCTTCCCTCCCGGCTCAGCGCGCCCCGGGGGCCGGGCAGGCGGGACGTGGGCGAGGGGATGCGCTGGCTCGGCTTGGGGCACGCCGGGGTCTCGGCGCGCCGGGTCTCCGCAGCGCTGTTCTTGCCGCGGCTCTCCTGGCGGCTCGTCGCTGCGGAGGGGGCCTGTCCCCGTTGCACTAATACAGGTTAGGAATATTGGGTTTAATGATCTGCAAAATGAGGAGGCAGCGAGCTGACATTTACGGATGGCGCTGCATCCTTCTCTTCCCGGGCGCCTGCTAATTTGTTGATATCCCAAACACCTCGTAATGATGTGGTACGGTGGCAGCTTGCAAACAAGCACCCTGAGGCCGGGGGGCTGCTAGCTGCCCCGCGCCTGGACGCTCTTCGCACGCTCGGCAGCGAGAGAGCGAAGCTGCCCTGGGAGCGCGGGGTCCCTGCGCCCGGGCAGGACCTGCCTGCCCTCCCTGCCTGCCTGCCTGCCTGCCTACCCCCACGCGCACGGAGAGCCCCCCCCTGCCTCCGCCTGCCTCCCCCCGTGTCCACCCCACTCGTGGCGAGAGCGGGAGAAGGGACGGGGCAGGAGAGGGGCAGCGTCAAGGGAGGAACTGGATGGGACTTGGGACCCGGAGCGGAGGTGAAAGAGGAGACTCCTGCCCGGAGAGCAGGTCGTGACGCTGGTGCGAGATCCTGCTCCTCCTTCCCTGGAGCTGCTCTTGCCGGGAGGGATGGGGAGGCATCCCACACCGCGCAGGGGCTGCATCCCTGTTTGCTCCGAGGAGGAGCTGGTTGGGGAGTTCTGCCCCGTGTCTCCTGCGCTGGCCTGGGAAACGGTCCGTGCCTGGGGAGAGCTCCGGCACGTCTCTGCCGCGCAGAGCTCTCTCCTTGTCCAGCCGTTGGGGCAGCGAGCGGTGCCCCGTCTCGTGCGCTGGCGTGGGGGGCTCTGCCCGGTGTCCTGCCCGCTGCGGAGAGGAGCGCAGCCCCACGCCCTGGCTGCTCGGAAAAGCGCCGTGCCATCGTGCCGGGTGAGGACCGTCGCACCGGGTCTCCCACACCGACTGGAGGAAGAGCTGCCACCTCTTCCAGGTCCTCCCTGGAGGAGCTGCTCGGCATCGCCGCTGGCGCGGGAGCGGGGAAGCAGTGCGCCAGCGACCGCGGCTTGTGCTCCGAGGGGGCTGCCCCAACCCTTCGGGTCCCGCCGTGGGTATTGCCTTGGGGTTTCATCCCGCACCCCGGGGAGAAGCGGGCTGTCCGTGAGGAAGGAGCTGGGGAAGCGCCATTTCCTTGACTCCCCGTTAAGGTCCCTGCGGTGGGATCTCCGGGCTGCGCTGTTCTGCGCTGATGCTGTTTGTAATCCGAGGCCCTTCACGGAGCAAGTTGGATCCCCGCACTCAGCTGTGTGCTGAGACTAAGCCGTTTTTAGCCACCCAGAAGCACCACTTCTGCTCGGAGCCGTGCTTCCTCCCACTGGGAGCGGAGAGGAGGACGCTGGCAAGCGCCGGCAGGGCAACTGCTCCTGGGATGCCACTGCTTCCCTTCCTCCCTGTGCTGCTCCTTCTTTCCCAACACCCGCTGCTGCTCCCGCAGGTGACAGGGCCACCGGCCCGTTGGGCATCTCAACGCTGCGTCACCTGTGGGCGGCTGAGCTCTGTCCCAGCCTGACTTCTTGGTGGAGCTTTACCCTCACCCTCCTACTTTCATTTTGCGCTGATTCCTGGCTCTGGATGTGAGTGTCGCCGTTCCCTCGGCTCTCCCCCGGCTCTCTGGTGCTCGTCGCTGGCTCTGAGCAGATGCTCCCTGCCCAGGGCCACCAGCTTCCCCGTCCTGTGGCAGTAGGAGGCTGGGGAAGGGTGAGTCCGTGGGGGCTGATCACCTAGGTGCAGTCGCTGCAGGAGTCCTCCTCCAGCCCACGCAGCTTGGTGACTCGGCCGCTAATCGCGCCTGGGTGCCGCGTGGCCCTGGCCCGTCCTGGCGGCTGTGCAGTGCCCTCGCTAATTTTGCTCTCGTTTGGAGTCCTCATCGCTGGGCAGCGTTGGAGCTGGGTCACGGGGTTAACGCCCATTAGCAGAGCCGGCTCGCGCTGCGCTCTGCTCGGCAACTCTTCGCGGAGCTCAGTCTTTAAAACATCATCAAAAAATCATCAGGAGAGAGAGAGACAAGCGTGTTCGCTTCCACTGCCCACTAATTCTAATGGAGCTGGCCTAATGGACTCCCACCAGCACGTCTGCAGGCGGCCGCGGGGCCGGGGAGCCGGGCCCTGGGTTCTGGCCCCGGGATAGCCCCTGCCTCTGCCCTGGGGCAGCCGGGAAGGGCTCCCCCGCTCCCGTAGGGATGGCCTCCTCCCAGACCTTAGCCCTGTCAAAGCGGAGTTCTTCCGTCCGCCCCAAGCACCCGGGAGATCTCCGGCTATGATCTGTGGATCTCAAGCTGTGATCCTGCAGCTCGCCGCTCTCCTGCCGTAGCCGTGCTCCTCCGGAGCATCCAAAGAGGTCTGGCCTTGCAGTGCTCTCCTGAGTGGCTGCAGGGAGAGAAAGGTGGAGATTTTGCTTGCAAAAGAAGAAAAGCTGCTGTCCTTTGTTGGCTCTTCCCAGGCTCTGCCGAGAGCAACAGGCCCTTTGTTCCGAGTGAAACTGGAATTTGAGAGGCACAAAGGAGGAAAGGGAGTGGGAGTCCTGCAGCTTGCAAAGCCAGAGCTGGGGCTTTGGGTCTGCCTGGGGCCACGACCAGCGCTGAGGGCGGGAGCCCCAGGGCTCGGGGGTGTCCCTGAGCTAGGGCAGCACTCCTGCCGTGTGGGGACAGCCTGCCAGCGTGGGGCTGGAGCCCCGGAAAGCTTGTTGCTTCCCTGTGCTCAGCTGTGGGCAGCCCAGCGGGGGGGGGGGGGCTGCCTGTCCCTGCTCCGTGAGCATCCTGAGCAGAGGGTTAGGAGACACACGGTGCCCCCAGCCCTGTCTGCCTGGGGAGCGTGCTGGCACGGGGAGGCTTGGGCTGAGGTTTCTGCCCGCACGTTCGGGTCTGGATCAGAGCGGGGAGGTGTACTGAGCAAGTGAGGGGGATGAACAGGGTTGGTGGGGACGTGTGAGCCCGTGGCTGGCATCCTCGCGGTGTCCTGGGGGACTGTGCCAGCCTGCTGCTGCTGCTGTTTTGGTGGCAGCAGAACCAGCCTGGCAGTGGGGAGCACCTGAAGAGCATCAGCCAGCACGTTGCCCCCAGGTCCCCGCGGCTGGCCTGGGGAGTGGGCTCTGCAGCACTCTCTGACAGTTAGCAGCCACAGGTGGCTCCAACCAGGGACGGGAGAGAGTTAAGGATAGCAGGGCCCTTTCTGTGAAATTGGGGTGCCCCAGGAGTGGCTTTGTTGATCACTGCTGCAAGTGTGGCCCTGTCCAAGTTCTTGGCACAGCAAATGCTCCCTCAAGTCCCCGGGCACTCACTGGCCCCCAGGAAGAAATGCCACTCTTTCCTTCCTGGCTATTAATGCTTAGCCTCAGGCAACATATGATTGCAGTAATCGATCCTGCAGCTGTCAGCGGCCCGGATCCTCTCGTGGCTTCCTGCGTGGATGCAGCGGTAGAAGGAACTGTCACTAAACAGCTGGAGAGCTCAAGCCCCTGGACTGCAGCTCCCAGTCACAAGCTGGGATGCTGGAAGAGGTGGTGGCAGCTGAATCAGGCTGTTGTGTTCAGCCGCTTGCTTGTGAGTGGCCTGGAGCTGAGCAGGAGCTGGCATGATCCAGCTGAGTGCAGCGGTCATAAGGTCGTGTTGCCTGACTGCCTGCTGCCATCAGTGGTTGGGTGCTCCTTGCCCGTGTCCAGCGTGTGGCAATGCTCGGGAGGAGGCTGGTGCTGTCTGGCCAGGTAGGCAGAGGCTATTAGCCAGGCTATTGTCCGGTTACCTCTTCTCCTCATATCTGAAAGTTATATCAGCTCTGTATTTTCCCATTCTTTTTTTTTGAGCTGGCATCTGGTGTTCTTGGAGCAAGCATGTCTTTAGGGTGGGAGCTGCGTTAGCTGCAGGGAGCTCCCAAGAGGAGGGGTTGCTTGTCCTCTGTCTGGGAGCTGGAGGAAGGGGCAAGGTGTTGGGCAAGCTTGATTTCCCAGTTAGCCAAGTACATCACGGAGAGGGCAAGAGTCCCACAGCATGACTGCCAACACGCTGGAGTCTTGTCCTCCTCCTGGCATCCCAGAACCTCCAGCTCCTAGCGGGAGGAAGGGGATTGCAGATGTCTTTCCCCAGGAGAAGAGTCCCAAGCTGAATATAGGAAGAAATGAGTGAAACAGCTTCCCCTTCCTACCCAGGAAAGACAAGCCAGTTGGCACTTGCACCTGGAGAGCCCTTCACCCTGGAGTCATTTAATCCTCCTGAGCATCTGCTGGGCAACAGCTGGTACCAGGCCTTGCACTCCTGCACCAGCTCATTTCATCAGCGCTGATGATGTCCAAGCCCCTGTGGCTCCTGCTGGGGTCTGTGCAGGACACACCATGGAGTGCTCTCAGCAGTGGCACAGGACAGGCATCTTTCCAACCAGATGTCACTGGAATTTTAAACCCCGACAAAATGCAAGATCCTGAGCCTGCTGGGTGAGAAGTACGGCTCTCTGCACCACGGCACCGTAGCGGGAGCAGCATTTTACCCTCAGATTGTTCTGGAGTAAGCAGCTGTATGTAACGGGGACACTGAGTTGGGTGCTGTGCCTGGTACTTGTTAATGCCGGTGGTGGTACCTCCAAATGAAGCGAGACCCTGGAAGGGGCACCTGCAAGAGGGAGGAAGGGCTACGCTCTCCTGCCGCTTTCCGCGGCTGCACCGTTGTCTTGAGAGGAGTGTTTGTGGACAGAGCTTTGCTCTGGACCTTGCCAGGCTGCCCGGAAGCAGCCGGACTTAGCTGAGCCCTCGGTGGGGCAGAATCGGGACCAGACTGGCAGCCTCTGCTCTCTTTGGTTAGCTCTGCTTTGGGGGTGCAGCAGGCTCCTCCATCACTCTCCCCTTGCTGTGTCCCTCCTCAGTGAGGGACCCCCGTGGCCTGCAGCTCGCCGGGGTGGCAAGTCAGGGTGGAGGAAGGGGCCACCGCGGACCAGGCTGGGTGCCTCAGCCTCCGTGCTGTCTCTGGAGCTGTGCAGTTGACTCCCTGCTTTTAATAGAGAGCTGGGAAGGCACATTATGGAGATGAGGGTGTTATTTGCATAACGCTAATTAGGTAATTACAAATCATTTTGCTATGAGCTGAAGCGTGTGCTGTGACATAACGTTTATTAGTCATTCCATTCAGGCCCCGCTTAGTTAAGTCATTTACTGCACTAACTACTGAAGTTGGCAATAAAAGGTAAATGCTGGTGCCTGGGTGCGACGATGAGACAGGGCACCGCCCCATGCAAAGCTGAGGCCTGCGTGCCCCACATCCGTGCACCCCACGGCATGGGCTGGCAGGGACAGGGCCCTGTCCTGGCAGCCGGGGCTGGGGAGGAATTGCAGCAGTCAGAGCGCTGGCCGGCGATGGAGACCACGTTTTATGTCTTGCTCCTCCACAGGCTCTCGCGGGGGCTCCAGCGCTGGTGCTAGGCAGAGCTGTGGCTGCGGAGCCGCTTGCCTGGCCCTGCCCTCCCAGCCGTCCTGCCCTGCCTGCACCTCCGCTGCCTGTCGCTGTGTCCCGCGTCAGCAGCTCCTGGCTGCCTGGCTTCCAGGCACCCCGTGGCCACCAGCCTCCCAGGCTGGGGGAGCTGGGCATCACCTGCCCAGAAGGGCACTGAGAGAGGAGGCGCATCGGGGCCGAGGATGGCGTCACCCTCGCCTCTTTGTGCCTCCTGCCCTGGTCTCTGCGACTTGGCGCTTCTGCATGGCAAAGCAGTGGTCATGCCCTGTTGCACGGGGTCCGCAGAGCGCCCAGACACTGAGGGCTTCCTGAGCGGGGGGACCTGTCCTGCTGGGCTCTCGGCTGGCACGGCGCCCCGTCTCAACGCGCAGGAGGACCGTGAAGGGCTGCCGTTGAGCCCGTCAAGGACACTCCTTGCAGCTCCTTCCAGCCCAGCTTGCAGGGCTCTATCCCTGTAAAGCCCCTCATCACCAGGCACCGAGTGCTGTGGGCCCGTGGGGCTCTGGTGACGGGCTTGTTAGGGGGCACAAGCTTTGCCGAGGGGCTGGTCCCACTGCCCCAAAGGGCAGCAGCTTTCTCCGGAAGGGGGGACAGTGCAGAGCATGGCTAGCAGGGCAGAGGCAGCTTCTAGGAATCCTGAGCCGCAGCATTCCCAGATTTCCCTGCGCAGACCATTCAGAGAGTGAGGCTGTCTGTTTGTGTGCAGACGGGCTAGCCCACGCTCGGTGGCGTCTGGGCGCGTGGAGCTGCGTGCTGTGCAAGCAGCGGGAAGGGACTGGCTGGCACAGAGCTCCGCTTCCGTGTTGCAGGCACTGCAACTGTCCGCACTGTCCAAGCCTCCTGGGGGCACGATGCTGACCAGTCCTGCCACGGGCCGTCGCAGCCGGAGCCCGCGGGGGTCTGTGGGCTCGCGCATCAGCGTGCATGCACCCCTCCTTCCCTGTCCCATGCTATGGCGCACCTTTCTTTTCCAGAACCAGACGAGCCGTTTGAGTTCATTATCGTATCCCTGACGGGCCAGACATGGCTCTTTGAGGCCTCAACATCAGAGGAGCGAGAGCTTTGGGTCCAGGCCATTGAGAGCCAGATCCTGGCTAGCCTGCAGGGCTGTGAGAGCAGCAAAAATAAGGTAAGAAGCCTTGACTGAGTTCTGCTTTCGCCCTTCTTCTCCAGCATCTGCTTTGCTGCATCCTTCTCTCTCCCACGCTCCCCTCTCTGTCCGGGCTGGACCCTGTCCTGAGTCCTCTGCTCCCAGTGAAGGTTGCATCCTGTCCCTGGGAATGCACCATTCCCTCTCTGGTCTTGCTGTCACCTCTGAATTCCCTGCCTCTCCGCAGGCTGCCTTCAGCCCCGCTGAACCGTCCGCTCCCAGCGAGGGCTGGATCCTGCACTGTCTGCTCCCCTCCTTGTACAGTTCTGCGTTTTGCTCCCTGCCTTCTGGCCCTGCATCCCCTGCTCCTGTCCTGAGCCAGCTCATACCTGTCCGTATCTCTGTTCCCCCCTGGATCCTGTTCTTGGAGTTTCCCTGCACTGGATGCTCCTCCTCCAGCAGCATCTGTTGGGTGCCCAGTGGAGCAAGGTGCTGGCAGCTCCCCCGGGCAGTTCTGCACACGGTGATGGGAGGACACAGGACAGGGTGGCAGCCAGCCTTGAGTAAACGGGGTTGCCGTGCTTCTTGTTTCAGGCTCGGCTGGGCAGCCAGAGCGACGCGCAGGCCATGCAGGCCGTCCGCACTGCGCGGGGGAACAGCTTCTGCGTGGACTGCGACGCGCCGAGTAAGGAGTGCTGCGCTGGGAGATGGGGCTGCCCGCTCGGGAAGAGAAGGGGGAGTCCACCCCAGCGACCCTCCCCTCTCACCCCAGAGGGACCTACCCTGTAGGGCTCTCTTGTCCTCTCCTGGAGGGACCCATTCGTTTGGGACTGGGACGTGCCCTGTGGGACTGACCCGCCTGCCATGCTGCTCCACGGCCCCTTTGCTGGCCAGCCCCGGGTCCTTGCCTCCCTGCGCTTTTGGAGCACTGGGTTTGGAAGGAAGTTGGTGGGCAGGTCCTTGCAAATCTGGGTCTCCTGGGTCATGGGAGGGAACCGGTTGGTGAGTCTGCGCTGGCATTAACCCCACCGCACCGATCTTGCCGCCCTCAGATCCGGACTGGGCCAGCCTGAACCTAGGCTCCCTCATGTGCATTGAGTGCTCGGGGATCCATCGTAACCTGGGCACCCACCTGTCCCGTGTGCGCTCCTTGGACCTGGACGACTGGCCCAGCGAGCTTCTCATGGTCATGACGGCCATCGGCAACGCCCTGGCCAATGCTGTTTGGGAAGGAGCAGTGGAAGGCTACCCCAAGCCCACCCCTGAGAGCAGCCGGTAAGGGACGAGAGGGGCTGCGGAGACGCTTCTCTGGCAACCGCACCAGGAGGCTTGAGGGCATCGTAGGCGGTTGGAAGCAGCAAGCCAAGCAGGGAGGTGGGTGGGAAACCTCCAGGTCCTCCGGTGTCCAGAGGTTCTGCCTGCTGCCAGGGCGTAAGAGGCCTTCTCCTGCTGTCCCGGCGGGGACTTCGGGGCCGGCCGTGGCCATACAGAGGCTGCTGGAGCCGTGGCTGGCTACGAAGCAGAAGGGGTTAACGGAGACAGCTTGGCAGCGTCTGTGGGTCTCGAGGGTGCGTCCCTTTCAGGCCCTTGTCTGTCCCTATCGGAGCGACTCTCCTGTCACTCATCCCAACAAGAGCCCATTCTGCGGCTTATCAACGGATAAGAGCGGGTCAGGGGGCGGCGGGAGTGAGCATGCTCGGCGCGGGGCATTGATGGCCGCTCGCCAGATGCAGATGGATAGAATGGCAGCAGATAGCGGCGGCACGGCGCGCATCGATCCGCCCGGCCCCGCAGCCCCAGGCGGGACGGACGCTGCCGCCGCCTTTGTTTGCGCCGGGCGAGACGGCAGCGGCGATAACGCGCCTCCCGCGGCGCCGGGCTGCCGTGCGCAGCAGCTAACCTTTTCTCGCCGCTGGCCGGGGCCCACGCACAAGCGCAGGACGCAGATGGTCCCCTGGCTGTCAAGTAGCGGGCAGGCAGGAGCGCGTGGAGGGCACCGGCGCGGGGGTGCGTGTCCTTTGCCTGTGACACGTGTGGGACGTGGCTGTTGCGCGCTCAGGGACGTGGGTGCGCGGCGCGCGGGGAGGTGCAAGCGTGCGCAGCGGGACGAGCGCACGGGGTGCGTGTCGGGAGCAGCGTGCCGTGCAGCGCCCCGTGCCGGCCACGCGCGCCCTGCAGCACACGTGTCACCGCCCGTGCGTGCCGCGCGCGGGGTTGTTCGCGCGCGTGCCCCGTCCGTGGGGCCGGGCAGCCTGGCGCGCCCCGCAACGGCGACCGTGTCCCGTCCGGCAGGGAGGAGAAGGAGCGCTGGATCCGGGCCAAGTACGAGCAGAAGCTCTTCCTGGCTCCTCTGCCCCAGTCGGACATCCCGCTGGGGCAGCAGCTGCTGCGGGCGGTGGTGGAGGACGACCTGCGCCTCGTGGTGACGCTCCTGGCCCACGGCACCAAGGAGGAGGTGAACGAGACCTACGGGGACGGGGACGGGCGCACGGCGCTGCACCTCTCCTGCGCCATGGCCAACGTGGTCTTCACGCAGCTGCTCATCTGGGTAAGGCAGGGTCCCGCAGCCCCCCCGGCCCTGCGCCCCGTGCTTCCCCCGCGCAGCGCCTCCCCGCTCCCAGGCCGCGCCAGGCTCTCCTGCCCCTCGTCCTCCTCCGTGGATCCCTGCACGTGCCCCCGGCACGGCCCGTCCCGCCTCGCGTTCCCCTCCTGCGGCCCCGGCCCCGTGCCTGCGCGGCGCCCGGCGGCTGCTGACCGGCTCTTTCCCTCCCGCGCAGTACGGGGTGGACGTGAAGAGCCGGGACGCGCGGGGGCTGACGCCGCTGGCCTACGCCCGGAGGGCCGGCAGCCAGGAGTGCATCGACATCCTGCTGCAGCACGGCTGCCCCAGCGACGGCGCCGGCACCGCGCTGACGCCCAGCCTGCCCCGCCGCAACGCCAACGCCAACAACAACGCCTGCGCCGCGGCGCCCGCCGACC
>NW_020450985.1:240286-247295 GCF_003343035.1 Apteryx rowi
GCCCCACGTCCTGCCTGCCACAGGGGCCCCGCAGCAATGCCCTCCCTGCCACTGTGCCCCACGTGTGGGGGTCCAGCTGGGACCCCGCAGTGCCGCCCAGGTGCTGGCCCCATCCCGCACATGTGGGTCCAGCCGGGACCCTGCGGTGCCACCCCGTTGTGCTGGCCCCGTCCCGCACATGGGGAATCCAACCGGGACCCCACGGTGCCGCCCATGCGCTAGCCCCGTCCCGCTGTCGGGCCGGCAGCTCCAGGCGCCGTGCCGGGGTCTGCCCCGCGTTGCCCTGAGCCCTCCCGCGCTCGCGGCGCGCCGCGGCCCCTCGGCAGGCACGCGCAGCGCACACGCAGCGCACACGCAGCGCGCCGCTCGCGCACGCCCCAGCCCGGCGCGGGGTTTGGTTAATTTCCTGGCGACTGCATTAGCGGGAATGGAAGCCGAGGGACGGCAGCTCCTCTGGGGCCCATTAATCATCCCCCTCAGACAAGCTGCCTTGATTACAAGTGGCAAGAAATTCATTAGGGCTGCGGCTCTGACAACTTTTATCTGCGCGGCTGGATCTGACTCATTAGGCAGCCAAATTAAAGCCATGATGGGCCCTGATGAAATTCACTGCTTGTTTATCTTGTGCGATCTGATACATCTGCCCATACATCATCTCCCGCGCGGGATCCCGCCCGGCCCAGCCCCGGCGCCTCCCTTCCCATCCCATCCCAGCCCGGCCCGGCCGCGGCCGCAGCCGCATCCGTGGGAGGACGACCCCAGGGCCACGCGCTGCCCGTGGGGCTGCGCAGCCCTGGCTGGGGCCAGCCCTGCCACGGGCCGCGACACCCGTGGAGACCCTGGGACGGGGACGGGCGCCGGCCCCGCTCCTGAGCAGGGGATGCACGGCAGCGTCCGGCCACCAGCCTTGCTCCGCTCCACCAGGGACAACTGTGACCCCGCGCTGGGACGGCGTCCTGGCGAGCAGGCGCGTCGCTGCCCCGGGGACCGGCCCGTCCCGCACACCGCTCCGGCAGCGGGTCCGGGCACCCCAGCAGCCACGTGCACGTCACAGCCCTGCATACGTGTCACAGTCCTGCGTGTGCATCATGGCCACACGTGCACAAGCTCAGCTCGGCTCGCACATTGCAGCCCAACGTGCACACCGCTCTGGCAGCGGGTCTGGGAGCATGTCACAGCCCTGCATGCGTGTCACAGCCCTGCATGTGCATCATGGCCACACGTGCACAAGCTCAGCCCTGCACACACATCGCGGCCCAGCTTGCACATCGCAGCCTGGCGTGCACACCGCTTTGGCAGCGGGTCCGGGAGCCCCTGGCAGCTGCATGCACGTCACAACCCCACGTGCGTGTTGGTGGCCCTGCATGTGCATCACAGCCCTGTGTGCACATCGCAACCCGTTCTGCCCACCACTACTGCAATGGGTCCGGGTGTCCCCAGCAGCCGCGTGCATGTCACAGCCCTGCATGTGCTTCATGGCCACGCGTGCACAAGCTCAGCCCTGCGTGCACATCGCAGCCTGGCATGCACATCACAGCCTGGTGTGCACACTGCTTTGGCAGTGGGTCCAGGAGCCCCGGCAGCCACATGCATGTCACGGCCCTGTATGTGCGACATGGCCACGCGTGCACAAGCTCAGCCCTGTGTGCACACGGCGGCCCGGTGTGCACATCACAGCCCCATGTGCGTGCACGAGCTCAGCCCCGCGGACTCTCTCCCAGCCCAGCTGAGCCTCCTCGGGGTGCAGAGGAGCAGCCATGCAGTGGGGGGCAGCACGGCAGGGCCCCTGGCAGCTGCCCCATGTGCCCTGCTCACCCTGCTCGCCCCTGCCACGCGCAGGGCTGGCGGCCCGCGGGCAGCTCTGAGGCCGGTCTGGGGCTGCGGACAAGTCTCCCTCCCTGCGTCGCTGCGCGGGGAGATCCCGGCTGCGGCACCGCTGGGTGCTGGCGCCGGCCGGGTGAAGCCTGCCTGTGGGCAGTTTGGGGCCGAACGGGCTGCGCTGCCGGGCCGCTCGCAGGACGTCCCGGGCTGGGCAGAAATGGACTGCTGTCACCATCCACGGCGAGAGGAGACCTGATGCCTGGGAATTGCAGGGAAGGGAGAGGAAAGGCGCGGAGGCCCCACGGAGGCCCTGCGGAGGCCACAAGCCCGCGCAGCACCCGAGAGCAGGGCCGGGTCCCGGCACTGCTGGGCCAGGGCAGCCAGAGCCCCTCTGACCCGGAGGCATGTGGGGCTGCTGCCTTGGGCCAGGCCACCGTCACCTTGCTGTGCCGTCCCTGTGCCACCAACACGGCTGTGCTGTCCCTGTGCCACCGGCACAGCCATGCCATCCCTGTGCCACCACCACAGCTGTGCCACCCCTGTGCCACCGACACGGCAGACTGTCCCCATGCCATCAGCAGCACCATGCTGTCCCTGTGCCACCACCATGGCCATGCCGTCCCTGTGCCACCACCATGGCTGTGCCATTCCTGTGCCACCGACACGGCAGACCGTCCCCATGCCATCAGCAGCACCATGCTGTCCCTGTGCCACCACCACGGCTGTGCTGTCCCTGTGCCACCACCATGGCTGTGCCATCCCTGTGCCACCTCTGCAGTGGGCCATCACTGTGCACCAGTGCCACGGCGCTTGGGGACCCCAGCTGCTCAGCAGAGTGACCCTGCGATGCCGCGGCACTGCCATGCAGCGTGAGGCTGGGGACGTGGCCATGCCTGGTGCTCGGTCTCACCAGTGCTGACGGTGCAAGCCCCAGGCAGGTGCTGCGGCCGCCCAGCCTCTCCCGCTGCACGAGGGCTGGGGACGGGCACCCCGGGGAGCAGCACGGCTGCCACAGCCAAGGTGCAACAAGGGGGCAGCTGGGACTCCCCATGTGCCCCGTGTCCCAGTGCGCCTCGGTGCACTGTGGGGCAGCCCCACAGCTGGGACTCCCCACATCCCAGCGCGCAGTGGGGCAGCCCTGCGAGGAGCAGGCAGGGCAATAAGTAGGATCGTAACCCTGGACTTCAGGAGAGCAAACTTTGGCCTCTTCAGGGACCTCCTTGGAGGAATCCCATGGGTTAGGGCCCTAGAAGGAAGGGGGGGTTCAAGAGAGCTGGTTAATACTCAAACATCACTTCCTCCAGGCTCAAGAGCGGAGCATCCCTATGAGTAGGAAGTCAAGCAAAGGAGGCAGGAGACCTGCATGVAKGAGYAAGGAGCTCCTGGCAAAACTCAAGCAGAAGAAGGAAGTATACAGAAAGTGGAAAGGGGGACAGGCCACTTGGGAGGAATATAGGAACGTTGTCAGAGTATGCAGGGATGCGACGAGGAAGGCTAAGGCCCGTTTGGAATTAAATCTGGCCAGAGCTGTCAAGGACAACAAGAAGGGCTTCTTCAAATACATGAGCAGCAAGAGGAAGACTAGGGAGAATGCGGGCCTGCTGCTGCATGGGGTGGGTGCCCTGGTGACGAAGCATGCAGAGAAGGCAGAGTTACTGAATGCCGCCTTTGCTTCAGTCTTTACTGCTSAGGCCRGCCCTCAGGAAYCCCAGACCCTGGAGGCAAGAGAGAAAGTCTGGAGAAAGGAAGACTTTCCCTTGGTCAAGGAGGATCGGGTTAGAGATCATTTAAGCAAACTTGACACCCACAGATCCATGGGCCCCAATGGGATGCACCCACAAGTGCTGAGGGAGCTGGTGGATGTTATTGCTAAGCCACTCTCCATCATCTTGAGAACAGGAGAGGTGCCTGAAGACTGGAAGAAGGCCAGTGTCACCCCAGTCTTCAAAAAGGGCAAGAAGGAGGACCCAGGGAACCACAGGCCAGTCAGCCTCACCTCCATCCCTGGAAAGGTGATGTAGCAGCTCATCGTGGAGGCCATCTCCAAGCATGTGGAGGACAAGAAGTGATCAGGAGTAGTCAGCATGGCTTCACCAAGGGGAAATCATGCTTAACCAACCTGATAGCCTTCTATGATGGGATGACTGGCTGGGTAGATGAGGAGAGAGCAGTGGATGTTGTCTACCTTGACTTCAGCAAGGCTTTTGACACTGTCTCCCAGAACATCCTCATAGACAAGCTCAGGAAGTGTGGGCTAGATGAGTGGACAGTGAGGTGGATTGAGAACTGGCTGAATGGCAGAGCTCAGAGGGTTGTGATCAGTGGCACAGAGTCTAGTTGGAGGCCTGTAGCTAGCGGTGTCCCCCAGGGGTCAGTACTGGGTCCAGTCTTGTTCAACTTCTTCATCCATGACCTGGATGAAGGCACAGAGTGCACCCTCAGCAAGTTTGCTGACGATACAAAACTGGGAGGAGTGGCGGATACACCAGAGGGCTGTGCTGCCATTCAGAGAGACCTGGACAGGCTGGAGAGTGGGCAGAGAGAAACCTCATGAAGTTCAACAAGGGCAAGTGCAGGGTCCTGCACCTGGGGAGGAATAACCCCATGCACCAGTCCAGGTTGGGGGTTGACCTGCTGGAAAGCAGCTCTGTGGAGAAGGACCTGGGAGTGCTGGTGGACACCAAGTTGAGCATGAGGCAGCAATGTGCCCTTGTGGCCAAGAAGGCCAATGGTATCCTGGGGAGCATCAGGAAGAGTGTTGCCAGCAGGTCGAGGGAGGTGATTGTCCCCCTCTACTCAGCCCTGCTGAGGCCACATCTGGAGTACTGCGTCCAGTTCTGGGCTCCCCAGTACAAGAGGGATGTGGCACTACTGGAGCAAGTCCAGCGAAGGGCTACAAAGATGATTAGGGGACTGGAGCATCTCTCTTATGAGGAAAGGCTGAGAGAGCTGGGTCTGTTCAGCCTGGAGAAGAGAAGGCTGAGGGGGGATCTTGTCAACGTGTACAAGTATCTGCAGGGAGGATGTCAAGAGGATGGGACCAGACTCTTCTCAGTGGTGCCCAGCGATAGGACGAGAGGCAACGGGAACAAACTGAAACACAGGCAGTTCCATCTGAACATGAGGAAAAACTTCTTTACTGGGAGGTGACTGCGCACTGGACCAGGTTGCCCAGGGAGGTTGTGGAGTCTCCATGCTTGGAGATATTCAACAGCCATCTGCACACGGTGCTGGGCAAAGTGCTGAAGGTGACCCTGCTTGAGCATGGGGGTGTTGGACTAGCTGATGGTCAGAAGTGCCATCCAACCTCAACCACTCTGTGATTCTGTGAGATGGTGGGGCTGGAGCAAAGGAAGCATCAAAAAACGTTCAAAGCCCTGTTTAAGCTAAAAGTGTGGGCTCTACTGGGAGACAGTGAGAAGACCATGGCGCACAGGAAAATATGCTTGGGTGTGTGGGTGAAGGACTGTGTGCAGCAGTGTGTGTGTGCGTGATGCACTGATATTTTCAAGTGCAGATGTCTTTTGCTGTTGATGTCCCTCGGATGTTCCTGCCTCTTCTGACAGGTTTGCAATGGTTTTGGCCATTTCCTGACAGCCCCTGAAGTTTCCTAGAACTTCAGCTGGTTGGGGGCACATGGAAACACCAGAAGTTCCCTAGGGAGAAGTCTTTGGTTTTTCTTTCCCTCTCTCCTGCTCCACCGGAGCTCAGCCCTGGGACCTGGCACCTGCAGCATGTTTGCAGCTCCCATCCCACTATTCCCACATGTTCCCCTTCCTGCAAGTTTCCAGATGCAAGTTTCCAGATGTTCCGTGTACCTCTGTGGACACACACCTCCACCCCGATACTCCATTTCCAGGGCACTTTCCATCCACCATGTTCCACACACGCGCACACACATGCTCACGCGTGCCTGCGCACACACATACACACACACGCACACACCTCCCATGGCCAGGGTGCTCAGGTCCCTGCAGCCGTGCATCCCTGTGGTCCGTCACAGCTGGGGCTTGAGGTCCCTTTGAAGATGTGGGAGTCTTTGGACAGCTATTAGATGCTAACATGGTGTATGACACCCTAAAACTGGACCTTTACATGCTCATCTCCATCTCTTCGACTGGTTTTCCATAACTGCTTCCCTGTCATCCCTGGAAATACCTTTGGCCATCCCTGCTCCACGCTTTCTGTGTTGCCATCAATCCTGGCTCTCTCTGCAAGAGCGGGCACTGGGGTGTCGCAGTGTCCCAGTGACACCGCAGGCACCTGCGTCCCGGCTCGCTCCTGCCCAGTCCGGCCTGCCCGTGGGCCCAGACGCTCGGTGGAGGCCTCTGGAGGAGACACGGCCGGCAGCCTGCGCGAGGCCCGCAGTGGGACCTGCAGTCCTGGCTAATGAGGGAGCATCGGACCCTGAAATCCCATGAAGTGCTTTGTAATCCCCCAGCTCCTGAGTGAGCAGCAGCGCGGCAGTGTGGACACAGGTCCGTACCTCGGTCTTGGGTCGTTCGACGCTGAGGAAGCTCCCGCCAGGAGTTTGCACGCTGCCGCTGAGGCCGTCGCCACTGTGCCACGTGCTGCAGCAGAGCCGCCTGTGGAGGAGCTGGGGTGGTGGTCAGAGAGCTCATGACCCTTCCCAGGCATCTGGACAGCAGGAAGGGTGGTCACTCCCCTGCTGCACACGCGCGGTCAGCACCCATTTCCCCGCGCCGGGGTGCAGCTTCACGGTGTTGCAGGATTCCTGCAGTGATGACACCCACGCTCCACGGTGCAATCCGTGGGGTACGTCCCGGGAAGCAGGGAGCCTGACCCTCACGCCTGGCTCTGCGCCCTTGCTGCAGGCTGGGTGCATGCTCAGTGCCAGCTGTTGCCCCAGACCTTGGCCAGGCGCTCCCGGTGAGCTGCTCCCTAGGGACCGCACCAAGCGGCAGGGACTCCCTCCTGGCACAGCACGGCACAGCGCAGCACGATACAGCGCAGAGCACGGCTCCCCTGCCCCGCACGGCACAGCGCAGCGCAGAGCAGTGCAGCCCAGCGCAGGATTTCCTTGCCCTCCACAGTGCAGCATGCCGCAGCACAGCACAGCACAGCGCAGCACGGCACAGCGCAACCTGCCACAGCACAGCACACTGCAGCACCAGGCAGCGCGAAGCAGCGCTACGCAGCACAGCGCAGCGCAGGAAAGCAAAACTAG
>NW_020450985.1:248154-251914 GCF_003343035.1 Apteryx rowi
AGCTGCTCCTCGCTGGGGTCAGATGTCCCATCGCAGCTACCGCTGCACAGTAACTCTGAAAAGCAAAGCAGGCAGGACCTCCTGGAGAACTTCTCTGCGAGCCACTGGCTGATCAGCCAGTGCTGGAGAGGCTGGTTAATAAACACCAGCAGTGGCCACACCATATTTTGGCTCCTCATGTCTTCATACAAGCCCACTGCTAGAGAATGCTATGAACTCGCTTTGCTGCATTGAGAAACTGTCCCAAAAGGGGACTACTGAGTCAATAAATACCCTGTGCGATGCAATCACTATTCCTTTTCTAGTTCCATAAGAACCATTCTCCGGGTAAATGAGCAGGACAGGTCTGGGTAGAGGGAATTTCCTTGTCAGTGAGAAAACTGTCTTTGTGAGGGCCTAATAAAACTTGTATGCATGTTCTCATATATATATATACACACACACACACACACAGACACACACACGTATGCATGTGTGTCTATATATAAAATGCATATGTGTGTATATACATATAAATGTGTGTATACATAAATGTATGTCTATGCATGTGTATGCGTATCTCTATATCTGCCTTTTACAGTGTATAAGTGTGTCCGCATGTGTGTGTGTGTGTGTGTGTGTGTGTGTCTGCATGCACGTGGGGGGGGGGGTACCCACACGACAGTCCCTTTCCCCAGGCCATACTCCAGGTCAGGAGACAACAGACACAAGCCGGAACATGGGAAATTCCAACTAGCTGCAAGGAAAAAAAAAAAAAATAGCAGGAAGGCCATCAAACAGCGAAACAGGGGCCCGAAGAAGTGGTGGGTTCTCCACCCTTAGAGATACTCAAAGTCAGCTGGACAAGTTCCTCAGCACACTGATCTGGGTGGACCAGGCTTGACCTCCCGCGGTCCCTTCCCACCTGTATGGCTCTGTCACTCCGGGCTCTGGCTTTACTGCCAGTTTCTCGCTGTTGCTTTCTTCTCCCCACCCACCCTTAGCAGCACCCGCAGCCCCAGCTCATGGGGGCTGCTGCACCCTCTCCTCCACCGCGCCAGGAGGTGCTGGGGCCACTTTGCGCCGTGCCGGAGATGCCGTTCACTGGGTGCTGCGGAGCTTCGCTCTGTGCAGCGCAGGGGATGTCAAACTCGCTGCAGTGCACAAGGGCACGGGGCTGCCCCGCAGCTCTCCCCAACCCTCCTGCTGGTGGCAGTGGGTCTGTCACCTCCAGCAGCACCCGGCTGAGCTGTTTCTGGCCCCACACCTCCCTGCTGCGCCTGCAGTTATATGAACACGACTGTTTGTAGAGTTTCATTGTGTACTGGCTCTGGGACGGATACAATTAAAAAAAAAAAATTTTTTTTTAAGCTGCTGAAAGCTCCAGTTCTCAACTCCCCTCTACAGGCCGTGCGTGAACGAGCGTGTAGCCGCGGTGGGGGTGCTTTGCAGCCAGCGCTCGGGACGGTGCGCGCGGCTGGTGTGGCAGAGGTGAGTAACATGACAAACCGATGCCATCGCTGGTGTGGGATGCATCAAGACACAGGCTTGACTAGAAATGCCAAGTGGGGGTGATAGGGGGTTTTGGACCCTAAAACAAAATCTAACGCCTTTCAGTGACACTGGTCCCAACCCCAGGGCTGTGGGCATTTTCTCAGAGCACTTGTGCTGCCGAGCTGAGCTAAGTTAAATACCCGCAGTGACAGTGGCACAGACCCCTCATGTGGACACATTTATAGTGACAGAGCACAGCTCCTCGCAGCACAACTGCTCTGTCCTGCCTCCCCCCCCCCGGCTGGCCCAGCTGCACAGGCAGCAGCTCGTTGATGCAGGAGCTCTTGCAATTGCCACAAATGGCCTTCCATCCCTCCCCACGGCAGCCACGTGGGGCAGATAAGCTGGTGTCTTCTGCCTCAGACAAACCCAGACCCGGGAAGGGAGAAGACGGGAACACCTGAGCTGTGGTCCTCAGGTGCAGGCAGCTCTGACACTGCGCATTGAGGGAAGGGAAACTGTCAGCTCGCCGAGGGCAGGGCAGCCGGGGCAACTGCCGGAGGGCATTTACCTCCCCAATCCAGCGCGAATGCCAGCAGATGTTGGCACATGAGCAGTCCAAGCCAGGTCCAACACCAGGCCAGCTAGGTCCCAGGGATGCTTGGTCCTTTCCAGCTTGGTGGCATGGGATCTGCCTGGCCATGGCTGCAGGAAGACAGCCCTGCTCTGCTGCCTACGCAGGCACTGACAAAAACCTGGTCGTGAAAGGATCCTGCAAACCGTCTCAGGTCCCGCAACGCACATCTCCCTGGAAACGGGCACCACCTGGGCATCTCAGAGTGCAGCCTTGCCCCAAGGGTTGCTCCTCGCTGAGCAGCCCACGCAGGTCAGCAGCCGCGGGGCGGGAGAGCCGCCCCCAGCGCTTCGAGGCTGCCGGGCTCTGCACGAGGACTCAGCCGTGCAGCCCGAGCACGGGCCGTGCTCCAGATTAAGAGGACAAACTTGCCGAAGAGGAGGGCCACAGGGAGGGGGGAGCCCTCTCCCAAGCAGCGTGAGATGGGCCAGCCCTTGTTGTGGTGTCCAGGAAGGCCCGCACCCGGGAAGGTGAAGTCAGCTCCAGCCATCAGGGGTTTTTCCCCAATCTTCAGGAGCTGTGTCTCCCAGGGAAGGATGCCAGACACTAACTGGACCCTATGTGGCCTAAACTCCATATTGAATCCAAGAGCATTTGGTGTCAGAGCAGCAGTATGTCCCACACCGTGGGAAAGAACCTTTCTCTGTCTGGGGAACCTCAGTTAAGGCTGTGCAGATGTGTCAGCTCACTGTCCCCATGGGCTGGATGATATTCTCCAAACCAGTGACAGTCTTTCATGGCTGGATACCCAGTTAGCAGTGGAATGACATGGTCCTCTGCGCTGCTGACCCAGGCTGACCTACAACTGCACGCAGTTGTGCCAGTGCAGGACTGGACCTCATCACCCTCTGGGGTTGGGCAAAGTCATCTGAGATACTCCTTGGGTTCAGAAGCAACATGTCATGCAATAGGCCTCATGAGGAAAACTATTCCATCCTGGCTGGCCCACATGTGACAGCCCCTAACAGGGAGACTGTTAACACCTGCGTGAGTACACAGTGAGACCCAGCAGCTGCCCCAGGTTGGGGCAGGAGGCACAGTGTCCATGCCTGGCCATTCCTGCTCACTGCTGCAGGAGCCCCTGCAGCATCATGGCAAGAGAAGCAGCTGCTGGCACTGGTGCCATCGCATCAGTGAGATGCCTGACGTTTCCAGGACAGAGCAAGATGCTTACCTTCCTCTCCATCCAGCTGTGGGGTGGTGAGCCCAAGGCTGAGTGACAACAAGGAGGCCAAGCTGCAGGCGTCTCCATTCATTTCCCATGCAGGAATGGGTTGGAGGGCTGCTTGGTGGGGGAGGGAGGAGGAAAGGCTTCAGGGCAGGTCTCTTCCAGCAGGCAAAGTGTCCCCAAAGAGCTGGAGGGCATCGCAGACTTCGGGCTGGGCTACGTAGGTGCTGGTGGCACGTGGGGCTGCGCGTGCGTCGAGCTGGGCGCAGGAGTGCGGGGGCAGGCGTCTCGCTGGGGGGGGGGGCAGGGGCCAAGGGCAGGGGCATCTCCTCACCCTGCGGCTGGCACAAGGCCAGAGGGACGCGCAGGGCTTGGCCTGCAGGGAGAGCAGCTGGGCTGCTGCTGCTGCTGCTGCGGAGAGCGGGTCTTTGCGGGGCCGGGCCCGGCAGGACGGGGGAACACGGGCTGTCCGGGATGGGAGGTGC
>NW_020450985.1:253585-258003 GCF_003343035.1 Apteryx rowi
CAGCGGTCGGACCCGCCGGATCGCGCCACCCCCCGGGGTCTCCCCGCAGCCCCGGCACCTCCCGCACCGCCCGGCCGCGTTGACTCCCGCAGGTGAAGCAGCTTCCCAGCCCCCGGCCCGCACCGGCTCCGCGGCGGCACCGGGCGCAAGGAGCGCAGGCAGCGCGGGGCAGGCCCGGCGGTGCTGCTCTCCCAGCCCCAGCGCTGCCTGCGGCCTGGCCAGCTCTGCAGTGCAGCACCCACACACCCAGCGCATCCACGGACACCCCAGGGCGTGAACCACCCCAGCACCTGCCACTGCCCCCGTGCTGCAGCATCCCTGCCCCATCCCAGCAGAGCACACCGCTGTCCTTCCAGGGCTTGTCCAGACCTCCACTTCCTGAGAGCTTGCTTCTCAGCTCAACCCTCCCTCTGCCCCATCCCGCTGCATTAGACCACCTACTACTGTTCACCCAGCCAAGAGCAGCTGAAGGACTTTCCTGGAAACAGCAGCCTGACCCAGTGTCAGCCCAGCAAACCTTCTTTGCAGGGCTCTACAGGACGTGGGGTGTCCTGCTGCCAGCCGGCTCTCCCTCCCTCAGCCCAGGCTGCACTACAGCAGAGCTGTAAGAATGTGCTCAGGCAGCTGATGCTCAAGGCTTAGCTTCCTGCACAGATGGGCAGCCTGGCTGGGCAGGCTAGAGGCTGCCAACATCACCCAACAGACAGGACCTCAGCCCAGGCCACCCAGACAGGAGACAGCACTTGGACCACAGCAGACACCTCTATGTTGCCTGCAAGGCTACCGATAGGGAACAGAGGAATGAATCTTCTGCTTGCCAGCCTCTTGGACCAGCCTGGTCTCTAAAGGGTTAAACACCCATGGAGCAAGGGAGGAACTGGGAGGGAGAGAGTTGAGAGGAAGGAGGCCTGGAATCCAGTCACTTTCTTGGCAGAAGGGATCCAGCAAAGGTCTCACAGGAGATAAAGCAAGATGATGCTCTGGGCCACAGCCAGGGGTCAAGGAAGGAGAAGACCTTCAGCTACCCAGCTATGAAATAGCTGCTCCATCATGCTGAGGCCAGAAGACACCACAAAATTATCCAGGTCTGACCCACAGACAGGAACTGCTGCTGGAAGGAGCTGGTCCTGAAGCACTGCCAGCTTCAATACAACCCTACATACAGAAGGGGCATCAGCAGCTCTCCAAGCCTCTGAACAGTGTCCAGTGACTGACAATCTCACCCTGGGCCACTGCAGCTCCAGCTGGCTCACCTCTGCTCAGAAGGGAAAGCAGGATAGCTCTCAGTTGACTGAGGGTGCAGGGCTGAAAACACACAAGCAGCAACTGCAAGAAACTGCTTAAAGCCAGGAGTCATCCTTGGGAGCCTGGTCTTCATGGAGCTCCCCCATTCCTTGCTGGTCCTGCAGCAGGTCTGCGGCTTCTGGAGAGTGGGTGGTTGACTTCTGAGATATGGAATTATGTGCCTGCTCCTCCTGTTTTGTACAGCAGAAAGAAACACCTCCACCATTATGCTGCAGAAGAATAGACAGTACCCCTTTCTTCATGAGGGCCCTTGAAAGAGGCCCGAGAGGAGGGAGAATCTCCCATATACACAGGAGATGCAGCAAAGACCCGGAGAACTTGTGCTTGTGCTGCTGAGGAAGTAGCAACAGGCGTCGGGGAACACTTTGGCTGCCAAAGGTCTCATGCAAGCACTAACTCTGCCCAAGAACAGGAGAGCTTTCATTGCTGTGTACCACCTCTGCCCAGGGAGCATAAGGCCTTGACAGGTTAGAAGAGCTCTTATGAGGACATCCATATCTTCACCAAGACTGCTCATGTGCCCTGCCCCGAGTCTGCTCTTCCCTAGGGACAGGGGAGGGCATCCCAGCAGCCACACTCACAGACAGTGCTGATCTGGCAGTTTGCTCTCGTAGGCCTAGTCTGTGCCCGCTGGACACTGGAAGGAGACTGAGCTACCAACTGTAACATATCACCTCATAAAGCATATGCTATCTGTGGATGCACTTGTCCTAACCGGACCACAAATTTTAAACAGTCTCTAGCAGATTAACTTGTCTCCCATTTGTATCCTATAAAAGGGGTGGGTTTGCAAGGAACCTGGTGATAGAGTCTAAAACAGAGGGTTTTTACAAAGAAAATTGGTACCTTAGTCTGTTAATCTCCTAGTATTTCTTCATCAAGGAAGTAATGGAAGCAGTGGAACCCACCTGTCTGGTGGGAGGGTTTACTGAAACTTTCAAAGGTCTTTGACAAGAAAGAAAGTATTTATCATGAAGCAAAGTACTGTGAAATTGAAATATCAACAGAAGGCAATAGGCGAAGAATAGGATTGACCCATCACGTTGTTCTTCACAAATTCCTAGCTGTTTGGTGATCTTATTACAGAAATGGTAAGTACGGTGAGCAGAGACGGATGAGTGTCATAGCTGGCAAAGTTATTCAAGTCAAGGTGGAGTAGGGTCAGCAGGACCCAGATCAGGAACAAGTGTTGTGACAGCCAGCAGAGCCCAGTGTTGATAAACACACGAGAGCTCTTTGACATGTTCATGAGGAACAACACAGAACTTCTCCACCCTCCTCTTGACTGAATGTGGAGCTGCTATGTCAAGCTAATAAAGGGTCTGGGCCCACTATCTGGGTCTCAGTGGAGACCTCTGCAGCTCAGGAGCAAACAGGTCTCAGGAGCGGGGTGGAGGGCTGGGGCACCGAGTGCCTTTATCCTGGATGTCACGCACTTCGTTGTAGTTTCAGAAACAAACCAGCCTCCAGGTTTTTCTGCATCTTACGAACAGTTTCCCTGCATGCCTTTCCTCTCTCAAGAAGTGTGTCAACAGCCAGAAGCAGGTTTGAAACATTTTAGTTGCAGAGAGAGAGCCTAAAATAGAACATCGGCTCCTTTGGCTGATCCAGCAAGTCACTGAAGTGATCCTGCCCCAATGGACACCTGTATGATGGAGATGCTAATGGAGCCCAGGGAGACAAATAGTCATTTCACTTGATGTCAGCAAGACAGGCAGAAGGAGGCAGTTCTTCTTCACATGATTCTTCTACAGATAAGAGATCTGTGGAACACCTTGCCCCAGGATGTGGCTGATACCGGGTTTGTCTCTCTCTCTCTCTCCTTTCTGGTGAACTCTGGTGGTCTTCCCTGGACATCTGCTTTCGGTCAGTGTCACAAATGGGACACTAAGTCCAGAAGCATTATAGATGGTTTTAGATGTCTCCTTTTGTCATGAATCATCTTTCTCTCACTTCCTTGATTGTGGAGCAAGCCCACAGAAACCATCTCAGGTGAAAACAAGGATGTTCAGTAAAACAAAAACTAATGTCCATCTCCAAGAGCCTTGGCAAGTACAGTCAGGGGAAGTGTTAGGTAAAGCAGAAGGTGGGCACATTTGGCCTGACAAATCCTCTTGGACCTGGTCAGAGCAGCCCATGCAGTGAGGTCCATATGGGCACACGCCTGTGCCGGAGCGCAAGCATCATTCGTGCAGTGCAGGCTCCAGAGCAAGCACAGTGCTGAGAGACAGCTAATAGGCAACAGAGAGTGAACAGCGGCAGCAGGACAAATTTCCTTCCATCATGAGAGCCAGTTACGACAGGGCAAGCCCTAGAGATGATATTTCTCGACATCGGAAATGACCACTTCCCGGAACAGCCCGTCTGAGTCCCACAGGAGGTGAGAACGTGCTGGGCTTAGCTACAGAGGAGCCACGGAGGGAGATCAAGCACAGCACAGTTCATTTCCCTGTCAGCTGGGAAGATGCAGTGTGAACCAGCCGCAGGGCCAGCAAGTTTGGGCCAGGGCAGTTCTGCCCTGAGGAGACTCTCACAGCAGAATTGGGACCGCCTTCGGCTTTCGACTCAGCACAGCGGCCTGGGAGCACCGCAGTAACACTGAAGCCTTGGTAACCCACAAAAGCAGTGGGGATGCGAAAAGCCCCAGTTGTCCTGCTAAGGGAGTAGGTTCAAGGAGTATTTGAGCAGAGGCAACAGCCTGCTAAGGAAAGAACAGGCAGGGAAGGGAAAAGACCCCAGGTGGCCGGTGCAGGAGGTGTGTGGAGATGCTAAAGGGAGCTTGGGGAACAAACAGCCAAGCGCTGCAAGAAGCAGCAGGGACTTCTCAGCACAGACCCGTTCCAGGAAGCCCCTGAGAGAAAGGTGGGTCTCGAGGCGAGCGCGGGAGGCAGCTCTCTGCGCAGGCCGCGTCAGAGAGAGACACAGCGGTCGCTTTGTGCCAGTCTGCCCGCAGAAAGGAGCCCCAAGCCCGCCGCTGCGGAAGAGACTAAGAGCTGGAGAGGGCTGAGGAGCAAAGAGCAACAGGTCACCGGGGTGATGCCTGCAGGCTCGGGGAGCGGCCGCGGCTCACAAAGGCGACGGCTCCGCCCCGGCGGCGGCAGCAGCCCCGAGCG
>NW_020450985.1:260522-261053 GCF_003343035.1 Apteryx rowi
GGTGGGAACGGGGGGCCTCGGTGCTCCGCGGGGCGCTGGGGCAGAGCCAGGCAGGCGGCGCGGAGCCCGGGCTGAGCGGGGCCGCAGCCCGGGCTGCCCCGGCTTCCCGGAGAGCAGCCGCTGCCGGGGTGCGGGAGCACCGGGTTCACCGGGAGCAGCCGCTGCGGGGTGCGGGAGCGCCGGATTCCCGGGGAGCAGCCTCTGCGGGGTGCAGGAGCACCGGGTTTACGGGGAGCAGCATCTGCGGGGTGCGGGGGTGCGGGAGCTCCGGGTTCACCGGGAGCAGCCACTGCGGGGTGCGGGGGTGCGGGAGCCCCGTGGTGCCCAGGTAGCCGCCACCGCCGGGGTGCGGGAGCCCCGTGGTGCCCGGGGAGCAGCCGCTGCGGGGTGCGGGGGTGCGGGAGCCCCGTGGTGCCCGGGGAGCAGCCACCGCCGGGGTGCGGGAACCCCGTGGTGCCCGGGGAGCAGCCGCTGCGGGGTGCAGGGGTGCGGGAGCCCCGTGGTGCCCGGGGAGCAGCCGCTGCGGGGTGC
>NW_020450985.1:261358-293438 GCF_003343035.1 Apteryx rowi
CCCCGTGGTGCCCGGGGAGCAGCCGCTGCGGGGTGCAGGGGTGCGGGAGCCCCGTGGTGCCCGGGGAGCAGCCGCTGCGGGGTGCAGGGGTGCAGGAGCCCCGTGGTGCCCGGGGGGCGCCCGGCCCGGCGGCCGCAGCCTGCGCGGACCCCTTGGCGGGGGCACTCGCTAACCAGCCCGCGCTGGTCTGCAGCAGCGCAAAGCCCCGGGGCTCTGCCCCTCCCACCCACTCACGGCGAGTCAGACGCGCCCACGGGCTGCCAACGGGGCCTTCCGCGCGTTGACTCCGTCTGCAGAGCGAGCGAGACCAGCGCAGGCTGAAGACTCCCAAGCGGCAGGTAGAGCTCCACAGCTCTGCCTTGCCCCGTCTGTCCTGGAGAGCACGGCCCGAGCCCTGCGGGGAGTCGGCATGCTAAAATGGAGCATGCCCCCGCTCAGACCTGTGCTGTGCTCCCGTCTGCAGGACGATGGTCACCAGGCGCATAACATACTAAAGCACTGAGCAAACCAAAGCCCTGCTTCAGACAAGCATCAGCATTGGAGTAACCACCTCAAGCACTCAGAAGCTGAGAAATGCCAGAGTTTAAGTCATGTCCAAACTGACCCAGACTGCGTCTGCGGTGGCACAGCCGTGCAGCAGCCTGCCAGCACCCAGGGACGGTCCTTCTTCTCTCGGGAGCACCGGGTGCTCCTGCCTGCAGACACAGTCCAGGGGTGCAGTACTTCTGCCAGCTTAGCTCCCTGGTGGCACTGACATCTGTGTGAATATCCGGATTTCCCCACCACCCTTCTCACCCAGTGTGTCCCCAGGCAGGTCTGGGGCACCACTTTGCTGCAGCCGGATTCCTTCTGCAGGAAAAAAAAAAAAAAAACAACTCTTCTTTCTGCAGCCTTGGCTCGTGTGTTTTATGTGGGACATGATGGTCCAGCCACGTAGCTGGGCACTTGAATCCCGTGTGGAGCACGTGGGTGAGGTCTTGCCATGCTCATACACCGTCTCTCTACCTAGAACTCACCGGGCCAACAGCAAAGATGGTGCAGGCTCTTCCCAGAAAGGACCTAAACTGCCAGCTCCAGGGTGTGTCTATCAGGCTGACAAAGCGGGTCCTCAGCTTTCCTCCCCTAAACAGGCACAATCTGAACCCCAAGGGCACAGCTGCGCCATCAGCATCAAAGGCCTGCACAGGCTCTTCAAAGTCTTTCGCCATGGCACATCCTTGCAGTCCCAAGGAAATATTCCCTCTGTGGCAAGAGCTGCCCTACCTCCAGCCAGGGAAACAGAAACGTGGCAAAATCAGTGTCAAAATTGTCATCCAGATTCAAATACTCAGTCATAAAACTGAGGCACCACGAGAAGAATCCCTCCCACCACTCTGATGAAGACACCCCCCCCCCCCCCAGACTGATGGCCCTTGGATCACAGAAAGAGAAATGTGCACTTGTAGGGCACAGACCATCTGGCCCCTTGTCCGGGGCCAGAGCCCAGGTTCCAGGCCGGGAAGGATGCTGGCAGTGATCAGCATTTAGATGAAACCCACCTTACGGACACACTAAGGGGGACGCTCAGGGTCTGCAGGTCAGCGCCCATCTTCTTCGCCTGTCCTTGGCCCATCTCTCCTGCCTCCTCCACCAAATGTCTCTGCAGGAGAGGAGCTGTTATACTCTGTGACCTTTCCGGGGAAACCCGGAAAACTGGTAAATGAACTACTGCTGCCACAAGGAAGGAGGATTGCCTGTGCCCAAAGGGGCAAGTCCTTCCTTCCTGCAGCCAGCAATGCAAACTCCCACACCGACCTCTCCAAACCAACAGCTAGCATCCCGCAAGCCCCTAAACGTGTTTCAAGATGCAGATTCTGCTTGCCTACTCGTGCACTTGCTTTACCCGCAGCCTCTCTCGGAACACCGAAACTCAGTGCACCAGTGAGTGTCAGGAGCAGCAAGGACAGGCTGCTCCGGTAGGGAAGGGAGCCAGGAGGAGAGCGCTGCAGCAAGACAGGCAGGGCACGGGCCTCGCTGACAAGGGTGCAATCCCACAGGATTCGAACAAGGAGAGCAGAGCAGATCTGGCGACAGCAACCAGGGTCACCAACAGTCCGGTGATCACCTGGGAAGCCCTAGTGGTGAGGAAGGTCCAAGCTGGAAAAATCAAGTCGATGGGCCAGGTCCAATGTCAGGACCTAAGATCCAGTGCAAGATCAGTCGGAGGTGCACCTGCAGCGTAGCTCAGGCAGGGACCGATGGGGAGAGCCTGAGCTTAAAAGCAGCTCCCTAGCCAAAAAACGGGCAGGCCCCTGCTGAGGCTCCCCCCGGCTGGACAGCCGTGTTGTCTGTGCTGGCCCTGAGCCCTCGGAGCCAAACCTCCAGGAGAGCGGGAGCACGCTCCAGGCCCTGACAGCCTGCTCCACTCTGGTTTACTTTGTCTCGTGAGACTTTGAAGCAAGGAAAGGTAGAAGTTCGTTTACCAGATTGAAAGCAAAGATCCATAGGAGAAAAAGTTGAAGGACTAGAAACAGAAGGTTTGCAAGCAAAACAAAGCATACCTCGTAATTTGGTACATGCATTGCTCAAGACGCAGTGTGAGAGTTCCCAGGTGTTATATCCAGCACCCTTGCAGGATGGACCCAGCTGGAGGGATGGGTCTAGGCTACATGTGATAACCCTACCACCCCTTAGACCTCCAGAGGCTTTCTCTATTTCCGTATCCTATATTTAATCTTCCACAGTTTCTGCCTAGTGCAATGCAGTTTCCATGGCTTCCACTTGAGGCTCAGACCTCCACTGTTCAGTACGTTCCCTGGACATCGCTCCTTCCCCGCACACCCTCCTTGTGGGGAGCCACTCTGTTCCATTTTAGCTGGCTGCTTCTCCCCCTTCTCAGTTATCTCCTAAGTTCCCTCAACGTCTGTGAAGATACGCTGTCCAACATACCAGGTACATGAGAAATATTTGCTGCATGCACATGTTGTGAAGCTCCTGGTCCCCCCGTGCGCTCAGCTGTCGATGCAAATCTCTCAAGACCTTGCTGGACACGTTATAAGACACTTGAGGTAAAATGTGTCCCGGCAGGAGACCTGCTCTCTCCCTTGAGTTTTGGGGTTTCTGGGTCGCAGCTCTGTGTTTACCGGGCACAGCACCAGGCCCTGGATCTCACTCGGTTGGGGCATGAATACTGAATCCCAGTCCAGCCTCTGCGGGCAGTGCCCTTAAGCAATTACAGACCAGCCTCTCCCATCTCCTCCAGCATGTCACCGCCTCAGTTGGACCTCCTGCCCCAGTCTGCCCTCGTTTCCTTGTCTGTTTTTTTGCATTAGTGCTACTGAAGCTTCTTCCTGCTCTTCTCTTCTCGTGTGTTTCTTGCTGCAGCCATGCAAGTGTAGGAAAGTCAGTCTGGCTGTTTGCCTGCATTTCTGGAGCCAGTAGGCGACACTGGCAAGTGTCCTGCTCAGCCACTGGCCCTTTGGACGCAGTGTCTTTGCTGAAGACGGGGCATGACCTGTCTGGTCAGCACAGAGGCTCCAGCATGGCTTCAAACCACCCAGCACAGGCAGAGCTACCAGCCTGTAAAATGTCCTTGCTCAGTACGTGCAAAATGGGATGCTGAGAGGCTTGTAATTTAGGAAAAGTTGGTCACAGGCTGCTGGGCAGAACAAGAAGCACCCACGCAGCCCTCCTTCCTGCGCTGCAAGTCGCTGCTCCAAGGAGGGCACTCCAGAGAATAGTCCTGGTACCTCGGCTGTTGGCTAAAGAGAGGCCAAGGGCCAGCTGCTTCCCTTAATCTCACCCTACAGATCACCCGAATTAATTTTTGCTGTAACTGCAAAGAAAAAAAGTTCTTTCTGAGGCAGACACACAGCATGGTAAACTGCAACTGCAACAGAGTTAAATAAACTGAGTAGCAAATGAAAGCAGGTCTTTCTAATGGAAAGCGCCATGCAACCTTAACTTCATGTCTCTGCCAGTTCCACCTATGACTGCTGCACAGAAGCTAGCAAAACAGGCCTGAATCCGGTCACAGCCTCTAGGCATTCCTGAAATATAACCCCTAAACATATTAAAACCAAGGGAAGTGTTGCAAAATCAGTTGCTTATAGTTTGGAAAGTCTAGAGAGTGGGCTGGCTGCGGCCACGCTGTCGTGTTGACGGAAGCTAGGCTCGTATTGGGCACAGTGTCTGCTCTTGGACTATACCCGTGATGCGCTCCGCTATGAAGCAGCCCTGGCTTGAGCCAGGAGGCTGTGCAGGCACACGTGTTGTGGTGGGTGATGGCTGATGTGCCAGCCCTGCCCTAGCAGGCAATCCAGATGCAAGGAGCACCCAGGTGGCTCCAGCTGCCTCTGCAAATACAGTCTCACAGGTCTTCACCCCCACCGTCAAGTTGCCCCATCTCCAGCTTCCCACTGCAAAGCCCGTCTGCAGCAGCTGCCGAGCCACCCTCATGCCTGGGGAACAGAGTTTGGAATTAGGGCCGTTGGGACAGTAAGAAGCTATATTTTCCTCGTTAATATTAGAAAGAGCATTCCCAGGCGCATAGTTTTGCTACAGGCAAGACCTCAGAGTATCAGGAAGAGCCTACTTCCTAGGATCTGGCCCCAGCCAGGGTTTCTGAACTAGAGAATCACAGAGTCACAGAACGGTTGAGGTGGGAAGGGACCTCTGGAGATCATCTAGTCCAACCCCCCTGCTCAAGCAGGGTCACCTAGAGCACGTTGCACAGGATCGTGTCCAGGTGGGTTTTGAATGTCTCCAGAGAAGGAGAAGGTCCATTTTAGGACTTAAGGCCACAGCTAGCCTTTTAGAGCAACACCACGTACTTATCTTTTTGATAGCCTTGCGCAAAGTCAGCAGTAGCAGTGGCCTGTCTTGTGCATGAACCTCGGTGAGCCCCATGCTTAAGCAGAGCACCTGAAGCAGCCCCCCCAACCAGCTCTCCCTGATCCATCTGCTCTTTTTCCCTGGCTGACAAGGAAGGGCTTTCTTCCCAGCCACAGAGGACCCCAGGCAGGACCTACAGTGGCTGAACTCCCAAGTGCCTGCCAGGGACACCCCTCACACAGGCACACACTTCTGCATGCTGTTAGCAAAGGACGTTTTCTGACAGCTGGTGAGCGATGGTTGTTTGGTTTGCAAAGAGCACACAGTCCACCCGAGACACCAACCAGCTGTTCCAGCAGCCGGGACAAGAAGCAATTGAGGTGGGCACCTCTGCACCGTCTCCCCTTGCCCTCCTGCCCCAGGCCCCACGAGTGAGGCAGAAAGTGCCTGCAATGCACCCATGAGGCACCCTCATCCTCGTGGTGGCAGGTCTAATGAGCAACAAGCACGCCATGGCCCAGGCCTGGCCACGCAGTGGACCCAGGGAGTTCAACCTTTCCCGGGATCCCTCCTGACTCCTGCACACAGCGCTGCGCCCACACCACGAGCAGACAGACTTCCAGCACAGACCATTTTAAAATCGTCTCAGAGCTCACTAGCAGCAGCGCTGGCATGGCAGACCCAGCTCGTCCCCCCCCAAAGTGTGGTGACCACGAGCTTCCTGGGATCCTTCGCCTACCGCCTTCCCTCCCCGGCTGCCCTTCAGCCACAGGTCAGACCTAGCCTCGTTGGGCCCAGAGAAAGCCAGAGAGACCAGCCTTTGCTGGCCGGATGGCACCRTTACCTGACTTCTCTGGGACCGGCAAAGGCCTCTCATTTTCATCTCTTCACTGCTGGGTAAGGTAGGAACATTCACGCATCTCTATGGGGATTGCTCTGGGGAGTGCTAACACCTCCCGGATTTTGACTTTTCCTGCTCTGGGAGAGTGATATTAGCCAAA
The DNA here is from genome assembly GCF_003343035.1 of Apteryx rowi. Taxonomy (NCBI): domain Eukaryota; kingdom Metazoa; phylum Chordata; class Aves; order Apterygiformes; family Apterygidae; genus Apteryx; species Apteryx rowi. The sequence continues at coordinate 267,172 of NW_020450985.1, forward strand.
CACTTCAGATATTTTCCTGGACTCCCAAGGGACAGGGCTGGTTTTTATTGGCATGGTCGCGGTACTGTCTCATTTCTGTGCTGGCACATGGTGCTGATGAAAGCTCTTGGTTTCTTGCAGACCAAAACCGGGCATTCCTGGCAACATTTCCAAAGCAATGCCTGTGCTTGGGTTGCGAAGTTGTCTTCACTTCCTACATAGATAAGCTCTCCTAGGAGCATCAACACTTCCACTCCACCCAGGATGGGTGGAGCATGCTGCAGCATGGCTCTTCCCCATGGACACCAAGAACATTGTCCAGGAAACATAACAGGCATCACAGAAAGTGGGAGAAAGGGGGAAAGAGAGAAAGAGAGATGCAAGCAGAAGCGTGAGATCTCCAGAGGGAATCCATCACCAGAAAGTCACCACCTTCATGAAAAGAAAACTGCTCAAGGCAGTGCAGCACCTTTGACAGGCAAGATGGGCTGCAGTTCATCGGACGGTGCACCTGGCACGTTGCAGACCCAGGCTGCCAAGGAGGGGGGGAAGCATCACCGCATCGGGCCCCTCAGGGGGGACGAGGTGCCTGTCCAAGCGAGCGGTGCCAGAGGGCAGGAGTGCCCAAGCGCTACCGTTGTGCGTGTTGCCTTCAAGCGACGTAGGCATAGTCGGCCCATGAACGGACAGTCCCTCCCAGGAGCTGGGTCTGACACCTCTTGCAGTTTTAGCCTAGAAGAAGCTCTTCCCGAGCGCGCTGCTCCGACCTAGCGGTTATATGACCACGGCACTGCAGGTGCTTTCATTCAGATGGCCACATGATGTCTGTCGTCTACGGGTCGCCGTATGAACACATGATCCGCAGCCACCCTTCAGGAGCTAAGAGCCTGGAAAAAAGGTGATGGTCTCTGGTCAAGGATGCAGAAATCAGAGCAGAGCGTTATGCTACATCAGCCACAACACAGGCTGGCACCCTAATAACGCTGATACGCCCGTCTTCAGGCAGGAATACAGCAACGGCTTATCGCAAGATGAAGTGGACCTCATTTCTGCACCACTGGGGTCTGGTATGGACTCTCGGTGTATAAGAACAGTCCTGCTAGTCCAGACTGCAGATGAGTAGGAGAAGGCCACCCGTGGCCTCACACCGCACAGAAATTTAAAGACACTGCTCAGCGATTTCAGAAATGCTTCTGGTGGCCACTGCAGAGGGACAGACACTCAGGAAAGGCCCTGGGGAGGCCACTTCGTGCATCCCCATCCCAAGGAGAGGCAAATGCTACCGTGTTCCTCCTCATAGGTGCTCGCCCTCCCTTCTCATACCCAGAAACAGCGAGCACACCTCCTCCGTGGTCCAAGGACTCCTTACAGTCACTGTCCTTCACGATCGCAGGAAACATTCTTGCTGGGACCAAACTGACATATTCCTGCCTGCGTTTTAACTCCCTGCCATCAGTGTTTACCATGAAAGTGAAGAACAGTGTATTCTCTTCTTTACAGGTGATTTTTTGAAGTTTAGAGACTATTATTGTGTCATCACTCAGTTCTCCTTTCCTGAGAATATACCCCCCCCAGTTCCTCAAGGACCTTTTTGCTGGTCATTTCCTTGACTTCCTACCGTTCTTGATGTCCTCTCGTCCCTCCGCAGCCTGTCGCCCGTGCTGCGGTCACGGTGCTGCCGGAAGAGCAGACCGACATTGCCCTTCCTTACGGACCGGCCTTTGATCTGCGCACGCCGCGGTGGCCGCGTCCGATCCGGATCGGCAGCATGGGGCTGGTTGTGGGCAGCGTGATCGCAGCCTGCACCGCTTCTGGCGGATCAGGCCTCACCTTGGCTATTGCAGCTGGGCTTTGCCGGGTCTCCGGAGGAACCCGGTGCGCGTCCTGGTGAGCCGGGGCTGCGGCTGGGGACGGGGCTGCAGCCCAGGCGGCGCAGCGCGTTCTGCAGCGTGCATAAACGCGGTCTCCAGTCCTTCAAGCAAGTCTTCAGCACCTACGGCGCAGCGCCAGGCGCAGGACAGCCTGCAGCCAGCCTCCTCCAGGTGTCACTGGAGTTCAAGTGCTGCTAATGACTCCGAATACGGTTTTCCGATTAGCTATGCTCTCGCCTAATAATAATTTACTCTGTATTGTCCCGCCTTGACTTCATTTTGAGAATATCATGCGACACTGTGTGAAATTAAAAAAAATCCCAAATACATAACATTCTGCTGCTTCTATCCCTTTTCCACAGACCTTTTATCCTGGTATAAAAAGAAGCATCTTGGTCTGACCGGCTCTGCATCTTGACTGAGCTCCTCCTCCTCCTCCTCCTCCTCCTCCTCTTCCAGGCACTTGGAAACAGTTTAGTTCCTTGCTGCGGTGTTTTTCCAGGCGTCAGAGCGAGGCTGGCCAGGAGCAGGATGCAATTTAAGAAGTCGCAGGCCGTGGTCACGCACCTGCATGAGCACGGCCGAGGCGCCCGAGCGAGAGCCCCGCGGCGGGCGGGAAGGAGCGGATGCGAGCGGCGTTGCTGACATCTGGCGATGAGCCGGAGGAACGGAGCAGGGGCCGCCGGCCTGGAGCGCGCCCACGCACCCGCGAGTGGGTGCTCGCCCCGGTTTGCACCTCGGGACAGCGGCACCCGCCGCGGGGCGTCCGGCCGGGCGCAGGCAGCGCGCGGAGCTGCGCTCCCGGTGCGGGAGCACCAGTGACACCCGGCGCTCCGAGCAGAGCCGTGATCGAGCGGTCCGGTCTCTGCGGGACCGGGGCAAAGCATCGCCCAGGACGAATTCCGGTCTGGGCTAAGGCAGGTTTTCTGGTGAGTTTTAAAAACGCCGGAGAGGGAAAAACTATACCCGCCACAATAAGCTATTCCAAGAGGTAATTAACTATTAGATTAGTTGCCCTTGCTATTGAAAATGTGCCTCTTCTGATCCGTCTTTGTCCAGCTTCAACTTCCAGCCTGGATCCAGCTGCACCTTGTGCGCCGGCTGGAAGAACTGGCGACGCCGGACAAACCCGCACCTCACCCTTCCTCGGGAAGCCTGGCGACGTCCGACGGGGTCCGGCGACGGACCGCAGCGCCCGGACGCAGGCAGCCCGCAGCGACTGCAGCAGGGCGCTGCCAGCCCGTCCCGTCCAATCCCGTCCCGTCCAGCCCCGCACGTCCAGCACCGACGGGCAAGGCCACGGCTGCGCGCGGCTCCGCGGTCCTGACGGGTTGCAGTACTCGTGCACCAGCCCCCGGTTCCTGTGTATAAACATCGTCTTACACACACACACACACCTGGAGACCTCGATAACTATTTCTGCTCTGTATTTGAAGCAGCAATGGATAATATTCATATTTCACGGTGGTAATGAAATACCACTTTTTATTCCATCAGTAATTAAGGAACGTGCTAAAGACAAACTGTTAAAGCAACAATTTTTGTGATCTGCAGTAAGATAACTTGCATCTAAGAGTATTTAATTGGCTAATGAGTTCACTGAACCATTGATTTTTTTTTTTTTCCCTAACAAATCATGACACACTGGGGAACTTAAGATAACTGAGGGGAAAAAAAAAACCTAATGTCTTACCAGTATTTAAATATGATCACATGGATACCCAAGAAACCATAGAGCAGTTAGTTCAACATAGATCCAAAGCAATCACAGACAAGCAGCCGAGGGATGTTCTGGGCAAATTAGTAAAAGCTAGAACCCAAATTAATGACAACTAGCATTTTTAATTAAACGATGTGATTTCAAACAATTTGATGTCATCTTTTGGTAAACCTACAGGTTTAGTGAAATACTTTTTGTGAAATGAAATTTCATGAAACATGACTCTGGGATAACCGAGGAGCTTGGGCAGATCTCACGTCCCCAGTGCAGCGAATAAGTTGCACATAACTATAGCAGCTTCCGCCCGGGGAGCGACACTGTCGACGAGAACTCGGCCCGAGCGAGGCGAGGAACGAGGGTGATCTGCAGCGTCGCGAATAGCACGGTGAGGAGGAAGAGACAAGAGTTCCTGACGGATTCTTTGAATACAAGCGTTAAAGGGCGTTAAATGAAACTAGCAGGTGACAGCATAAAAACAAATAAAAGGAGGCGATCAGCACAGCGTGCAATTAAGATACGAGCTCCTGGCCACAAGGATACGGCGATGCTCAGACTTCCACGGGTTCAAAAAATGGCTGGTAAATTCGGGGAGCCTGGGGTACGGTTGCAGCCAGCGGCCTCCTGCGCGCGGCCGTGTTTCGGGTCCGGTTTCCGGGCTGTGGTAACGGCACGTCAGAGCCACGTGCCCCTGTGCTGATAACGTCTCGCGTGGGGGCTGCAGCCCTCGCGCCCGGGTCAGCGGAGTTTCCCTCGCTCAGCTCCCGCCCCAGCAAGGGCGTTCAGTCCTGCGCTGGAAACTCCCCTTTGAAAAGCCCGAGAAAAAGTAAGAAAGCTCGTTGTGTTGCCAACATGGGCTCAGGAGCGTCAAACCTTTTTAATTTTGTCCTGTAAATGTTTCTAAAAATCAACTGCTAATTGGTTAGCGTAACTGAGTTAAACTCAGAGCCTTTTTCTCAGTCCGTACTTAGCTTGAAATTTTCTAATTGTTTCAGTCTGAGGAAAAGCTTGAGCGCCCAAAAGATTTTTGATTTTTTTTTTTTTCGGGTGAATCAATCAATCTATCTGCAAAAGATACTCCCTCTTCCGATCTGGCTCACGTTGCTTGAAAATGGTTACTCGATGGTAGCTTTACGCACAGTGAAATCATTCCTTTCTAATTTCAGCAGGAATATAGATGAAAACCAGTCCCTGAAGACGTGTGCCCGGCGACCAGTTCCTTCTCTCAGCGTCTGCCTGACCCCAGCCCTCCGCTTGCTCCCAGACCGGCAGCTTCGCCCGCGGCCCAATTACAAGCACCTGAAGCACCAACTACCAGATAAACGCTTAAATGCAATCCTACCCTATCCTTACGAACGCGGCATCGCCTTCGCGGCTGAGCAGACGTTACCGAGCGTCATCGTTGCAAGCAGGCGGGCAGCGCTGGGAAGGAGAGGGACGGGTGAGCCAGCCCCCCGCGCGCTCTCCGGGCTGCTTTCGTACCAAAGATGTGCATTCGGCTTCAGGCAATCCAAGTCTGTGCTGCCACCAAAAGGGCATCAATCCTCCCTATTTTTGCCCCTCCCTCCAGTCACAGACAGGATTTGGCTAAAAACTAACGCTACAGAAAAGCGAACAGAATTTGGAGGTTGGAACACAGGACCTGCTCCCGTAAACAGGTGACTCTGAAAGGTCATGCAAGCATGGCCAGCCGGAAGGAGGTGACATCAGGCCGGCTTTCTGCTTCCGATTCAAGGCAAATGCGGTACTGACATGAGAGAGAAGGGGAGGGAGCATTATCCTGAGTATTCAAAGGATTTATCTCCCCCGCTCGCCTCATCCCTGCCTTGCAGGCAGCCTTGGTATGTCGTTGCCTCAAGCCAACGCCTCCCCTCCCTGCCCACAGGTGTCATAAAACACGTGGTTAAACCTTCTCCGGTTATGCCAGCTCCCCACCACAAAAGTCTTACCTGGACACACAGGCCTCCAAGATCAGCTTCCTCTGGTGACCACGCTGCGTTGCTGACACCTTCTGTAAGCTTGGGACCACGTGTTCCTATCGCATGCGTATTCATGGTGGGGTGCATCAAAGGTGTGAACACACTAGAGGCGGCGCACTGACCCTCACATAGTTATTCCAAGCTTGCTGCTTCAGAGCAGCGTGGGCAGTTGTGTAGGGTGGTGATAACCAGGGGAGTAGACAGAACTACCAGGCCTGTCACACTGTTTAGCCTTAGATCTGTGTCCCAGTTTCCTGGCTCTGATGTAGCTGTTTACAGAAGCCTTGAAGACCAGTGCACCAAGAGGAGTGAATTGCAATGCTGCCCCAGTGTGTCTTCTCCCAGCCAGCAGCAGTTCAGACACTTCTTGAGCCAGAAGCGGCTTCCAGTCCACCCTGGTTAATGGCCAGCAATGACTCCACCTTCTATGATTTTGTCTAACCCTTTTTTTGAACATTAGTAAGTCTTTGGCCTTCACAACATCCTGTACCAAAGAGCCCCACAGTATAATTGTGTTGCATGAAAAAAAAGGTTTTGTTTTGCTTGTTGCTCCCTTGGAAGACCCCAGCTCTAATACCCTCCCTGCCTTTATACCTGCCTTAAGACCTGCAGAAACAGTCCCAGGTGACTGAAGTTGGTGCATGGTTTTAACGCACTCTAGTCATCACCTTGCACTGCATAAGCAGCACAAGCCCTGACTACAGTGAGCTGAGAGCGACAGGAACCCATGTGCACGTGGGAACTGGTTCCCCTCCCAGTGCAATGCTGTACTGCTCTTGCCAAGCCATGGACCAGGTTGCAGCGGTGTCCCGCCAGGCCACGGCGGGGTGGACCCCCATCCTGCACGGCTGCATGACTGGCATCATCAAAACCCAGAAAACCTCTGAACAGCCCCATCTGCCATGCCCGAAAGTAATGCCTCCAAAGGCCATGCATTCCCCAAAACTGTCCGACAGTGGAACACCCTCGGGCTGGAGAGATGCAGCTCTGTTGTGTGCCAAGGCACTCAGCCCTTCCTGCTTACCGGTCCTCCTGCCTGTGGTGCTGACATGGCAGCAGAGAAGCAGCAAAAGGCCACTAATCCTTGCGCTCTGACAGCAACAGGACTGGGAGCAAGCACAAGGAGCGTGAGCATCTGTGAACCAAGAGTTCTGTCCGAGGCAGAGCTGCAGACCACGAGGCTTCATCGGAGGAAGCTGTCAGCAACAAAACAACTACACTTGCCCAACACCAACCTCATCCCCCCATGACAGGCCCTGCCATGCATAACACTGTCTTACCCTTAGGCTAAGGATTTACATGTCAGGATTACCTTCTCCATCTTCCACTTCATATATCCAGTGTCAGTGGAGAAATAAAGCAAAGTTCCTGGGCTGAGCTCAGAAATGGGGCCAAACTGTTCCCCATCCTTCTGCTCCAACTTCTATCCCAGTCATGACCTCATTGGTGTGAGGGTCTTGCCACAGAAACCCCAAATCCTGGCACAAAGGTAAAGCACTGGTACATTCCGCATGCTGAGTCACTTTCTGTTCCGGGCTATTAATATAACATCTATCAGAAACGACGTAGGAACAGTGCAGCATGTAATACATTGGATGAAAGTTAGCAAGAATCCATAAAACACATTCCTGATGCAAGTCATGCTCTCCAAGAAGAGAGAAAGCTAAAGAATATTTATAATGTGTTGTTTCCTAAGTGTTACCATGCAAGTTCATGGATGAAATGCAACGGATCGTCTGAGAGAAAAAGTAAACAGGGGTATAAGAATTATTATGCCAGGGACCTTCCTTAGACAGCAAATGCTGCTCCTCTCCAGCATGCAGGAAAATGTCCAATTAGCAGACATGCACCACTAGGTGCAAAGCCACTGCATAAACAACTCCTCTGCCTTGGGGAAAATAGGTTTTTTTTAGACCCGCTTTGACATTTTACAGGTGACCACAAGAGCCCTGAGCACACCTGCTGCTTTTTCTGTTGTACTCTGTGGCTGCACCCACAGAACTGCAGCGGACAGTGACCTGCGCAGGGTCAGTCCATGAAGCCTAAAGCTGTCAGTGGCCAGCAGCCTCGGCCCGGGGCAGCCAGGCCAGCAGCAGGCTGCAAAGGCACCGGAGCCTGAACCCACAGCTGGGAATGGGGTTAGTTTCCAGCAAGCCATTTGAGGGTGGCTGATGCTTTAACCTCTTTATAACTTTGTCTCTAAATTGCAGAAGCAAACGTTACCCCTCACCTTGCCCACCGTGCGGTGCAGCCCAGGCAGCAGTGAGTAGGTCTGCACCGCGCTCTGGCAGATGCTGGCAGATGCAGTTCCTCAGCACAGGCACAAGCACTGTTGTCTGGCCCCAAGCTGCAAGGCCAGGCAGCCCAGGCATTGCACCTGCATAAGTGGTGCTTGTTTGGAAGGCCTCAGCCCCGCACCCACCACACGTTCCTCCAAGCCCTCTGAAGGGCAGACAGATGCACACATCTGCGACTGCATATGCCCGTCACATGCCACTATGCACGGCATGTCACGTGCACGGGCCGTATTAGGGGCAGCCTTCAAGGCAAGGCAGAAGTTGTACTCTGGCAGTCACAAACAAAGACCGGGTTTTATTCCAAACACCCTTGGGTACAAACCGTAAATGCCTTCATAAAAGGCAGTATCCCAGCAAACGCCCAGGGCACCAGAGTTGCTTGGCTTAGGCTCGAGTTTGCAGATTTGGGATAGGGCGATTTGGTATCCTGCAACTAACACTGCGATCAATGCAGAATACCTGCTCCTGGTCCCACAAAACACCCTAATCCCCATCTCATTTTTCTTAGTGAATCTGGAGTTTGCCCCAGTTAGCATGGGCAGACAGAGTGCTCCAAAATAGCTGCACGAGGCAGAGCTGGCATGGACTAGCTGACAGGGATGTGGTGGCAGGATTGGCGGCCGGGGCGGGGGGGAGGATAACACGACCAGGCGGGAGGTGGGGAAGGGGGTTAGTTGGGTCGGCACAGACTGCACTGGCAGGGACTGAACGCAGGCACAGAGAGACATGGTCAAGCCCCATCCCTTAGTAGAGAACATCCTCAAAGCCGAGCAGCAGGAACTGGTGCAAGGCACTTGGCAGGTGCAGCTGTGACAGGACCCGAAGCAACCGGCCCTCCAGGAAGGTCCTGAGCGTGCAGCGAGCCAGGTGCTGCAAGGAGCGAGGACTTTGCTCCAGGGAGAAGAGCGACTGGTAGAAACGCGGGTATTTCTACAGGAAGAGAAGAGAGGATCAGAGCCAGATAAAGCCATAGATATCCTGGAAGCAGGGAGGTAGAGCCAAAGCCAGTTACCCCTTTGCCTAAATTATTGCAGTGCATCCACCCCTACTCCCCGGCTGCGCCACCCCTCTGCCCTGCAAGCCTCCACCCCGACCTAAAGGCCCTTTGGCCCTATCCGCCTCCAGCTCCGTGCCCGAGGTAGCCCGGCTGCACCCTCTCCAGCCATCCGCACGCATTCCCTCACCTGCACGACCTCGGCTGGAACGGCCTCCACCCAGTCCTCCGAGACACGCACGTGCTCGTAGCTGTTCATCAGGGCCTCGAGGACACGCGGGCAGCTGTGGCAGTACCGCAGCACCTGCGACAGGGAGAGGGCGGGTGAGCACAGCCAGTGGCCGAGGTCCTGCAGGCCCCACCTTCCCGTGCTAAAAACCCACGGATAGCTGCACCCAGGTGGATTTCCCCCCTGGCTCTTGGCTCCCACTCCCTACGGCCCAGGCCAACAGTAGCTGTCAGAGCCTATTCCGGCTGTACGAGTGATCCTCATTATCTGGCGTTAATAGGAGATTAATTAGTGTTAATTGTTGATTTTCCTGTATTTTCCCAAAGGGGAGAGCAATCTGCTGATCTCCGGGCTGGGTAATTATTGCACTGCTCAGGAATTAAGGCAAGCAATTAACCCTTTATTTTCTGGTGTCTTGCAGAGACAGCATGAGTTGAAGAGCATGTCCCAGAGAGGAAACACGCCACCTGAGAGGAAAGGGGCTAGTATTTTCTGGGCCAAATGACTAGGAAGACTATGGGTAGGGACTGTTCACACAGCCTAGAAGACTAACAGTGTTAACAGAAGCAGGAGAGTCCCACAGGAGAACATGGCCCAGGAGAAAGCTTCAGGGGATTCCCTAACAATTCTCCTCCCCCAACTACTGGGAGGAGATAGGCAGGACGGAGAGCTAGCAAGGTGGCAGAGAACAAGCCCTGCTGCAGCAGGGACATCCTTGCTCTCACAGGGGCCTCAGCGTTCACTGCCTTCCTTTTCTGCCCTGCTCTCGGCAAATCCGTGGGACCTGCACCTTGAGGAGGGAGCCAGGCCAGATGCGGATGGCACCGTAGTTGAGCAGGGCTCGGACCACAAGCTCTGGCTGGTGCTCCGGCTTGTAGGCAGCAGCTTGCAGGATATTGTGCAGCGCCGTGTTGCCGCTGTAGTTCATGATGTTGACGTTGGCACCCCGGGCCAGCAGTAATTCTACTACTTGGGCATTGGCATTCTTGCAGGCCAAGTGAAGCGGGTGCTGGCGGTCCCTGTCCGCAGCATTGATGCTAGCGCCGCTCTCCACCAGGAGCTGGCAGACCCTGTAGTAGCGCTCCACGTCCCGGGGCTGGTGAGGCTGAGCACAGGCAGCGTTCAGTGGGGTCTGTCCCTCCTCATTCTTTGCTTCCAGCTCTGCCCCATGGCGCAGCAGCAGTTGGACGTGGTCTGTTAGGCCATGCCGCGCCGCCACGTGCAGTGCTGTGTCATCCTCCTCCTCTGTCCGGCTGTTCACACTGGCACCGTGCTGCAGCAGCTGCCGGACGCACCTACGTGGCCCGAGATGACTTAGTGACAGACTAACTCCTGTCCTACCTGTCCCCCCACCCCTGTCCCAGCTGTGCCAACCCACGGCTTTCACTTTTCCCAAGAAACCCAACCCCCCCAACTCCCCACGCCCTGGAGCAGTGGCTTTGAGCCAGGAAGACTGGTGAGCAGACATGCTGTCACCCTAGTTGTAGCCAGCTCTGCACAGAGCTTTAGTAAGTGTCATCACACCCACGGGCAGCTCCCGTACGCCCACACTGAGGCCCGTCTGCACAGTGCACGGCCCGAGCTTCACGGCGTGACCCGCAGGCCCTGCACTGCTGGTGGACAGCAAGACAGCAGCGCCAGGCTCAGCTGCATCAGCTCTGAGGACCGAGTTTGCAGGCAGCTGTTGGACTTCGGAGGTGGCACCTGCTCCAGGAACACACCATAAGGCCACCCTATTCAGCAGCCGCTGCTGCAACCGCTATCCCACCTGCGGGTATAAATAGAGACCCCTCCTGTGCAGGATGAGGCTTGCGGGGGAAGGAGGTCCACCACGGCCCCCCAGGCAGAACTCACTCGATGGAGCCTGGACTCTTGCAGAGATGCAGAGGCTTGTAGCCATCCTCAGAGACAGCCTCAGGGTCAGCTCCAAAGCTGAGCAGCAGGGACGCGCAGTCCGTACTGGCCGCCGCGCAAGCCTCGTGCAGGGCAGTCTTGCCCCCTGGTGCAAAGTTGACGGAAGCACCCCTGAGCAGCAAGAACCGCAAGCAGTCTGCGTAGCCCCGGCTGGCCGTGATGTGCAGTGGCGTGGTGAGCTCCTGCTCGTAGGTCAGAGACCACAGCCCTGCAGGGAAAGAGGGGTCAGGGATCCGTGTCCAGACACGGCACACGAAAGCACTGGGCCAGGCAGGGCTGGAAGCAGCAAGGCAGCTGGGAAGAGCACCATGCACGAAGCACCACAAATACGAGGAATCGGGCAGTAAAACACGGAGAGATGAGCGCAGGCTGCCAGGGCATGCACGCAGGAGATTCAGGCCCTGAGCATGAGACAGACGAGCAAGCCTGGGCGGAGGTGGGCATACAGGGCCTAGGACAGAGCAGGGAGCTGAAGCCCGCCAGCTCTCCAAGACTCACCCAGCTGGAACCATGGCTGAGCTGGTGTGGTCTGCTGACAAACAGCCTGCAACCATTACAGCCCAATCTCCTTTGCCTGGTGGGGAAGGCCAGGCAGCTTCCCAGGCTAGAAGAGCCAGGCAGCACAGGACACACCTTGCACTACAGGACTCGGGCAGCCTCCCCCAAGCAGCACAGGGGGACCAAGCCATACCCCAGTGCTCTCGCTCTTAACCCCGCTCCTCCATGGCCCGTACAGCGCCCACAACAGCCCACCCAGCAACAGCGATGTCCTGCAGCACGAGCAAGAAGACCTGAGCCCCGGTCCAGCTGGGCCACGCTGCCTGCCCCGCCGCCCCCTGCATACTCAGCCGGCGGAAGTTGAACCGGTAGTTTTTCCACTCTTCCAGGTCGCTGGTGTCAAACACGGAGCTGGGACCCAGGTTATGCCGGGGGTTGCTGAGGATCTCTGCCACAACGCCCTGATCCCCTGTCAGCAGGGCCTGCCAGTAGGCCTGGGCAGGGCCGTTCACCTTCCGCGTGCAAATGGGCTCCCGATCCTTGTCTCCTGTGCCCGTGATGCTGCCCATGACACAGTTCCCAGGCTGCAAGCAAGAGCCAGGCTTGGATCTGCAGCTGCCTCCCTCGCCAGGCTCCGAGCCCGCGGCACAGCCCCACCAGCGCCCTGCGCTCCGCACCGAAGGGCTGTCCGCATGCCCTCTGCAGAGAGCAGGGATGTGCCGCACCACTGCTCGGCCCAGGCTGGGTACAGCTCAGGTCTCAGCTGTTCTATTCTGGGGAACCTTGTGACCAAACGTTTGGCCAAGAGGCAGAAGAGGACGCTTTTCCCGGGCAGCAACACCTCTGCAGCAACTGGCTGTGAAGGGAAAGGCCCCATACAAGGCAGGGCGGGAGAGGAGCCTGGAGGGCAGAGGAGGAGACAGGACAGCACAGAGAAGTCTCGCACCCGACCACTCTTTTGCTGCACCCACCTTGCTTTTTGGCCTCCGTTTAACACCTAGACCACCATCACTCAATTGCTGCCCAGGCCACAGCAGCCTGACTCAGCTGCCTCCGTACACAAACCGTGTGCGTTGCCCAGACCTTGCCTCCTTACTTATCTCCAGCATCGCAACCCCCATCTGCTGGTTCAGTCCAAGCCCATGGCACTAGACAGGTTTTTAAACAAATCAGAGAGCTCTTTTTAGCAAAGCTTAAAGCCAAAGGACAGGTAGAAATAGGTGCAAGGATGGGAAAGGGTCCATTACAAGTGAAGTAAAAACACGGAAGATAATTATCCTTCGGAACCCCTCCTACTTTTCCTTGAAATTCAGTCTTGCAGAGAGCTCCTGCACAGTTTTAGTACTGCCTTTTCCCATCCTCTGACAGTCCCCTCCATTAGGGTTCCTCATCGCTGTCCCTTCACCCTGAGAGACCTCTTCCCACTGTCCCAGCTTGGTTGTACATGCCCATCCTGCCCCTGTTTCGGTTACACGACATTAGCACCACACAGCACAGCTGGCTCTTTGCTCACAGCTCCTGTCAGCATTGCATGTATTCTGTTCACACCATATGTCCTACAGAAGACACCAAATTGAATGAAACAGTTGTATTTGGTTAATCGTGTCATGAAACTACTTAGATCACGCAACTGTAAACCAAGTTAATTGACTCCAACAGACCACCAAACAATGATTATCTGGGGGACCAGAGAAAAAGAGGATAAGATAAGGAACTCCACCCTCCTCACCAGGGAAAACAAATGACCAAGTTGCATATTTGCTCACATTCTCCAGCATCTTCTGTCTGTGCAGGTTTCACCACCGACTAGTCTAGCTACAGCGTGGTGTATGAAAGGGTAAAAAGAGGGAAGCCTTCGCAGACTGCCTCACCTGCTGGGATTCTCAGTTTCCCCAAAGCTATAAATAGGTATCCAACCAGCGCCAGAGCTCCCAGCTCACAAGAGCATTGCCAGAGAGACAAAGGGCTCTGCGAGATAGCGTCAGTAGCTGTTCAACTTAGACCTCCTCCGGGCTCCTTCAAATACCAGTTGGGATATTCAAATATCAGTTCCTGGCCTTAGGAAAAGGCCAAGTCACTGGCATCTACCTCGAGGGTTTCTCACTGGATAGGTTTTGGGAAAGAGTCCCTACAGGTCAGGGACCAAAGCCTTAGGTAGCATGTAGGTTTGCACTTGTTTTTTTGTTCTGTATCCCTACTTGATAAATCTTGCAGTACATTTGTGGTCTGTGCTTGATGGATGGAGTTGTTTGGTTGGGTTTTTCACATCTTGTTCCTTTAGTGATAAGAGCAATTTCTGGGTGAAGTTGTTTTACATAAGCTGTTCTGCTTTCTCAGGGGCAGAAATTTAAAGGGTTTGTCAGCCCAGCACAAGACAGGAACACTTCAGAGTTAAAAAGTGCAATTAACATTTTTCTGAAAAGTGGTCTTAGTTAAACAAAAAGTTTTTTTTTTTTTGTCTTTTTCTTCCTACATAGACTATAAAAATTTAAAACCTTGGGTATACAGACCTTGCCTTGGCACTCAGTAAATAACCTTCAGCACCCAAAAGCCTCAGCACTTGCATCTCCAAGCCTTCCCTATCTGTTTGTCTCTTGCTAGTTTGGACCCCCAAAAACCAGTCAGGGTCAAGCATTATCAATATCCTCCATAGCTTGGTGCTGAGACACTATAAGGAACCTACGTCTCCGGGAAAGCAGCTTTCATCAACAGCTCTGCTATTTTGGCACAGTGAGGTTTTCACCACCAGCATCATCTGCGGGGAAAAAAGAGAGTAGCGCAAACACTCCCAGTAACTCCCCTTTCATACTTGACACTCCTCATCTTAAATTCTGCATGCCTGCAGCAAGAACATGTGGCCTTCCACATTCCTAAGCACACCTCTTTCCTTGACACAGCCTACATCAGTTACGTCATTTACTGCAAGACCGCAAGCTCATAGGTGACACGGATGAGAACCTAATCAAAAGGGACCAGAGAGCACAGAGGTATGTGTAGTGCACACGAGACATACCTGGGGGGAAGGTACAGCGAGGTGTATGGATGGGAGGAAGCACCAAGGGGGACCAGCTTCTATCTCCTGTCATTCAGGACAGGCTTGCTTCTATCATCTCTCTAGCAGACCAGATTCCTGCCCCCGCCCGCCTTACCCAGCTCGTCTCCCAGAATAAAACAGCTTGCAGGGTGCAAACCCCATTTGCGAAGGAAAGCAAAACTAGGCCTGGTGTGGATGCTTCTGTTGTGGAGCAAAGGCCCCTCATGCAATCAGTGCTGCCTCTCCCACATCAGCTCCCCCACAGCCCCCTAAAATCAGCGTTCGAAACGGGGATCACAAGGGCTCTGCTTGACACCTGGATGTCACCACAGCAGCAGCAATAGGTACATGGAGTGTGCAACCAAGCAGCTTCCCACAGCACTGAAGGGCACTGCTACGTCCTCCCTGCTGTTCCCAGAGCGTGTCCCAGAGCGTGTCCCAGACTCCAGTTCTTAGTGGACTGGAACAATAGACCCACCAAGGCACAAGGCATGAAAAGCATCCCTATGCTACTCAATGACTTCTCACTAAAGCGCTCACTCTCCACCTCACACATACTTCGTATCCATCCCAGCAGTCTCTGACAGGACAGTCCTGATATTCTTCCCTCCCCGAGACCCTGCCCAAACACCCTGTTCTCATCACTTTTCAGTAGACCTGCTCCTGGTC
This sequence comes from Apteryx rowi, assembly GCF_003343035.1. Classification (NCBI taxonomy): domain Eukaryota; kingdom Metazoa; phylum Chordata; class Aves; order Apterygiformes; family Apterygidae; genus Apteryx; species Apteryx rowi. The sequence goes on from NW_020450985.1 coordinate 282,353, forward strand.
ACCTTCAACAATCCCGTTACAGTTTGTTCTGCAGCTCTGTTCTCCAGCTCCTTCTTTATCCAAAAACCTCTTTTCCCTCGTGTCCCTCTTCCATTACCCTGTCTCCATGACTGGGGCTTCCTCCCAACACTTTTCCCAGATGTGTCTGCTCTTTCCCTCATCCCCATCCTGGGGACTTCCCAGCCACAGAAGTCCCAGCCCTGCATACCCACCAAATTTCCTGCTAGTCCAGCGCAGCTCATCGCCCTTGGTCTCAATGATGAGATTGATAGCCGCATCCTTGGTGAAGTACTTCTGAACCATCTCCAGGTCCCCAGTGAAGAGTGCGTTCTGGACCAGCAGGTCCCGACACTCCAGCGGCTCTGTGCGGCTGTTCTGGCATCCCCGACCCACTGGGTTTAGGTTGCCCTCGCTGTGTCTTGGCCTTACGTGCCGAGAGTACTTCCACCGATCCAGCTTCTCCTTGTCCAGCTGCAGCGAGCACAGTGTGACAGAGCTGAAGGAAAAGGTGCAGTCCATCATTCGGAACACATGGGGCAAGCCTGAACCTTACAGTAAACAAGCTGCTGCAGCCCAGAGCTTCTTGTTCAAGGCTGTGTCCTTTGTCGGTTGCTTCTAGGTTCCAGCACTCCAGTGTCTGGCTGGACTCGGGCGCAGGCCTGACTCAGACAGTATAAATAGTTCCACTTGGCAGCTCTCCTCCACCACCTCCTCCCCTCTGTGCAACAGTTTATCATCAGCTGTTGGAGCTGATCTCCAAGGCAGGCTGGGCACAGGCAGCCCTGAAGCCTTCCCCACATGCTTGCTAGTTTGCTCTGCAAAGCCTCTGCTCTGCACTGCGCTGTGCCTCCACTGGAGGAGGAGGACACAGAAGAGAAGGGGGCGGGGGGGTCAAGGTCAGGTGTAGCTAGACAGAGGCCTGCAGCAGAAGCAGTAGTGAAAGTTGTCAGGGACTGCATGCAGATGCCTTCCCTTTGGACAACTCCAGCTCTTGGGAACCTAGCGTTTCCACCAGGCCACTGAGGCCGGCTGCCTACACACAGTCCAGCAGAGTAAGAGATGTGTGGGTCCACCCTGGGAAAAGCAACTTGACCGAAATGAAACAAGTTTCCTGGGGACAGAGAAGACAGTCTCCTGCGTGAACACCAGGAGCTTGGCAAGCGTCTTCAGGCTTCTGAGTGGGGTAACCTCTGCTGCGTCACCCACCACTCCAGCCATACTAGGTCACATTTGGAGGGGCGGAAGATACTGCTGAAGTCCCTTGCCCTGCCTCAGTCATTACAGCTCACTCTTTGGGACGTGGGGTGGATCCCGTTAGCTAGGACGTTGTGGCAGTCGGACATAGGGTTGGGACTGGTTAAGCTTTGCTTACCCTCAAATTACTCCCCTGTAACTAAGCCATTAATCACTGTGTCACTGCCAACATGTGGAGAACCTTCCAGATGGGCAGGCTGCGAGCATCAGCACTGGCAACACCCAATCATCAGGCACCACAGGAATTCGAGCTAGTGGGAATCAGGTATTCTCTGCCCAGTCCCACAACTGACAGGGCTGGGGGTCACTGGGGAGATTTGGCAGAGACCCCACGAGAGGCAGCAGGAGTGCCTGAGAGCTAATGGCAAGGACCCCACGGCACCACACCTGGACTGCACCACACAGCTGGAACCACCTTTCTCCTGGACCATGCCATCTTCTCTGCTGGACAGGGAGATCGTATTAGAAACCCTTCTGCTGACGTGCCTGGCCTCTCTCCTGGGCTGCGCCAACTATCCCATGGGACAGAGAAGTTGTGTCACTCATTAACATCATTATCCTGCAACTAAAAGCAGGTGAATCTTTTTCTACCTCCTTCCTTTTCTGTGCCTTGACCAGCTCCAGGTCATACTGCTGCTCCTAAGTGCTGGATTCATCCTGATTCCCCCAAAGAGCTGCAAAGATGGGGCAGCTGGACTTCACCAGATGGACCCTTCCAGCTTCTTTTTGCCCTCACTCCTACAGGCATCAGGACTTCTACCCAAAACCTCCCCTATATCCACCCCACATCCTTCAGGAGGGCATCTCAGCACATCTCTTACCACCTCATTCATCATGTCAAGCCCTTCCCCCTTGTGTTTCAGCCCACTGCCACCATCAGGGAAAAACTGCTGCCTTCCCAACAGCAGAGCCCATCCTGTCCCCTACAACACCTCTGAGCCATCCCCCTAGCAGGGTGGCTGTACAGGCAGCTGGCACACAAACATGTGACAGACTGGCTTGGATCAGCTGAACCAAGAAGCACATGAAGAATAAAGCTTGGCGTACAGAGCAGCCAGGTGCCTTCTCCTGACTCCTCCCAGTGGGGCATCAGACAACACCCAGGGTCTCAGTAAGGGAAGCCAAGCATCCAGTGTATGCGCTGCATACCTGCATTTGGGATTTCCCCCCTGTCCACACTGGAATGTGCTAGTAAGCAAGGAACTGGCAGCCCAAGATGGGTTTATGCCTCTTGCACCATAGCTGTAACTGATCAGTGAGACAGGAAGCACCAAGTGGAGAGCCACTGCTCAAAGCCCTGTGTGCTGAAAACAGTGCAATGCCCTGAAGAATAAACACGCCACAGACAACTCTAGTCTCTGAGAGCAAGGCAGAGGTTTCAGCTGGAGCCTCCCTACTCACATACACACACAGAGGGAGGGAACAGTCGGGGGATACACCACATTAAACTGCCTGCAAACACACGCACATGAACCCTGCAAGCCACCGACCATTAAGTATCACTTTCTGGCTTCTTGATCTGTGCTGCACTTAGAGCAGCTCCGGTGCCCTCCCAACCACAGTGTGCAGTCCCCCTCACTTGGGTACTTTGTGAATGCTTCACTGATTGCTGGCAGGAACTTGGAGGAAGCCAGGATTAAACTGCATCATCTTCCTGGGAAAAGACCCCAGAGCCAGTGAGTTACTCTCATGAGCTAAGAGAGGGAGTAGGGCACAGCTCCAGAACACACAGGAATGGGAAGGTCCTGCAGCCCCTGTTTCTGCTTGCTACCATCCCCCAACTGTACCACCCTGCCTCTCAAGCCCTGGCCTTAACCTTCTCTCTCTCTCACCAATTTCGTGCCCTTTTCTTTTCTCCCTTTCTCACCTTTTCCTTTCTTTTTCTTTTCCTCTTTCTTACCTTCTATCTGATCCAGTGCATCTCTGACCTGCAAAAGCCCCATGCACAGAGCTACTCCCCATACAATCCTAGCTGCTGTGCACAGTGGGGAGCAACCAGGAAAAGGGTCCCTAACACTCAGGAACAGTATGCCTGGTCCTGCCGGGCCCAGCAGCACATACAGGCTCAGTACAAAGCACTGTCTTGCCTCAGATCACATCAGAGCTAGCATGCCTTCAGCACAAGGCTGTGAGACCCAGTCCCTCCAACCTGAGGCCATGCCACCACACGTGTGTTTCCAGCACCCTAGAAACTCAGAATAAGCAGCCTCTAGGGGGTAAAGCTCATCCCACCTCCTGAGACCATTTGTCACCTCAACCCCAGAGAAGACCCACATTTGATATCCTGCCCTTCCTCTTCTACTATAACAGCCTCTGTCCCCGCTGCAGCTTTGCTTCTGCCTTTGTACCTGCTCAGAGGTCTATCCTGAGAAGAGGATGCTAGAGCCACCCATTTCCTCATCAGGAAAGTCAGGGAAGTAGCCAGCGAGATCACCGTGCAGGGGACATGGATGTCAGAACACAGCTTGCCCTTGGGTATGGCTGCAGGGCCCTGGGCTTGGCGGCAGGGAAGGAGTCATCTCCACCCCACTAACTTTGGTCACAAGATGGCACCATGCAACATCACAGCCAGGATCTTGGCTAGAAGCATCTGAGTATGATCAGGAGGGAGAGGACAATGGGAGAAGAGTGAACGTTGCTCATATCTCCAGGACCCCAACAGTACAAGGACAAGGTGATACTGGGAGCCTTGTAATACAGCGTAGGATTTGGATGTTTTACAGGTTAGAAGGACAGCTATAGGGTGTCCATGCGGCAGTCAGGGAGGATTGGGGATGCAGGGATAGCAGCAGGGCCACCCCATTCAGCCACTCACCAGCACTCAGTGAACCACTGCTGAAGCTGCTGCTCCATCTGCTCCCTTATGCCTAGCCTCTCCAGCTCATGCAGCTTCTCATGGACATTCACCAGAGCCTGCTGGTTCTCAGCTTCATAGTCATCCTGGGTACAGATGCTGCAACTCTTTCCCCATCTGTGCCCATAGCACAGCAGCTGAGAGCCCCAGGGCTGGGTGGTCTGAAGCCTGCAAGAACACAAGTGCAAGGGCTTGTCAGAAAGTAGCTACCGCTCTGTATTGAGCGTGGAGCACAGGTGAAAGACAGGACATGAGAGAGACAGCAAGCGTGGCCCCCAAGCCCAGCACCCCTCTGCCCTGGGCACGCTCCTCGCTTCTTTTGCTGTAGATGACACCAGGCCTGCCTTATCGAGTGTGTTTTTCTCTAGTGCCAAGCAGAAGCAGCCATGGCAGGGAAGAGACATTAGAACCATCAGAAAGAGGTTGTGCGGGGAGCGAGCAGCGCGCGTGTAAACGAGTCTGTAACGAGTTTGTAATATGCATGTGTGGCGCGCCCTGCGCAGCGTCATCACAATGGCACAGGCACTTTCCCGCCTCATTGCCTCCCAAATGGATTTTAAATATCATTCCGAGGACACAATTATTTAAAACGCTGAACTAAACACTCGCTAATGGGAAAACGGCGTGTGGCCTGCAGCAGCCATTCCTCATGGGGCCACTCTGCCCATGTCATCCTCTTCTCCAACCCCACACCCCGCGTGGGGCCACGCGGAAGCATCCTCCTCCCTTTCCCCCCGCTCAGACAACGCATAGGGTACCACCAGGCATCTCTCCTGAGCCCGTCCCAGTACGCACCGTTTACATGAGAACACCCTTTTCCCCCTCCCATTCCTGTTCTCAGACAACAGAGAAGCGCTCTGCCCTGTCCCAAACTTCAGACTCAGGGGCATGGAGGTGCAGGCTCGTAGCAAGTTACCGGGGCTCGGAAGAGCCCCCGGCTGCAGCTACTCATGCAAGCGTCACCAAGTGCCTTACCAGATAGCCGGACTTTCAGCCTGCCCCCAACTTTGGCAGCAGGAAGCATAGAGCAGGGAGAGGGCATTAGAGTAAGGATGCTTTCTGACACCCATTGTTATCTGGCCCTGGATATTATAGATATCAAATAAGACTCTTTTTTTCACATAATTACTCATGAATAGTGCTCCCACCCCCACTCCATAACACCAAGCAGGGGAGAGGAGAGAGGCAGCAGCATCATTGTCTACACTGAGGACTCCAGAGTGAACAGAGCCTGAAGAGAAAGAACAAACAAGAAAAGCTACTTGTGATGATCCTTGCTGGGTAGAACATAGATGGAGAACAGCTCCAAGGACACCACAGACTCTCAGTCTCATTACAGTGCTAACAGCATCAGGGACACCAAATGCCCAGACAGCAAGGTGTTTTTTCACGTGCTCCACCATGAACCTTTTGAGCATCATTCAGACATTCTCCAGACAGGGATTCCAGGCCGCCATGAGTTAGGGAGCCACCAATATTTAGAGACAGCAGCCTGTCTGAGACTGAACTGGAAAAGGGAAGGGACAAAGACCAGAGTTGTCCCCACACCCCACCTCCAGCGGCTGAGCACAGAGAGGACGAGAGTCATCGTATCCCTTGCTGCAGGCACTGGAACCCTGGCTGCACTTCATCAGAGGTTCATATTTTAATGACTTTGGCATCACCAGAGCTATCCATCACCCGCTCATTTTCCTCCGAGTGCTGAACCACTCCTGCCGGTGCTATTTGGAACAGCGTCTAATGATGCACCAGAGCAGCCACCTGGCAGCACTGCTGCAAAGAGACCCAACAACGTGAGAAGAGAGATGCACACAGGTCTGCATACTGGTACAAGCCTCCATTGCCCAGAAAACTCCCTCTCTCCAAACCTGCACCATTCATCATAGACCAGAGGTGCTCTGTCCCACGGTCCCCCACCCCATGAGACAAAAAGAGCAGAGACACTTAAGTCATTGTTGTTTTGCAGAAAGGAAAGTGAGGAATACAGATATTACTGATGCTTTCATGAACACTTCACTTGACTCAGTTTGACACACTATTCTTTCTCTGGGTTTGAAGAGTGGACCAATGCAAAAGTGGTTGTTGCTGATCCATGAACATGTATAGCTTCATAGGAACAAAGCAGGTGGACACAGATGTGGGGCCAGGGACATGGAACACCACAGCACTGCAGTGTTACAGTATTAAAAACTCAGTGGCACACTTGCAAGGACACAGGCAGACTTGATAAAAGACAGACCCCCACAGACAGAGGCAGTCCCAAGATACTTTGGAAGAGCACCTGCACGGGGTCCAAGTTCAGTTTTGCTTTTTACTGTTACCTGAGCAGCTCCATGTCATTCTCACAGCGGCCAATTTCCTGCGAGTCCCTGCTGGGTGGCACAGTCCACCCTCTCCTTCCCAAGACAACATTACTGAGCTTAGACCTCACCTGATCCACTAGAGCACCATGGCACAAACAGGGCATGGAGCCACAGGCCCAGCCTCGAAGAAGCTGAGCTGTGGAGCTGTCCTCACAGAAAGCTCCCGTCAGGGCTAAGCATGCAAAGTGGTCCCTCAGGAGAGGGGGACTGTCTGTGACATCTAGAGCAGGTGTAACAGGACAGCCCCGTGCAGATGTACTGTGGGAAATGAGTGGCATGATCCCTGTGTAATGATGGGCGGCCCTGTCCCCACATGGGAAACGCAGAAAGAACAACCTGGGAAGGATCTGTGCAGAACTCACCATCCCAGGAAAGACCATCTCCTTCTGCCTCTTCAGCTCAGTGCGTCTCCAATGCAGGCTGCCCTTCCAGATCTGCAAGGAAACAGAGGGATGCAAGAGGGATATGGAGCCAACTACCAACTCGATGCTTCTCAGCAGGAAGCAGGAGTGGGATCCTCAGACTCCAGTACTGGACAATCAAGTACCTGCACCCCTAAAGCCTTACTCCTTTTGGGTTCGCTCAGTGCGAGATGTTCTACCAGACACTCCCAGAAGACAGCCACCCCCCTCTCACAGTATGCCAGCATCTTACCAACACAGGGGGGCAGTTACAACTGCCGAGGGAGCCAGAGTGCCACAGAGCGAAGTGACTTGGTCCCCAAGCAGCGTGCTTGGAGCCGGGCAGCACCAGGCTCTCGTCCACGCTGCAGATCGGAACACGTTCGACATCAGGTAGTCGGAGAGAACCACCTTCAGGGCAGAGGCAGAACTGCAGCTCCCAGCTGTTCACGAGCACTCGTCATCACGCGAAAAGCCTAAGCGCGCATCCTGGGCCTAGGGAAGTGGGAGTGCTTGGGTGGGGGACACGCAGACACACGGCTCTGACCTAGGGAGCGAGAGAGTAGCTTGGGCAGGCAGATGAACTGCCGATCTTCTGGATGCAAATCGCAGCCTGCTCACGGTCCAGCTCCTTGGCCCACCTCTCTCAGGCCTGCTTTTGATGCTGCTCATTGCACCGGATCTCCCGCATGAGCTTGGCTCACAGCCCTGACACACCTGTACAGCCTCTTCCAGCAGCATGATTGGCCACGAGGGCTGGAGGGAAAGAAAAAAGGAGTACAGCCCTGTCCGAGGAGGTGCTGCTCCGACACCTCTGCTCAGGACCAGTTCTAGCTTGAGGGCAGGACACTAGGAAGAAAAGATCACTCTCCAATGCTGCCCTACAGTCAAAAGGGAACAGAGCACCCTGTACCCCCTCTTGCCTCTCATCTTTCCCCCCCCCTCTCCCCCAGCCAGCCCCACACTGTAGCAACAGGGCTGGAAGAAAGGGTCACATGCCCCATCTCAGTTCTGCTGCCTCCTGTACCCCTTCCCGGAGCTTCACACGTCTTGTCAGGCATACACCACTGAGGCAGACCAACACCCTGCTCGCTCAGAGGCAGGCATCTGTCACAGCTCCATAGCTCATGAGACTCACCATCACCTCACAAGCCCCGAAAGGTCCAGCATTGATCCACATACCGTCACCTGGGCTCTGCCACAGCTCTGGTTCCTCCCGACACTCCTGCCCTCATTTCTGCTGCCACTGGAACAGACCTTGGGACTGTGCAGTCCCACCATCAGGCTGGCAAAGGACATCCATCTCACCTCAACCCAGAACATAGCCCACTCCTTCCCTTCGCTCCACCGCAGACTCTAGGGCAGCACCTCCTTGTAGGAGCCTGGGGGCAGCCCCGCACGTCTTTTCATTGACAGGGTGTTGCACTCATCCAAAGGGCAGCCAGGCTGACCCACCGCGGCCCAGGAGGTCACACACTCATCCATCAGCTTGGACACAACACTCACACTCACCCCTCGGGGCTGCATAGGCTCCATCCACACCAGAATCTCAGACAGGATCTGCGAATGCTCCCTTCGGCACCTTGGCTTGCTCCTGTAGGAAGCACCTGGGGGTGGGAAACTCCCTGTGAGCCTGAGGAAGATGGACAGGGCTATAGTCATTGGCATGACAGTCCAAGGCAAAGCAGAGGCCCCTCAGTCCCAGCCCAGCTTATAACCCAGCTGGCCAAAGCTGCCTCTTCCTCTGGAAGCAAGAAAAGAGACAAGGTCCACAAGTTCTAGGAAGAAAATCCCCCTTGTGTCCCCAGCCAGTCCAGCTCCTTTTTGCTCCGTCTCCTCCTCCCATACCTGAAAGGGAGGATTTTCCACCAGGAAGAAACAAGGGAATTTTCTTTATGTTTATAAACTGCTTGCAAAACCCCATCCCCTGCAAACCGTGTCCCACTGATACCAGAGGATTTGGTCTCTGATCTGGCTGGTACAGCAGCATGGATAAGCAGTGTGCTGATACCTGGGCTTGCGCGAAGAGGTCCAACATGGTAGGGAAGCATCCACTTGAGGAAGAACAGTAGGAACCTCAAAGACAAGAGAAGCTTTTAATAATTGAGAACCTGAAAAAAGAAGTTTGGAGAACTGCAGAGGAACCCATCCTGCTTCCTAGGATAATCCTAGCTTTCGGCAAGCATGCCCTGCAGTCTCTGCTGCTAGTTGTATTTGGTTGTTTCCAAACAGAAGCTGTTCATCCAGTCCAACCAAACAACACAGATGACCACAGGTCACCAGATTGCCTCACAATTTACAGTGCAAACGTTAAAGACATCCTCTGTGGTTTTATAAGTTTATTTGCAGACAGCCAACAGGAGATTTTGCTTTTTTAATTGATCAGACTGAATATCAACTCCTGCAGGACTGCACAAGAAAGAAAACCTCCACCGATGATCTTCTTAACAACTTGCTGAGAACTGGGTAGCTCAGAGATATCACCCTACTATTGGGTGCCCTACAGATGCTATATAGAACTAATTAAAGCCAAGAAACAAAGTGCATCTTTTTAATTAAAAAAAAAAAAAACTATGACATTACCAACAAAGCTTGTGATTTGATAAAATAAGATCTACTCTCCACAAACCACTTTAATTAGTTATGTTCCAGTCCTTTAATTTCTTATCAAATAAGTCTTACAACAGTTTTTGCATTATTTTGCCTGGGATTAATACTAGGCTAACTGACCCACATCTGCCTATGGTATTCTCCTTTCCCAGGGTGGAACACGATTCTTTCCTACTTTTATTTAAAGTCTTCTGCTCCTCCAACATTCTTTAATAAATGTCAGTGGGCTAAAGAGTTCCCTGGCCTACTTTTTTGAAAGCCAGGTAGAAGTTACCTGGGCATACTGACCTTCAAGTGAGTGTTTCACCTAACTGCTATTTAACAGCACTCTTACCTATAAATGGACCAGGAAGTACTTTTTTGATTAAAAAAAAAAAAACACTTTTTTTTGTCAAATAGTAAAAAAGTTTATTGTAAACAGCTGATATTTCTGTACTTATGACTTGCTCTATATCATTCCAGGACTTTCTGTTGTTTTTGTTCCTTATATGAAGGATCTTGTATTCATTATCCTCTCATTATCCATGCTTTTAACTTATTATGCTGACAGCCAGCAAGGATTTCCCACATGCCATCCAAGTTACTGTTTTGTTCCACCATCCTCCAACACCCCAAGCATTGCTTCCTCTGAACCAGGTTTGATTTTCAGTTCAAAACACTCCTTTATTGACAATTCCAATTCTATGAAAACCTGACACTTTCAGAAAAATTAAAATTTTCAGTTTTTCCTCCTCGAAACTCATTTTCATAGAAATCTTTACTCTTTTCCTCCTTTGAAGCGTCAAGTCATTAACATAACAGTTCTCCATTTGCTCACCATGCTTATCATGAGGTCAAGACTCTGAAGAGCCACCAGCTTCCAAGTCCAGCGGCTGGTTCATTCTTATCCTTTGTAAGGGGGCAAAACTACAGACAACTCATGTGAGCAGGAAAAGGTTGTACCCGAGAACTCTGCAGCGTATTTAGGCACCACAGCAACGTTTTGTGTTCGCATTAAGCTTCCAGCTTGCATCCCCCAAACCAAGGTTCCTCTGTAGTTTCCAGACCGTACAAGGCAGCATAGGGAAGGTAATTCTCTGACGAACTACGACACACTTGTGCTCAATCCTCCTTTTGGGTTTGGTAGTTAAAACAGATCCGATACACACTTAGGTGTGCCAGGTTCTAGGCTATAAGTTCTCAAAGCAGCTAGCAGCACCCCACAGGCAAAGCGTGCTTTTTCTTTCTGAACACTTCCATCCTTCCTGCGCAAGTCAGGACCAGCGATTTCCACACTTACCCCCTAGGAAACACCCGGCAGGTTCCCGAAGGAGCAGCCTACTAGATCGCCTCTCGCTGGCGAGAATCCCCAGCTCCTCTTGCTCCTCGCCCAGACCCATCCCGCTGGGAACGGGCCACCAGTGAAGGGAGAGGGGGAAAAAAAGAAAATGGAAGTGTTTCCTGCTCCTCTCACCGCGCCTGGGGCGGCGGCTGCAGCCAGGGCGTCCCTCGGGCCAGGGCCAGGGCCAGGGCCAGACCCTCCCGCGCCTCCGCACCTCGTGGCCGCCGCACCGGGCTACAGCGGGGAAACGACCCGCGGCCCGGCACCCCCTGCCCCCCCCCCC
>NW_020450985.1:293837-308907 GCF_003343035.1 Apteryx rowi
CGCCACGGCAACCGCGCGCGTCCCTATTGGCCGCGCCGGTCGCCATGGCGACAGCAAACGCTCCCGCCCCCCCCACCCCCCCCATGGCGGCGCCATGACAGAGCGGGCGGCAGCGCGGCTTGGCTTGGCTTTATTGGGCCCGGGGGGGGTCACTTGCTGCTGGTGTACTTGGTGACGGCCTTGGTGCCCTCGGAGACGGCGTGCTTGGCCAGCTCGCCGGGCAGCAGGAGCCGCACGGCCGTCTGCACCTCGCGGCTGGTGATGGTGGAGCGGTGGTTGTACTGCGCCAGGCGGGAGGCCTCCGAAGCCAGCCGCTCGAAGATGTCGTTGACGAAGGAGTTCATGATGCTCATGGCCTTGGAGGAGATGCCGGTGTCGGGGTGCACCTGCCGGACGGGACCGAGCACCATCTCGTGTACCCCACCGCCCTGGGGCGGCGAGGCCGGGAAACGCGGGCCTCCTCCCCTGTCGGCAGGGCGGCATCGCCTGAGGGGACCCAGCAGCCACCCGGGGGGCTCGAGCCACGTGCCGCTTGCGTTGGACCAGAGAGGACCCCCACAGTGCCACCAGGCCTTCGGGATTGCCCTGGCAGGAGCCCCTGGGGGAAGCCGGCTGTGAGGGGTGAAAACACCCACCTGCTTTAAGGCCCATACCGACAGCCAAGGCCTAGAGAATTCAGTCACCTCCGCAAGCTCTTTTCTCATCTCCCCTACATAAACTGCAGGGTCTCATAACCTCCAGAAATAGGAAGGATTTTAATACTCAGCTTATTGGGCCAGGAGTAGCTGCTCCTGCCCTACTGACTTCCATTTGGTTATTTCCTGAAGGCTGTTCCATGAACAGGAGTGCATCCACCTGCTCCAGAGGGCCCCAGATCCACCTCTTCTCCCTCACTCCAAGGTGTGCTGCTCCCCCCCCCCTTCTTCTCCCTCTCTCCAGAGGCTCAGCCAGGGCTCCCATCTATCCACTCTTCTTCATTTCACTAAAAAGTAGGCTTTCCTCCCTTCCCATTTGTAGTGTTGATGTGCAAAAACAACTTTACACTTGAAACAGTTCTTAGCAATAGAGAAGCAGTTACTTACCTGCTTCAGTACTTTGTAGATGTAGACTGAATAGGTTTCCTTTCTCTTAGGCTTCCTTTTAGACTTCTTGTCTCCAGAGGTGGGAGCATGACCACGCTTCTTCCCAGCTTCTGCACTCATCCTAGCCTCTCCCAGGGCAAGCTCTAACAGAGCAATCAGTAGTTGGCATAGGGCTGGTTATATAGCAAAGGCAGCAGGTCCCTCCCTGGCCACAGGTGCAACCCTTCAGGAGCAGGAGGGATACACATCTGCAGCCCTGATGCTTCCACTTTGCACTAAGTGACGGGCCAGCTGGCCTGGGGAGCAGCTTCCAAGTAGCTGATTCAGTGAGACTTTCGGACCTGACACACAGTGGCGGGGTAATGGGGAAAAGACATGGGTAAGGGTGGTAGTGTCCCGTTCACACAGGACGGGAGTGCCGGAGAAGAGCTATTCCCAGGGCAGGTCCATCCAGGGTTTTAGTGAACGTAGGGTTCCTGCTTTAGTAGAAGGGTGGAAACCAGAGCGCCGGAGATGTTGCTTCCAGAATCAAATGAACGGGTGGGACCACTTCTGTAGTACGGAACGGGTGGTGCGGTCGGTGGATGCTCAGTAAGTAGAGGGGCCATCAGGGATCGAATGAAAGCAGTATAACCCCCCCCCGACAGGCAGTATTCCTCCCCCCCACTCAGCTAGCCTGGGCTTGGGAGTCCCACCCGCTTCACGCAGCAGGAGGGAGGCAGCGGGAGAGGGAGGCTGGCACCCTGAGTGGGTATTTGACCTGTCTTGGAGACCAGTGATCACACTAGCGATGGTGATTATGATACAGAAATTAAGCTAAACTAAGAAAAAAAAAAACAAAACTGCAGCAACGCAGTGGAGAAGTGAACAAAACAGCAACATTTTCTACCCTTTACTCTAGACACAAGAGAAAAGGGAGCCCTTCCCTCAGCAGGCGCCGCAGCAGATGCCTCACGAAGGGGTCATACGTGATGTCTGGCGGACGGGACGCTGGCAGCGCTGTGCCGCTGTGCGCTGCCCCCTGCTTAGGGGCGCAGCTCGTGCCGCCCACATGGCCCGTCCTCAGCAAATCGCACCTTCTGAAGGACCCAGCGTGGGAGACCTGCCGTGTGGGTGACGCTGCCAGCGCTTCTACAGCCAACGGCATTTCTTTGGATTTACCTTTATTCCGGGCCTGTCCTCATGGGGAGGCATCCGAGCGCCTACTCCTAGTGCAAATGAACACCGCAGTGAAAAGCTGGGTCCGGGTGTTGTGGAGGGGCCACTTCTTCCACCCGAGAACTGAAACACCAGTGATCGCGTGGAGCAGGCTGGAATGGTCACATCAGTGTGTTTATTGAGGATGAACAGGCTTGGCCACAGAAGACAGGCGGTAAGGACTATTCTTCTGGAAAAGGGAGCAGCCTATTCCGTGATGTCTCTCAGTGTCAGGAGCTGTTGGTGGATGACAAACTGGGAGGAAGGAACCAGCAGCAGCATCGCTTCCGTTCTGTAAGAGGCCACGCGCTGATCAGGTGTAGCCCAGGGCTTCCCCCTCTGGTGCGCATCCCGCTCACCCCCTGATCTGTGGAGCTGTGATAGCTGAGATCCTTGCGGTCGGGGAGGCTGTTCACTAACCAAAGAGGGAATGATCTGTGCCTGGAACTACTCTGCCTTTTCCGCTGCTCATAGCACACAGATCTCAAAGGGTGAAGGAGCTGTTAGCTGTTATAAATGGCATTTCTCCTCGGCTGCAGCAGTGCCTGGCACGGGCAGCTGTAAACACGCGGGTTATGTTTTTTCTGACAAAATGTTTAGTTACAAGGAAGCACTGTGGTGGATGGGGAGCAGTGACTGGGCACTCAGCATTAAGCGCAGGTGATCAATATATAGAGAGGACAGAGGCTCATCCACTGAACAGTATAGTCAAATCTGTATTCCCAGATTTGGGGAATTACCATCTTGTTCATGCTTCTACACACAGCTGCTTCAAGAGGTTGCAGGCAGCCGGCGGCTGCCTTTCCCACAGCCGTCAGTAACCCGGGACGTACGCCTGCCGTAGCTGCTTCCGTGCAGTCTAGCGAACTGTCACCACAGATCAGGTTTAAATCAAGGCTGAAATAGTCTCTGCTTAAGCACGCATGCATACTCCGTTTTACAAATCCTGGAATACTAATTGTTATCTCTAGTGCAGGCAGCTAACACCTTAAGCAGTAACAGCCACTTTTGCTTTGAACAGGAACATGGAAACAACTTCCGCTGTGATATTTGTCCTGTCGATTTCTGTAACAGCAGTTCGCAACTTGGATGGTTCCTCTGGAAAAAACAGGAAAGTATTCTGCTCAAAAAGTCAGAGCCACAAACGGTTGGCACCTGAGAGAGTACTCCAAGTAAGTACAACTACCTATTTGTCCTGCCCTTCTGCTTTTCTATAAACATGTGCTGTTGGAACAGGTTATTGGGCTACACGAACTTTTCGCATGACCAGTGTGGCCATTCTCATATGTTAGAAGTAATTAAAAAGATAAACCATGATCACAAATATTTTGGTTTTGCAACTTTTTTTTTTTAGTAACTTTTCATTGTTTAAAAAATACCTGAAAAATATATTTTGTTCAAGAAATTATTCAAGTTTCAAGCTTCTGTGGCACAAGGTGAGGTTTAAGCACCAACTTCTATAAAAATTTGGTATTAAGAACAAAAATAAATATTAAAATAACTTTGTTCCTGATCAGTCAAACCTGCAAGGATCAAGTAACTAATTTATAGTCCAAAAATCCTTAATTATTGAAAGTCTAATATTAGACCCATATAATCCAAGGCGAAGGAAGAAGCATACACATAAGCTGTCCTGTTGCAGAGAAGACATTGATATTTTATAGGTCTACTTTCTATTTCTAACTTTGAATCCTCAGAAGCATTTAGAGCTGTATCTGTTAAAAAAAAAAAAAAAAGCAAGTGCGGCTTGGTCCCTTTTGTCACCAGCTGGAAAAAAACAGGGTTCACTCTTTGAATTAGCAGAGGTTCCCCAGCTGTAAGAATCCTGCTCACTGCTCCCTTCCCCCAGAGCTCAGTTCTCACCCCTTCATTTACTCCACCAGTTCTGCCTATAACAATAGAACTGCAGTACTGAAGAACTGGACGTTCACCCCAAGAGAGGACCCTACACCCTTACCCAAAAAGCTCAGCACTGGCTGATTTGCCCCACCGTGCCCCAATAACTAGTACAGCTCACAAAACAAGAGGAGACTGTTCTTCCCTCTTTATTGACTGATGGATTCTCAGGCAGATCTGTTAATTACACTGTTAAATAATAGTTAAAAACAAACCAAGGCCAGAGGAGTTTGAGGTGAAGTATCTAAACTGAAGCAGAAATTGGGAAGGAGGAGGCGGGAGAAGCTGGGCTGGGGTCTCCACTTCTGCATCACTGCAATCCAGACACCCCAACTGCCGGTGCCAAGACCCCGGGCCATTAGATTCCAAGGCCTGGCTCTAGATGGGACATCATCTAAACGTGGAAACGGTTGCCCAAACGTAGCCAGATCAGGAAAGAAGAGATCTGTCCAGATACAGAGGCGCAAGGCAAGTCAAGGGGAAGCAGTATTGCAGCAATCCTAGAACACAGCCACAGAGATAGCAGCAGAGTCCCGTTCCAGTCGGCAGGCGGGAGAGTCACATTGGCCACTGTCAGTCTCCACAGAGAGCACCTCACCGACTGCTCCGGAGCTCACACGTTGTGGGTCTTTTTGGTGAGCTGCGGATCCTCGTCCACCAGCTTTGACTTGAGATGTTCCTTGTAGGCGAGGATGTCCCCTTGCCACTTTGTGATTGTCTGCTTCTCACAGACCCAGATCTCCTGCGCAACCTGAAAGCACGCAAGGGGAGGGAGGAGAGGTCTTGAGTGCAGCGTTTTATAATGTTATCAAAGTTATAAAATTAATCAACACCTACCCTCTACAGGCTGGTAAGGAAAGAGTTTAATAACTTTCACGCATTAAACTGTCAAATAAAAATACCTGTAGTGAAATTATCTTACACGGTGTTTTCTGAATATTTTGTACTTCAAGATTTTAGAACCAACAGTCTTTGACCCCTCAACATTTCCTTTTAATTCATGGACTAAGAAAAAAATCCTTTCCTTCTAAATTGGGAATTGAAAAGGTAGTTCTTGAGCTGAACTGCTTGGATATGCTGCACAGAAAAATAAAATTCTATCTGAACTTGCAGAAGAAGTCACAGTTGGTAAACCAGCATCTGACATTTCCATGTATGTGGAACCAAGAACAACTTCCCTCACCTCTGCAGACTGTGTGACAAAAAATTCTGGTAGAACTAATCCAGTACCATTTAAAAGTCTACTTAAGACCTTCACAGTGTGTCATGATTTCTATTTGACTTATTCTTAGCTTTTTAGTTTATTTTTAAATGCTTGAGGTTTTTCTAGACTACATAATCACTCGGCACGAACATGGCAAGGGAACCATATCCAGCGACTTTTGCACTCGCACATCATTTTGGGATGAGTTAGAGCCAATCAGTTGAAAACATCTCATTTCAACAACTCTGCTCAAAAGGTGCTGTAAAGGTGCTTTGCCAAAAATTCACTACCCTCCTTACCTGCTGGATGAGCCTGAAGTCATGGCTGACGAGCATCATTCCTCCTTCAAATTCATTGATAGCATCTGCCAGAGCATCTATTGTTTCTATGTCCAAATGGTTGGTGGGCTCATCCAGGAAAAGCATGTGAGGATTCTGCCAGGCCAGCCACGCAAAGCACACGCGACACTTTTGCCCATCAGAGAGGTTCCGAATGGGGCTCACCTGACAAACACAGACACTGTTCACAGCTTTGCAGGTATACTCATAGCACCAGTCCCTACATTACAGCACTGACCACAAAATACTCAGATCTCAACCTGTTTGCAGCAGGTACATGACGCAAGGGGACAACTGCATCAGGTTTATACCTAGATTAAACTTCCTTCACCAGCAGAACAAAGGAATTCCAGGGTCTTCTGAAGAAGTGTCCGTAACAAGATCCAGCTTGTGTTAAGAGGTTTCAAGGGACAACGTTACTACTAAGCCTAAACTTACTTTCAAGTTCTGGAGTGACCAATGGAGAAGGACAACATAAAAATCAAGGCTGAACTGCAGTGGTGAGGACAACCCCTGTCATACATGTGATGTGTGGGAGCACGTCATGTCTTGACATACAGCATCATCGGAGAACCTGTCCTCTTGTCTGAACCAGGTAGTCCCCTCTCCCAGTTAGGAATCTGTTCTAGCATTTCTGCCTGGTATTCATCTCAGAAAGAGAGATAAGCAAACTAGTTCAAGTTACAATTGAAATAGACTTGGGTCTAGCGCTATGCCACAACCTGTCTCCTCTTTACCCAGCTTCTGAGGAGGTCACCCATTCCAACCCACACATTGGGGGAACACAAGGGAAGTTCCTACAAACCATGATTTGTTCTCTCTCCAGTTTTAAATGCGGAAATGAAGAAAGCATTTAGAAGCTGTGACGTGCAGTGCTG
This sequence comes from Apteryx rowi, assembly GCF_003343035.1. NCBI lineage: Eukaryota > Metazoa > Chordata > Aves > Apterygiformes > Apterygidae > Apteryx > Apteryx rowi. The sequence continues at coordinate 300,433 of NW_020450985.1, forward strand.
CATACTGTGTCACACTGTCAAACACCAGCAGAGCAACAGAAAATGCGGCAGCTACGCTTCCCTAATGAGCGAAAAGCAAACTCCAACAGCTCGTGCTCACCTGCTGCTTCCCTGTCAGACCGTATCTGCCAATGATTTTTCTCATCTCCTCCTTTTCCTTGATCTCTGGGTAGCATTTCATCATGTACTCCAGGGGCGAGAGGTCTAAGTCCAACTGCTCTTGCAAGTGCTGACAGAGAAGAAAAGTCAGCTTCAGGCTATGCAGGCCACCTACCTCATGACTGAGAGCACCTCCCCACTTACACCTCTCCGATACCAGCTGAGCAGCAGAAAACAAGAGATGGCAACCCCACCCCCAGTGAATTCACTGTGCTGGACTATTAGGGAAGGAGTCTCCATTTCAGGGTGCTGCTTCAGAATAGCAAGCTTATTCACCACCAATCACAAGGTACTCTCTCTCCCACAGAAGGTGAGAAGCTAAACAGAAAGGACCACAGCAAGCCTCTTTTCAGGGGAGGAACATTGACTAGAGCCCATTCAGCCAACAGAACAGTTGTTTCCCTTGACTCCAGCAACAGAATGACAGCAGTGGGAGAAGCTTAGGCAGACGCAGAAATGGAAGGGCAAGGTTCCTCATTCCTGGCAGCTTTTTCCTCAGTATTTCATGTGCCTGGTGTCTGCTGCACGGAGTACCTGGTGGTATCTGCCAATCTTCACGTGTGAGTGCTTGCGAATCATCCCATCTGTGGGCAGCAGCTGGAAGGGGAAGATAAAAGTATTTCACCATGAAATCTTGGAGGAGGCAATCTGAAAAGCTGGTGTGAGAGAGAAAATCCTGTACTGCAGCAAGACCTTAAACTTCCAAGGCCTGATTGGGGTGCTTTGGCAAATTAGCGCAGCTTCGCTGAAGACCACCCCAAGACTAAAAGTACAGAACAGGATAGACAATGCAAGGAGCATACCTCTCCTGTGAGCAGTTTCAGCAGTGTTGACTTTCCAGCTCCATTGGGTCCAACAAGAGCTACGCGGGTGTCCAGGTCAATCCCAAACTCCAGGTTATTATAGATCCATGGCTGCAAACCACAAAGATTATGACACATATTACGTCTTTCCACTACCACCCAGAACATCCATGCTGCACCTGAAAAGCTCTGTCCCCAGCAGACTCAGTACGAACACTACCAAGAAGTTTCATCCACTAGTAATATGCTGCAGCCTGGTTGGAAAGCTCAGTCAAAAGCCTCACATCCAAAAACAAGGCAGAGACAGGAGTAATCTCCCATGCAAAGTAAACAACCCATGCAAGTGTTAGGCACTGCTGCACACTCCACATACTCACCCCATCCTTGGTATATTTGAAGCTGACATTCTGCACCATGATGACAGGAGGGGGGATTTTCCCACACGGCGGGAAATAGAATGACAAAGTCTGTTAACAGAATATCCACCCGTTAGACACCCTGGAGCACAAGATAGTCCAGTTATTCCAGTATAACTGTGCCTCACTACGGTCATCTGCAGACCAAGGCACCAGCCTGATAACTTATGAGGCCCTCCAGCAACTCACTCAACAGATTTACTCTGATTAGTTGTTTGCAAGCCTGTTTACTGGCTAATGATCCCATATTTCTCTCCCCTTGATCCATATGTGGGCTTATCCTCTTCAAACAAGAAGGGGTGCTCCGAGCATCTTCTCCAATCTTCTAACATTCATTTCTGTGTCTGCAAAATGCCCCTATTTGTGTGACAAATCTCCTTCTCTTCCCTGGAAGATTAAGACTCCTCTTTCCAGTCTTCAACCTTACGCTATCCTCACTGCAATCACCCTTCTGGCATTACAAAGGCCACCCCATTCTTGCTCCCAGGTCTGTCAGCCATTCTTGCTGTCAGCTAAAGCTCATTTTCCTTATCCAGCCCATGTTTACAATTCTGATCTCTATACACAATATCATGTCTGATCTTACCTTATCATTCACCACTCTCTCCGTTAGGCCAGAAGCCATCATTTTTTGAAGGGTCTTCTCCTTGCTCTGGGCTTGCCTGGCCAGCTTGGCACTGCCATGACCAAATCGTGCAATGTAATTCTGCAACAAAACACGAGGTTAGCCTGAAAGCCACAACGACAAGGTTGAGGAAGCGCAGGGTTGCTCACATGTATAGTCAGAAAGATGTTCATGCAGTTAGGCAGATACCTTCATGTGGGCAATCTGATCTTGCTCCCAGTGGAAACGCTTCATTTGATTTTCTTCTAGCTCCAAGCGGGTCTTTACATACTGATCATAATTTCCCTAGAGAAAGATACCATAGAAACATCAGACGTGCCCCAGAGGTCAGCTCCTCTGTTTTTGCTGGTTGTCCAGGCGCCATTCACTCACTGTGTAGTACTTCAGTTTGCGGTTGTGCATATGGATGATGTTGGTGCAGACACCGTTCAAGAAGTCCTGGGAGTGGGATATCAGCACAAGGATCCGCTTGAACCTGTGGCACCATATAAGCCGTTAGAGACTACGCTAGAAAAAGGCTTCTTGCTTGGCAGTCCTGACAGTGGCAAAGGATTGACATTCACTAGAACTGTCTTGCCTACAGCCAAATTAAGAACAAAGATAACAGCCCTGGAGATGCTGTGGGAAGTCTGGAGTAAAGCAGCTACACGCAGCTGCAATAAGCAGAGGACTCTCATCATTGGGCCACGACAGTCTTCACCACATGTTTAGGGGTCCCAGTCTTCATGAAGAGTCAAGAGCAGTGGATTACTACTGCCACCGATACAGAACTCATGCTGGTATCACACTTCTAAGTTCCAACCTTTGCTGCTTACTTTCACCTTGCTAGAGCCTACTGTCTCTTAGATACAACATGCATGGTTCCACTCTGAATCTGTAAAATGACTGTTTAATGCCTCCCCAAAAGAGGTTCAAATTACTTTCCTAAAACATCTGATTTAGAAAACAAGCATGCAAAAGTTTCACCTGATGCAGCTAATGGAATAACCTCTGCACATGAAAAGCCTTTCGCAAATGCTTGCGTCCAGTCCTTTTAACCCACAACCCAGATAACCTAAGCTTCATAACTAGTTCTGAACCTTTTGCCTTAAGCATTAATACTTTAACTTTGTTTACTAAAACATCTCCCTGACATACTAGGAACAGATGAAGCTGGCAGACTCAGATACTCCAGTTCTGCAAAAACTGAGTAACAATATGCAAAAAGGTGAGCAGGCAGCCAGGTCTGTAAAGTTCACACCGCTGGTACGGCGTGCAGGGCTGCTACTGGGGCTGCCAGGGCCCCTCCCAGCTTCCAGAAAGTAGTTTCCCCAGTGAGTACAGACCAGCATTTCTCCTTTCTTCACTGAAGGGGTGACAGGGGCTTATCTTGAATTTGTTACCCTTGCATCAGAAACCCTTCTGTAGAAACACGTAGTAGCCAGCGCAGTAAGGCATCACTGGTACTGCAACACAGTTATGCAGCCAACAGGCAGTTACTCCTGTGGCGCTTGCTTGCTTGCTGACCCGATGCTCCTGCAGGAAAGCACAACCCATGGAACCAGCAAACTCCTTCATGCTTACGTTTTCAGCTCTTCCTCCAACCACACGCAGGCATCCAAGTCAAGGTGGTTTGTGGGCTCGTCTAGCAGCAGCATGAATGGCCGAATGAACAGGGCTCTACAAAGAGAGAAGAGATGACAGAGCAGGGTAAATGCAGGCACTCAGAGTCTCCCTGCTCTTCTCCGAGTTCCTGGAAAGGGTCAGGAGCAGAGAGGCATTCTCCCAGGAGGCAGCAGGCAGTATACCACTCACCTAGCAAGCGCCACCCTCATTCGCCAGCCACCGCTAAAGTCCTTCAGCTTCTTCCTCTGCATGGCTGGTGTGAACCCCAAGCCATGCAGGATACGCGAGGCCCGTGCTTCTGCCTTGTCAGCATCCAGCTCCTCCAGACGTTCATACAACTCCATGAGCTTCTCGCATTCCGCTGAAAGAGAGCCAGCCCGTCAGTACTTCTACCAATAACGGGCTCTCAACTGCAGCTCCCTACAGCTGGGAACGCTCACAGTCTGTCTGCTTCACTACTCAGCCCCCTCCACTTCCAAGTCTGAGAGACTCCTTAAGAAGCTGCATGGGATAATCTCATCTAAAGAGGAAGTGGAATCCCACAGGACTCTTCAACTAGTACAGGGTAGCTGGGAGAAAGAGGTACTGTAACATGTTAAAACTCTGCCAAGGAACCCAAATGAGGCCTTTTCTTCAGCGGGGAGGGAAAGTAGAGGAAATGTCCCTTGCCCACAGGGACTTTGAGAAGCTTTACCATCTTCATGAGCCAGACGCTCTGCTTCTCGTTCTAACATGGCCCTCTCCGTATCCACCTCCATCACACATTGTAGAGGGGTCTTGTCACTGGGAGGCATCTCTCGGGTCAGGTGGTAGATGTCAATGTGCTCTGGGATGGGGACTTCTCGTTTCCCAATAGCTGACAAGAGCATGGATTTCCCTGTGTGCAGACAGACACTCCACAATTATTCACTGGATTCAATGAGATTCAAGGTAACAGAGCAATGCATGAGATATAGTCAGGTCCCATCGATTCCTTCCCTCTCCAACCCGAGAAAACCAGAAGCCAGAAGAACTGGCAAAGAAGCCAGAAGAACTAGAGCCTACTGCCTTGCTGCAATAGGCTGCCCTCCCAGCTCAAGATCACCACCCCAAGGACAGGACTGAGACATGAAGAAGCTCTTTGAAAACTACTGCACTTCAGCCCTCGCCCTGCTTCAGGGAGTTTTATCTCTGTTGTACACTTCCTGCTGTCTAACACCTATCACCAGGAAGATAAAACCCCAGACTCCAAAGGCTCCTAATGCAGAAGGAAGCAATGCACTCACCACCAGAGAACTTAAGTATTTCCCTGAAAGTTGAACTAGCTGGTCCCTCTTACTAACTCTTCTTCAATTACACCCATATTCTGCATCTCTCCATGTACAACAGTGTCACCTTCTCCAGGGACTGAAGAAGTTGTTTTCCCATTCAGGCCAAACCACACACTCCCTACTCCTCCACACTCTGCAAGTTTTTTCACTAGTAGCATTAGCATTAGAGACACTCTCCTGCACGGCAGCGGGCTGCACTGCAGAACCTCCTCTTGAGCAGGGACGCCTCTCAAGGTTACTCCTCAAGGTTGAGAGATTCCTTACCCGCAACAGATCCTCGATAAGTGATTAATAGCACGCTGAAACTTTGCAAACTTTGCAAAAACTTGTGAAGTGACTTGAAAAAGTTGCTATCTTACCTCAATAAACATAGTGCTGCTTCTCTCTTACGAGTGAAGTGCATCACTCATTCGTGACAACACCGCTAAAAAAAAGCCTGCAAACAGGTATCAGATGCCAGGCATTTCTTCCTACTCTCCACAGGAACAAGTCTAAATGCATAGTTCAAAGCCAGAACGCAACCTCATACCCCTGCTAGCAATCCCTCTTTGTGGGTGGGGAGGTGGCCAGGACAGTCGTCATGTCTAACAACCTTTTCTCTGGTTTCTAGCATTTACCGCCTCCATCTGTTCAGCTTTTCGGCACCACAGAATCCTCACCAAGCTCCAAGAAGCCCACGTCACTGTGCCCCACAGCTTACCAATCCCATTGAGTCCAATCAGGCCGTAGCGCCTCCCGGAGTTCAGCTCAAGCTTTGTATCGCTCAGCAGCTCCTGACCGTGGAAGGTCAGTGAGAGGTTAATGATGTGCACGTCGGTACTGTTGGGATGGGAGGCCAGCACTCCTGTCACAGCACGGGCAGCAGCTTTCTTTAATTCAAAGTCCTCCAGTTCCTTTGTAAGAGCATCCACCTCTGTATGCAGGGACAGACCAAACGTGTTACCGATTTACAGTCGCACGGGAAGCCACAAGCCCCTATCCTCACAGGCCCAGGACCCCTCAAAACAAACCCCTTTTCCCCATTTCTACAGAGACGTAAAGGAGGCCCAAAAGTATTTAATACACTTTTTCAGCTCAGCAGATGGATATATACGGTCTAACAGCAACCTTCACCTAATCTATAAATAAAGTCTGACCGTTAGAACTAAGTGAGCTGCCAGAACAGTCAGCCTGTTTCCAGAGTACGGTGGGACCAACGCTCCCTGCAGGAAGGACTGGGATGAGGGAGGAGCTAAGCAGTGTTGCCTGCAAGCTTCTTAAGGAAAGCACTGGCACAAGGAGAATTTAGCTAGGAAAGAAGCGACAGGAAAGAAGAGAGGAGGGGAGAAGCAGCACTGGAAGAGGCCCTACCAATTCTCAAGAAGCAAATCTGTCTGTGTGCAGACTCCCTCTTCCTCTCCTCCTACAATTTAAGCAGATCTTTCCTGCCTTGCTGATCTTCTTCTGTCCTGAAGCCCTGAGTTACAATCCAATTTTCACTCCTTGGGGAGACCCTGCCATTTGAAGAGGGAAATGACATCGGGGATCTTAGCAAGCTCCAGCTTCTCAGAGCAGAGACTTGGTGTTCAGACCGCCAGGGTTCAGGTCAGAAAGTGATACCAGCCTGGCTGTCAAAACCTTACACTCCTGGCAAAATCAGTCATGCAGTAAAATCACTATCATCTTGGGGGAAGATACTCGTCAGGCAAGAAGGAGCAGACACTGTAGACCACGCTGACACAGGACCCCCTTTAAAAGAACTTGCAATGCAAGCAGAGCAACTGCATAAACAAGCAAACCAGATGAGCGACAAGAGAGGCACGGAAGTTTTATCTGTGACATGCAGTTATTTCGCAGGGAACTGCCAGTGAAGAATATGCATTTACCGACCCATTTAACCTGCCTTTCGACTCGTGCCGTGGTTTAACGGTCTCCAGCCGACAGCGCCCAACCAGCGCTGCAGGCAGCCCAAGGCCGAGCAGCGGCAAGTGGAGCACCCCCCGCCTGCCCCAAGCCGGCTCGGGCTCGGGCTCGGGCTCGGCCTCAGGCTCAGGCTCAGGCTCGGGCTCGGGCTCGGGCTCGGGCAGGGGCCAGACGGGGGCGGCGGCGAGAGCCCAAGGTGCGGGGCGAGCCCCGCCCCCGTCCGGCCCGCGGCCTCCCAGGCTCTACCAATAGGAGGGCGGCATGCAAATGAGCGGGGAGAGGCGGGTGGCGATTGGCTGGGGCGCGCGGAGGCAGCGGGGCGGGGCGGGGCGGGGCGGGCGCGGCCCCCGCGGCCGGCGGACACCGCTGGCGGCTCCGCAGAGCTCCGCCGCGCTCAGGGCTCCCCGAGATCGCGGAGGCTACAGAGGACGGGGCGCTCCGGAGCGGAGCCCTGCCTCGCCGTTCAGACCCCCGCGGTTCGGGTGCCGGGGGGGGGCCCTGTCCCGCACGCTCAGCGCCTCTTAAAAACAAAAAAATGCAATGGGGATAGGCCTGGAGTCTTTGCTGCCTGAGAAGAGAACTTGTGGGCCCAACAGCTTGGGGGTAACTAGGCAGGCTAAAATAAGAACAAAAAATAAACTCTCTCTCTTCAAGCTTTACCTTGCCTATTTCCTTTAGGAAGATCAACATTTCTCTGTTGACAAAGTTTCTTTCATTAAGTTATCCAGGTTCCTAGGCTTGGCAAACCAGATACGTCCCAGAGAATCAGCTGAATAGAGATTCATAGCAGTATCAGGTTAACAACAATAAGAGTTGAGAAGAAGAACCGAGACACTACGGTGGTTCCCGCAGCAGAAGAGACCCAGGTCAGGGCATCGAATGCCATAAAATCTGGACAGTATCTGTTTGAGAGGGAAATGGCCCTATCAGCACCATCCATCATTTTTCTGCTAGCCTCAAGAGAGGGTGCAGTGAATACCTGGGTCATCCAGGAAAACAACCACGCAAATTGTTACGGGGTCCTACCGACTACAAGGAGAGAGTAGCCCTAATGGGAGACCTTGCAGCTAGTCCGGTTCAGCACAAGTCCATGTCCACGTGTAATTTCATCTGATGAGGGACAAACGTCTCAGTTTACTAATTTGCGGGCAAAACCAGATGTGCACAATTGCTACCCGTGAATGGGCCGTGGCTGGATACTCCCAAACCCAGAACATACGGGGCTGCCAAGCTGACCCCAGGCAAAGACACTCTGCCAAGCGCACCGTGCCAAGCAGCACCGAGCTCCGCAGGGCACGCTGCCGCAAGCCGGACACCCAGCCGTGCCACGGCGGGGCCGGGCCCCGGCATGGCGGGGTCGCCTCTCACCTGGCACCGACGTCCCGTTGGCCTCCGGGGGCCGGGCCTCCTGCGGCTCCGTCCCAGCATCGCCGTTCTCCTCCGTGGCCCGGCGGGGCCGCTGCCGGGCCTTGGCCGCCTCCTTCTTCTTGGCTGCCTTCTTCTTGGCCAGATCCGAGGGCATGGCGCGATGGCGGGCTGCGGGACGATAGGGGCCGTTAGGCCAGGCCGCGCCGCGCCGAGCCGCCCGTTGTTCCGCGCCCCGGTAGCCCTATGCGCCGCCCGGCCCGAAGCACGCGGCGCCCCCGGGCCCGGCC
>NW_020450985.1:309952-318914 GCF_003343035.1 Apteryx rowi
GCCAGGCCGCCGGCGAGGAGGCGTGCCCGGCAGCGGCGGCGGCGGCAGGTCGGCCCGGGCCGCCCGGCGGAGGAGCACGGCCGGAGACAGCGGGCCGAGGGCCGGGCCAGGACCGCGAGGACTTCAGGCCGAGGATCGTTCCCTACTACAGAGACCCCAACAAGCCTTACAAGAAAGTGCTCAGGTAAAAGTCGTTCCTGTGGCCACGCTTCTTCATGGAAAGTAATCGTGTGTGGATGGTACTTGGGGTTCTACGACTTTGCACGAGTTAACGGGTTCAGGCTGGAAAACGCTGCTTGAAATATCTGAGGTGGTATTAAAAAACAGTTGTGGAAGCACAATATAACAGGGTAAATGTGGTAAATGGGCCCAAAAGAAGTATATAGCAACTGATCGCCTCAAAAAAAAAAAATTGGAAACTTTTATTCCTTCTTTTGTTACTTGTGTCTAACAGAAAAGTTTTGAAGAATGATTTGACATGTTCTAATTCCAAACAATTAATAAGAATGTGTATAACTTACTAGTGGTTAGCTCTGAATTTTTTTTTTTTAAAAGACTTACACTTGCACAGATTCCAGTTTGGATCGATAATGTGAGTATCCTTGAAGGAGGCAAGTATTTTTATCAAATGAGATTTTTACTAATGAGTCTACTCTTAAGGCTCTAGACTTAGGTTTAACTGTTTTTAACCATTAAGCAAGCAAAGACTTTTCCTGCCATCCACAAGCATGGATAGCAGTCCTTTTGCTTTTTGTCATCCAGCTGTTTGTGATGTAGGTATGTCCTTCCTTTGCAGAACTCGCTACATCCAGACAGAGCTGGGATTCCATGAGAGGCTGTTTGTGGCTGTGCTGACCTCCAGAGCTACCCTGAATACCCTGGCAGTGGCAGTGAACAAGACAGTGGCCCACCATTTCCCACGCCTGCTGTACTTCACAGGGTTGCGCAGTGCCAAGGTGCCCCACGGCATGGTGCTGGTGGCCCATGGGGATGAGCGTCCTATCTGGCTGATGTATGAGACCATGCATTATATCCACCAGCATTTTGGTTCTGACTACGACTGGTTCTACGTCATGCAGGATGATACCTATGCCCAGGCAGAACAGGTCAAGGCTCTGGTGACGCACCTAAGTATTAACCAAGACGTCTACCTGGGGCGAGCGGAGGAATTTATTGGGGGAGATGAGCAGGCCCGCTATTGCCATGGTGGCTTTGGCTACCTGCTTTCCCGCAGCCTGCTGCTTAAGCTCCACCAGCACTTGGACAGTTGCCGGAATGAGATCCTTAGTGTGCGCCCAGATGAGTGGCTGGGACGTTGCATCATTGATTTCCTTGGCATCACTTGTGTTTCCCAGCTCCAGGTACTACCTCCCTCCCCAGGGTTTTGTGCTAGCTAAGTATGACGGAACCTTTGCCCTTACTAGCCCCTGCTGCACAGTGAAGGGACTTTTCTGTGAGCCTCTGCTGGGAGGTCCAGCGCAGAAAGAGGCTGTGTGTTGTGACAGCGGGGGAGGCCCCTAACCAAAGCAGGGAGGTTGGGGTGGAGAGTGCAGACAGTCAGTTTCTTCTGCAGCCTACTGACAAATGACTGTTCTCAGGTTTTTGGAGGCCGTTGGGATAACGGGCATGTTGGTACTGAGACGCAAACAAGCAGGTAGCGCAGGGCAGGGCACCACGCTGTGTTTGTCTCTGGGTATTGCAGCCAGCACGGAGAGGGACGGACGCATGCCTGGGGTAAGGGAAGGTTTCGCTGTGAAATCTGGAGTTCCAGGCCAGTCTTTCTGGCTCTTGTCCACTTCAGGGCCAGCATTATCACACCTATGAATTGGCTAAAAATGCCGAGCCAGAGAAAGAGGACGAAGAGGAGTTCCAAGCAGCCCTTGCTGTGCACCCTGTTTCTGATGCGACTCTCATGTATCGGCTGCACAAACACTTCAGCAGGATCCAGCTGGACAGAGCCTACCAGGAGATCCAGGAACTCCAGGTATGCGGGCGAGGGATATCAGCGGAAACTCCTGGGCCAGACAGGATTTCTTTACTTTTAGCTTTGTGAGAGAACACTGTTGCTTCTGATATGTAGATTACTGCCAGCTGGGGAGATGCAGTGTTTCTGTTACCATGTTATCCAAAACTGCTGATGTGACACTATGAAGATACAGTTCTAGGTGGTGAGGCAGGTCTGGGTCAGAGATGGTCTAGACCTCTTGGAGAAAGTGGCCGTGATCAGTAAGAGTTCTCTTTCTGTACAGATGCAGATCAGGAACCTGACATCACTGACCCCTGCGGGCGAGGCAGGCTTGACATGGCCTGTGGGCATTAATGCCCCCTTTCTTCCCAAGTCCCGTTTTGAGGTAATCAGCTGGGACTACTTCACTGAGCAGCACCTCTTCTCCTGTCCTGATGGTTCCCCAAAGTGTGAGCTCTCTGGAGCCAGCAAAGCAGATATCGGTGACATTATTGAGTCAGCACTTGAGCAACTTAACAGCCGCTACCAGCCTCTGCTCCGCTTCAGCAAGCGGCAGTTGCTGAACGGCTATCGGCGCTTTGACCCCACACGGGGCATGGAATATACACTGGATCTCCTGCTGGAGGCAGTGACCCAAAAGGGTCACAGTCACGTTCTGGTCAAACGAGTGAGCTTGGTGCGGCCCCTAAGTAAGGTGGAAATTATTCCCATGCCGTATGTAACAGAGGCCACACGGGTGCAACTGGTGCTTCCCTTGACCGTGCAGGACCTGGACTTTGTGGCAAACTTCCTGGATATGTTTGCCATGAACACACTGGACACCCATGATAACGCCTTGCTGACCTTGCTTTTCATCTATCATCCCTATGATGCCCAGCGAGTCAGCCAGGTGGACGTTTTTGCTGGAGTCAAAGCTATGGTAGGAGAGCTAGAGAAACGCTATGCAGAAGTTAAAATCCCCTGGATTAGTGTCAAAACTGAGGTGCCATCTCAAGTGAAACTCATGGATATAGTGTCAAAGAAGCACCCTGTGGACACCCTATTCTTCTTAGCCAGTGTCTGGACAGAAATCAACATGGAGTTCTTGAACCGCTGCCGCATGAATACTATCAGCAATTGGCAGGTCTTTTTTCCAGTGCACTTCCAAGAGTTCAACCCTGCATTGGTGTACCGTGGTGAGCAAGCTGCTTCCTCCAGCACTGACTTCCTGAGAGATGGGCATTTTGATAGACATTCCTTTGCTGAGGCCTGCTTTTATAACTCTGACTATATGACAGCACGTACCAAGCTAGCAGCTGATATCCTAGACCGGGATGAGGTGCTGGAGAGCATGGAGGTATTTGATGTCTTCCTCCACTACTCTGGTCTGCACCTGTTTCGGGCTGTGGAACCGGGGTTAGTGCAGAAATACGCACTGAGGAGCTGCAATCCGCGACTGAGCGAGGAATTATACCATCGCTGTATGCTCAGTAACTTGGAGGGACTTGCCTCCCGCTCACATCTAGCCATGGCCCTCTTTGAGCAGGAACAGGCCAACAGCACTTGAGAGACTGGAAACATCAAGAGCTTCTTAGCACCTTAATACTTGGCACTTTCCACCCTCTTCCCAGCCTGGTCATGGGAGAAGGGCATGAGAGGTCAAAGGAAGAGGAAGGCTTTCACAGCCTTGCTCTGAGGCACAGGCATGGGCTGTGGAGAGAGGCTGTTTGTTTTTAAAATAAATAAATAAAAGTTTCTTTCCAAGCAGACTAATGTGATTACTTGCAAATTTTATAGGTTCTTGACTTACAGGGCCTCAGTCTGGGATGAAGGATGTAAAACAAGCTGTAGAGCCCAGCTTGCTTTAAGACACCCAATTCTGCTGGGCAGTGCGGAGAGGCAGTGAATGAGATTTTTTTTACTGGAACAAGATTAGTTTGGCTGTGCTACAGTCAGCACTGTCCTTGTACCCTCTTGTGTGCTTGTGTGTCTCCAAGTACTCATAACACGGCTGGTCTGGTTTGCTACTGGGCGAAACTGTTCATTGCACTTTCCCTTTGCTATGTTTGACTCCTCTGCAACTACCGAACATTTGTTCTGCTGCGTAATTCGGGAAGGGGAAGGAACTGTAAGTTCCCTTTGACGTGCATCAAACTTGCTTCAGTTGTGCTTAACAGCACAGTATTATACCCTGTATGCCCTAGAGAGGAACCAGTTGCTGTCTAAAGGTTCCCAAAAACTACTCTTAAATTCTGCAGATGGAGCAAAGTGTTATTCCTGAAAATAACAGACATGCCACTTCCTCTTCCAGATGAGCAGATAGCATGGCTAGCAGACTGAACAGTTCAGCTTCAACTTGATTATCTGATTATCTTGATTACCTGTTGAGTCTCCCTACCCCTATTAAACTTTAAAGCTGTGAGCTTGTGCAACTGTTCTAAAGGATGGAAAATTCTTTAGACTTATCCCATGCATTTTAGTTGTGCTCCTGGTTCTATGTAAATTCAATATATGTGGTTTTAGGAACATCAGGTATATCCATTTGCTTGCTACATGCATGTCGATGGAAGTAGGCACCTGTTGGCTTAACTTTAGTGGTTGTCATTCCCACTTGATGTTCATGTTTTCATGTAGCCTATATTAAATGGATGAAAAGCTGTCTGTTAATCACAGATATTGATGTAAAGGAATTTACTCTCTCTGGTGGATGTTTACAGCAAGCTCCTGCAGGAACAGATTCTTCGGCCAATATCACTCATTATATTTGGTTATTTAAGAGGAAGATAGTTGGCAGAGTTTGCAGATGGCACGTATTAGTTTCGTGGGACAAAATGAGGACAGATCTGTTATACAGAATGATTCAGATGCTTGATAAGATGTGCTTATACATAATACAGCTACCTAAAATCATTTATCCAACAATTAAGTAAACAGGTCGTGTTTTACATTTCCCTGTTCTGAATCAGAGTGGTTAAGGCTGGAAGGGACCTCTGGAGTTTGTCTCATGCAACAAGTCTAGGCCTTTGAACAAAGCAGGGTCAGCCGGAGCAGGTTGCTCAGGACTGTTTCCAGTCGCATTTTGAGCATCTCAAAGGATGGAGACGCCACAACACCCTGGGGTACCCTGTGCCAGGGTGTTTGATCACCCTCTTCTCTTATGTTTAAATGTTCCTACGTTTCAGTTTGTGCTCATTGCCTCTCGTTCTGTCACTGGGTGCCACTGCGAGGAGCCTGGCTCTGTCTTCTTTACGCCCTCCCATCAGATATTTATACGCATTGATGAGATCCCCCCCTGAGCCTGGCAATGTCGCCCTGCTGGCAACGCTCTTCCTAATGCAGCCCGGGATGCTGTTGGCTGCCTCTGCCACGAGGGCCTGTTGCTGGCTCGTGTTCAGTTTGGCCACCAGCACCTCCAGGTCTTTTTCTGCAAAGCTGCTTTCCAGCCTGTATGCTAGAAAGCACAGGCCATGGTCTAAATCTGTTAACTTCAGTAGGACGAGCTAGTGAAGATGACTAACCCAGTTCGTGCTGTGTAAGTATTGCATAAGGACAGAGATGGTATTTGCTATATTCATGAGGAGTACGAGCTAGAGGTCTGTTGTCTTTGCTTCAAAAGAGATGCTGAAAGATTAGAAAAGCTTCAAAAGAAGTATTCAGTGTCTGGCAAAATGCTTCAAATGGGATAAAAAGCTTACATTTGTTTATTAAAAAAGTAAGAGATGTCTTGATTACATTTACATAGGAAGAAGTCAGATCTCTGGTGAATGTCTTACTGTGATGCATGTCTGTTGCTAAGCAAACCTTCAGGGAGCGAGAACAAGAGGAACTAACTGGGAAGCAGTTTCTTCTCTTATGAGTAGCAAAGATGGTCAGTGTAAGAATCCCTGCTGCTATTTGCTTTCAGTGTGTTGTGTTTTTCCTCTTGAAGACGAAAGAGATTCTGATGCATGAAATATGAGCTGATGGCTTTAGAGAGGATGCATGCATAAATGCAAGTTTCAGTATGGTGTAATACCCACCGAGTCCTTGTATCGTTGTTTTAGATCCCACATTTGCAAGGACTGGCAATGAGCATTGGAGGCTGTAAAAAACAATGTAAGCAAGACAAGTCGCCTGGTAACTTATGATGAATTGGGGGGGGAAAAAGGTGCCATACAACCAAACTGAAATATTAAACATTGACAGAGATGTAGCAAGTCAACTGTCAGAAAATCTCTCTGTTATAATGAGACTGAAAGCCATAGGGATCATACCCGTTGGGGATATCTGTGATGTAAAACGAGTTGCTATGGAAAAAGTATGAAAAATGACATGGGGAAGCAAGAGTCCATATTAGAGTAGAAAGAGAATCATGGCAGACAGCACAGTGAGATGTCATCCGTTGTCATTTAAGTAAAGCAAAGATGCAAAACAAAATAGGAATGAAATATCGTTTAGCAAGTCACTACTAGTGTATCTTGGAACAAAACTGAAGGAAGCCGATTTTGGGGGGGGGGGGGGGAATCCAGCTTTGTGGGAAAGAAAAGGCAGGAAATACTGATAGTGAACTGCTGAGTCCGTGAGCTGAAGATTCTGGTTTTGTTGATCGGATGTCTGCATTCCTGGGTGAGGTTAGGCTATATGAAAGGAACTGCTTGCTTCTCACAGGGAGACGGTTAACCTTCAAGGTTAGGCTCTAGCAGGAATAGCCATGGGATATTGAACTACAAGCGCAGTAGTAAGATGCTAATAAAGCAAATGCTGTAAAGAAGAAAGAAAAAGTCAAATTAAGTGTTGAGTGAATTCATCCAATGTTACACAAAAAAAAAAGTTAAGCACTCTTCATTGATTCCTAACATTAGACTGTAAGCAATTGAAATCAGAAATGCTAACTGATAAGAATTTGGTGTAGTTGGCATTACTGTATAACTAATACTAGTCAAGGTTGTGGTATGGCAAATAGGACTTGGCAAACAGCTTCATTTCAGTCCTTTAAATTGCAAGTTGAGTTAAGGATGATCACACGGCTGTTACAGACTTGAAAATCATTTGATTTACGGCAACGCTCTAACTTTAGACAGAAAGTTATACAACCGCAAATGTATCAAGTGAGGACGGGCTGACATATCAAAAAGTGCCATTTGTTGGATATTTGTTGGGCACTTCTAGTTAGGTCCGGGGGGCGGGACAGTTCTCCACCCAGCGTTGTTCAACACTTCAACTGATGATTTGAAAGCGCATGTAAGATTTCTACTGATAAAATCTGCAGATGGCATAAAAATGAGTAAGGTAGAAAAGAGCGATTAAGATGAGATACCCACAGAGAGCCCTGTGTAGCAGAGGAAGGCCCTTCAAATGCTTTTTCTTTCCAAGCAGTCAAGCCCAGACTTACGTACCTGGGGAGAATGAAGGCATGCCACTCCTCCAAGGAGGACTGTATCATAAAGAAAAGTCAGTCTGAACAGAGTTTGACCGTGTTAATGGGAAAGCAGCTTAATCTGACCAGGACCCGTTATTTTAGGCACTAAAACACAGAGCTACCCCCATCCCCAGCAGTTTACCATTTAAGGATAAGGCATGCAATGATAGATCTGTACAGATGGACAAACTTGGGGAAACGCGCACCGTTGATTGGAAGGACAGCAATAAGGCCCCGGCAGCCTAGCTCTTTTTGAAGGCTTGAAGGAAACAAACAAAAAGAACCAAAGCACAAGAGGTTCACAAAATTTATCTGAAGACTGGAAAACTATTTTACAATGTGAGGTGCAGAACTCTAATTCCTTAGACGGTTCTGAGGTGATTTGATTACCGTGTATAAGTACAATCACTGCGGGAAAAAATACTGGATTCTACAGAGTTTTTTTTAATCAGGTGGATGTAAGGCATAAGAACAGCAACACCAAAGCCATCTGCTGTGGGTGGCTTGTTCCTCTGGACGTCCTTCTCGCCTACCCTGTTGGAAGGGTCTTTGCTGACCACAGAGAAATGCAGGGTTACACGCTCGGGTAGCGTATCTGATGTCGGTGTCCGTCAGTCTTCTGCACAGCTATGGCGAGACCCTCCAAGGCGAGGGGGATACGCAGCCCATCCCGCACGGGCGGCTCCACGGCGCCGTCTCCCCGTCTCCTCCCGCCGCTGCGCTCAGCGGATCAGTCACGCGCGCGCGGTCGGTCGGTCAGTGCCTCGAAGGGCTGCGCGTGTTGCAGTCCCAGCTGACGGGATCCTGGATTTGCTCGCTCCCAAGCGGCTCACAGCAGTTTGCTGGCGCTCCGGGATCCGGAGAGGGAGGGCGACGGCGACCCTCTTGTCCGGAGGGAAAGGGCGTAACAGGCTGCGGGGCGCAAGCCAACCGCGTGCAGGCGGTCTGGGCCGCGGTGCGGAGAAGCTGTGGAGCTGCTGCTGGCCAGGTCAGATGAGCAGGAACGGAGGACAGCGCGGACTCACCCGCAGGTGCGCATTTCTCCGGGAAAACTAAAACATTCTTTCCCAGTAGACTCCTCCATTCTTCACTCCAGAATGCAGGCTTGTTTTCTGAAGAAACTACTATTTGGCCTTGAGCGTTACTTATTCACATACCCATCATAAGTCACGTCGTATCGACTCCTCTGCAGCTGTTCCTTACTCGGTCCCTTAACTGCTCCTTTTAAATCACCTTTTTATGTTCATCCTTCACTGTTTCCAGTGCTTCCTCAACTTCCTTCAAATCATTCCTCGAAAGCGTGTTCCATAAGTATCTCCCACTGGATATTCCCTAAATAGTTTTCCTTTCCAGTAGCAATCGGGGCAGTGGATCAGGCCCACAGCCCACCGGATCCGGTGCCCTCGCTCTCGCAGCACGTACTGGATTCTTAGGAGAGGGGTGTGCAAAACCATACACGGGACAACAGTTCTTGGCACAGAACCGTTCGAAGTTTGAAATATTGCACCTCCTCCTGGGCCTTTTTTCCACGCTCGCTCGCACCCGCGCGGGCGGCCCGTGACGAGGAGACCCCGGCGCAGCCCCGCGGCCGCTGCGGCTCCTGCCCGCCCGCCCGCCCG
>NW_020450985.1:320088-351332 GCF_003343035.1 Apteryx rowi
CCGAGCCGTGTCCGCAGGAGACTCGCGCTCTTGCGCGGCCTTTCGGAAGATCTCCGCGACCCCCTCCCGCGGGCGAACCGGCCCCCTCGGCTCTGCGCTCCGGCTGCTGCGGGTTGCTGC
Source organism: Apteryx rowi (assembly GCF_003343035.1). Classification (NCBI taxonomy): domain Eukaryota; kingdom Metazoa; phylum Chordata; class Aves; order Apterygiformes; family Apterygidae; genus Apteryx; species Apteryx rowi. The sequence continues at coordinate 320,209 of NW_020450985.1, forward strand.
TCCCTCCCTCCCCTTCCCTGCATCCTGAACTCTCCTGCGTTTTCTCTACCGGCGTGGCCCGCAGGCAGAGCGCGCGTCGAGTTGCTGCTGGGAGAGACCGAAGTGGAAGTCAGCTGGCAGACCGAGGAGAGAGCAACTGCCAGCATGGTCTGGGGGAGCATTTGTGCGGTATCCTGGTTCCCTCTTAGTGCTTGCATCCGACCCCTGAAGCTGATCTCCTGCCGATACCTCTAGAGCCATCCTTGGGGGAGACCGGTCTCTCTCCCTTAGGTAGGAAAAACTGACATCCCTCGGCAGAGGTGGAGATTTCCAACACCGTGCCCTGGGGCGACTGATGACTCTGAGCATCTTAGACAGATGGACAGCTCTCCGCTCTGGGGATACGTGTGCTCCCAGAACTTTTTTTCCGGAAGAGACCAACTTTGAACCTGCAAGAGACCAGCTGCCTTGCTGCCTTCCCTGCGGGGGACTGTTCCTATTCTCCTTTCCTCCGCTCCGGGAAGGACAGACACTTGCCTCAGGAGAGACCAGTACCCTGGGGGAGATAGCCCACTGCCGCTTGCCTCCTTTCCCAGGGAAGCTGCTGCCCTGCGCCGTCTACTTGGCTAGGAGGCTAGGTCATTCCCGGGTACTAGCACTAGTCCGGGCTGCGTTGGCCTGCTGTTGCCAGCGCTGCCTTTCTTGTAGAGATTGACTCCGTAACGCTGCCCAGCCGGGGGAGTCCTCCAGCTGATGTAAATGACCGGCTCCCTGGTGCTGCCTCGGGAGCAATCAGCAGCCTTGGGTATTACTGGAACAACGCCGTGAGAAACCAGCCCTTTTCCCCCAATGCAGTGCCCTGCCTCTTGCTGTGGGTAAGACAGTCCCAGCCTGGCCCTGCCCCTCGGGCAATGGCTGATATTCCCAACGTTGCCAGCCAGCGGTTGCCTCCTTTTCCGCAGTGCTGCAGTGATGTTCCTTTCTCTACCTTGTGTGCTGGCTTGCTTTGCTCTCCTGACCCGTCCCTTCTCACTTACGCTGCCTAGGTTGCTGCGTTCTGCGTCAGCCGCTGCTTTCCTGGACACTGTCCTTGCTCGAGTTCGTCTCTATTTTAGCACGATTCACCGTGCTCTTCTTTCTGCCCTCTGTTTTTGCCTTGTTTTGATCCTGCTGGACCCATGGCCTTGTTGCTCTCCCTGTTGGAGTTGTCTCTTTTATGTTGACCAGCACTGCCTAGGCTGGCGCTGTAATGCTTGTATTCCCCCTTCTTACCTATCTGTTCCTTGAACATCTGCCTCCAACCTTGTGACGAGGTGTGAGCTTACGCCCATGAATGCTGTGAATACTGGTGCTCGCATCTCTTCTGCTGTAATGCCTCTTTCCTTCATCAACTGCAGCAGAGAGCCGTCAAAAGAAGCAGTGCTCTGTACACATAGGTGCTGCTGGCTCAGCTCTTCCCAAGGAGCAGCTGCCTTTTCCTTCTTACCCTGTCTTGTCTTCTCTGGGACGCGACATGAATACGCAGCCGCTGAAGCCACATGACTGCGCGCTGGATCTGTGGGATCTCCCAGTCTGCAAAGTTCTCACCAGCCTGCCAGGGCAGCCAGCAGTGCTGCTGAAACGCTGCGGTGTTCTGGTAGCCTGTAACGATTTCCCTTTTGAAGAACGAAAGCAAGCTGACTTGGTTAAAGTTCCTGAACTAGCCTGCTTTTGCAAGGGTCATCAGAGATGTCCAACAGCAGAAATATAACCAAGCACTTCTGTATGAGAAGATATCCTTGCTTCTTGGTTGGACCAGGGAGTCTCCAGGGGTCCCTTCCAACCTTAACTATTCTGTGAATATATAAATCTTATCGGAGTATGTCTCTGTTTACAGGTATAGCCAAGTGTATTTTCTTCATGTTTTCTCCAGCCTCCCCAAATACAAGCTGGTTCCAGTCTGAAAGTTGAATAGCCTGTTAGCATGGCCTGGTGCCTGAGCAAAAGTACCATGTTTTGGCATCATGGATGTGCATCTGTCTGCAACGGTCTATGCAGAGAAGTCCTTAATCATTATGTCAGCTGCAACTTTTCTTTTTTGCTCTTTCTCTCTTTTTTTTTTTCAGTTGTGCTGCTTGTGAAGTGTCACGTGGGTTGGTGCTGTACTAGCACGTTTTATTTATATTGGATATTGCTTCTCTCACACTCGGTATGTACTTTCTCATTTCAGAGCTGGATCCAAATGCATCCTGGGCCTGCTGTCTTAGAGCTGTTCCTGCTTCAGTTCAATTAGAATATCTCCTGCTAATCCATCATGACGTAATATCTGGTCTCCCGGCCCATCCTGTTGGATAAGTTTCCTGTTTCCTCTTGGTCCATACACATGTGACTCCAGGCGTTCATCATCTACCTAGTGTGGTACAGGTAGGTTTAGCCCTTTGAAAAGTGACCTGTTCTAGGTGGGAAGAAGGTGTTAGTCGCTTCTGTTGGGATTGGAAAATGTTTGGCTTTGGACATCTGGGAAATATTGGTATCATCTGAAGTAAGTCCTGACCTGGCTGCTTGCTGTCACTGACCTTGGCTTCTCCTTTTCCTAGCCTGCTACTCGGCTTCTCCTTTTCCTAGGCCCGCTACTTCTGCGTGCCAGTGCTGTCAGGGAGGGAGCCGGTTCGGGCAGAGTAGACCAGCTTAGAGGGAATAAGGGGAGGGTGTGCGGTAGCTAAGAGCAGACCTGACAGAGGAAAGAATGAGGAAGAGCAGCAGTATTCTTTGCAGAAATTCATACTCCATTGGCTAAGAGTAAATGCGATTAGCTCTTGTCAGATGACTATTGATTTGTGAGGTTACTGTGCTTCTCAGCAGGTTTAAATTAACAGACTTAGCCCTTCCCGGCTGGTAGGCTTCTCCAATGCCTGCTGTCATTGGATGCGCACTGGTCATCTCTGTGATGAAGCACTCAAATCTGCTGTTCAGGTCTTTGTTTTTTACTTACTGGTTCCTCTGTCCTTGTTGCTTCCCCTGCTGAATATCCAGCTGCATCCCCCTATCTTTTCTCCATCAATACACAATATGTCTGTAAGGGATGTCTTTCCCATGGCTGGATTGGTGCCTTTTTGCCTTCTAGAGCCTGCACAGGTCATTTCACTGGTTGAGTAAATTGTCAGGTGGAAGAATGCAATCCATTTTGGACTGGAAATAGCACAGGTTATAACTTTTTTGATTTTAAGAAACGTTAGTCCTGTAATTGCCATCTGGCTTGGCCTATTACAAACATGTCGCTTAGTGTGCTTCAGCACAGTTAAGAACTTTGCCTAGTGCCTGCTATATCTGGCTTTTCACTTCTGGCTGAGCTATAGAAAGTCTGTTACAGAGAGATACCGGTACCAATTTACTGATTATGACTTATATGAACATCAGAACTCTGTTGTACGGAATCAGACCAAAGTATCCTGCCTCTGACTAGTAATGGATGTGTGGGAAAAGCTTAGAAAAATGAGGTCAATACTGAAAGTTTTTTTCTTCTATATACCTTTTCAGTCTTTGCAGTCAGCTAATCATGGAATCAGCAGTTTGGGGTAAAAAGTGTTAGAAAATCCTCCAAATTCTTAGGTCTGCTGTTTCAATGTTAAGTAAAAACTCATTGGGAGGAATTGTTCCAATTTTCTGATCTGGACTAGTCTAGCTGTTTTCCATCCACTGATTCTTCTGGGATTATGTTTCTCTATTACCATTCCGTCCTTTTCTGTTCAGCTGAATGCTCTCTTGGATTTTGACTCTGGGAAGGACTATAAGACCATTCACTTTGGCCTTTTCCTAAAGGTAGCGGGTACCTGCGTTCAGCTCTCGGCTGTAGCTGAGCAAGGATAGGCTTTTTAGAAAGGCAGTTCTTGTCACTCCGACTTCAAATGAAAGAGCAGGACTGAGATATGGATGAGAGCTAGATGGCAGAGGTAGAGACAAAAGTGGGGAAACTGCGGATGCTTGGTAAAAGAAACTGGAAATAAAGACAATGAGAATAACAACCTGCTAAGCACAGGAAATGCATTTGTGATTTTTGACTTGTGTTTGAACTTAGGCATGTCATTTGGCTCAAGGTGACCGCTGAATACCAGGCAGTGAATGTGGCAAAAGGCTTTTTCTAACTGTCGCCTAGGGAGATTTCTTTCCTTTTCAGCTCTGACGTTCAGCAATATATGCCTGCTACTGTAGTCTGACGTTCTGCAGAGAATCTCTGCAGAACGCAACTCTCGCTAGAATCAGAATAGTTTCTGTATTAAAACTCCTGTAGTTTCTCAATGCAAAGTCGGGTGGTGGCTTTAACCTCTGTTAGGGGACTGCAGAATCCGGTAACTTGATAGAGAGGAGGCTGCTGCAGCTCCATGCCCCCACCTCCAACCAGTGGTGGAGCTGAGAACCTATTCCCAGTAGGGATGCGCACAGACACGCATGCACAACACAAACACACACAGACATTTATATATTTACATATACATACATATATATGCACATGTATGCATGGTCAGCCACACAGACCAGCACAGACAGACGCACACAGCGCTCGCATGGAGACAAATAGCACCAATGGTCTCATCGGGCTGGCTCACCAGGATGAAGGTCCGTTAGTGGGAAACTTATATCCGCACATGTGCAGTGTGGACCCCTCCAGCAGCTGGGCTGAGGCGCTCGGTCTACCCGCCGGCTGGCCCCGGATCCCCACTCTCCCCAGCTGCCGGTACGTGGGCACGCGAGCTCCTGAGGCCCGCAGCCCCGCTCCAGCTGCTGGCATACGCTGCTTCTCGCACACCTGCACACGCGCACGTGCACCGCGGATCCCTGCGGTAACTGGGCTTGGGCACACAGTCCGTCCAGCAGCTGGTCCTGGACCCTTGCTCTTCCCAGGTGCCTCACCCCTCGGCACAGGGGCACACGCACGAGGGGGTCTTGGTTGACCCGGACCCTATGGTCTCTCCAGCAGCTGGCCGGGACTCCTCCGATTCCCCTGGTAGCCAGCTCCTCCTGTGGTCTCATCCTTGGAGACGCACACACAGGCCTGGCTTCCAGGCCACTTAACCTCCTCCCCGGCTAGTCTGCCTCGACAGCCGCTAGCGATGACCCAGGGACTTGCGAACCCTCCCTCGCGCCGGTCGCTGGCACCCCAGACACACGGTCCCTGTGACCCAGGGTCCCCCGCCGGCTGCTGGCGCTGAGACCTCCATACGCATACCTGCACCCGGAACAGAGAGCCCCTCACCCAGGAACGCGGTCGGAAATGGATTTTAATGAGAAGACAGGACAGGCTGTGCCAGTCAGGTGCAAGATGTGGCCAGGCAAGCGTACTGGCCAGCAGCGTTTACGTGCGACGAGACCTTTTTATCCCCTTGCCCCTCTGTTTTCCCATATTTTTCCCACCTCAAAACCACTTTGCTCCCTCCCTTTCCCCGCCTTCGGTTCCTCCCCGAACACCCCAAAACAAGCCTTGTGCAATCCCCAAACGCTTTTCCCCTGCATCCCATGGTGTGTTCCATAGCCCCGATCGGGAACCCCTGCCCGGTCCAAAAGATGACCCGGAGAGCCACCCCCGTTTACTTGATGGGTTTCCTGCTTGGACAGTGGGACCAGTGGGTCTCCTGGGATGGTCCTGGAAGGGGCTTGGTTAAGGGGTTATTTGGGTTCCCCCGTTTATCGTTGTTCCTCCGCCTTTGTGTGTGTGCAGACAAGCTTTCTATCGCATAACCTAACAGCTCGCGGTACTCGAAATCGCTCGGGGCTCGCTCCTCTTTCAGTGCGATACCGCCACGGTGCTTTTCAGACAGAGTGCTTGTGCTAACACCTGGAATTTGCTGATCTCCCGGTAAACTGAACAGCATTCAAGGCATTTAAGCTTTTCTGGAAAGGTGGGGTTGGATGAATGGAAAGGTTCTTGCTTAAAAATGTTAAGGATCGAGAGTTCTGGTATTGTGCAGCGGGAGTTGTCCAAGTTTTTATTTATGCGGAAGTGTCATAAGTGCATAGAAACAGGCAAATAACTACAACACGCATACTTTTGCTTCCGGCTCGCAGAGAAATTGCTGTATTCTCCATAAGGCTTTCGTAACGTAGACAGTGGTTAGCAGGTCTTCCTGTCTCGGCAGTCGTGTTACTCGGGTCATCAAGCGAGATACACCTGGATTTCAGGCACTGGCAGCCTGGGACGCTCTCGTGAAGTGTTTCTGCGTAAACATGGAAGTGACGGCGACGTGGTCATTCTCATACCTGGATATATCGTGGCATCATGATATAGGACAAGGACCCCATGAATTTTGTGGAAAGCTGTTTTGATCTCCCTCCCATTTTTTTTAAAACTGTCTCTTCACGTGCTCTGGTATTTGGGACACAAATTTCCTGTCCCTTTCTTCGTGGCCTCTGATAGTCCGATAGCCTTTACTGCTCTGTGCTCCTCTTGTAATGACAATGTCTGTCTTTGCCCATGGTAGCTGTCCAGAGCTATGGGTACAAGCGTTTTTCTTTGAATGTAGCTGTCACCGTTTTTTAAATGAAGCCTCTAGCTGAAACTGAAGAATTTGCCTGCTGCACGGATGTCAGGTTCAGTCCATCAACAGCCTTTTCCTTTTTACTCAGAAATTTGACGCACGCATTCTTTGCCTGCGAATGAATTTTAAAAATACTTGTTTAGAGATGGTTTAGCTCCTTTCAAGATCCTAGACTGCAGGGCAGAAAATATAATTTACCAATTATGTGCTTTAAATGTATAGGCTCAGCTACAGCACCAAAGTGGGAAATAGTATAAACTTGACTTTTGTTAAGCACAAGGCCTTCAGTTTGCAAATGTGCTTTTGATGACAGGAGGCAAATTTGACCTGAGTCAGTGAAATTGTAAGGCTTAACAAGACATAAAGTTCAGAGTTTTTTAATTCATGTTTTTTAAAGACTTAAACCAGTCATTCTTCCCCTGGCAAAATAAATATGTTTCATTGAAACTGAGGGATTCGTAGTTACAAGGTGATGTCCAGGTGGGGAGCAAGGGCTGTGTTTGCAACCGTTAGGCCAGGGAAGAATGATTTTTAAAAGCGAGCTGTAGGTAATTTTGTAAATCTTTCCAGTTGTGTGGTAGAGAAATGAGATGCTGCAAGGTTATTTAAGGCTTTTTTTATTCTTGCTTTTTCTTCTTTGAGGTCATAGGGATAAACACACGGAGTCTGAGCAGCCTGTTCAGTTACTACACGGACAGCGGCCAGTACTAGTAGTTGTAAGAGAAAGTGCAAAACTTGTGCTTCGGGTGATTATTTACAGATTAATTGATCTTATGGCTAAAAGAGACCTTTGGACCATCTATTTGACACATGTATTTTACGGGGTACTAATGGACTTCCCTTTGCGAGCCCCATAGCTTGTATCTTTCAGAAAGACAAGATGCAGTTTGTCCTAGCAGTTTGGTTAGGTATTGTGAATTAAAAACGGGATATACTGCCTGCAGAGTCTCCATCATTGGAGATTTTAAGAATTTGGAGAAACACCTGTTACGAACGGTTTAGGCAGGTCAAAACCGTCTTGGGGCGAGGAAGGGTCTGAAGATTTTCCAGTGGCCGATTCTGCAGGCGTCTCGTTTGTGGCAGCTGGAGGCTCCAGCGGTGCCAGCTGTGCTCGCCCGGGGAGAGTGCCGTCCAGCTGCGCGCTAGGAGCGCGGGTTTCCCTTCCGTATCCTAACCGACACGTTACGGGGTAATGCTCTGTAGCGTCGTTTGTCTGGTGTCGGCTTTTGGCCGCTGTCTCTCGTTCAGTCTCTTCTGATTTCGTTAAAAAGCTTTTTCGCACTTGGTATTTTTCGAATATGTTTGTACATGCATTGAATATACTTAAACATCATAATCGCGTCATCTCCCAACATTAGGTTTCGTTCATTAAACATGTTGAATTATTCAGATCTTTCATGGACAACGTTTTTCAGCCATCTGAATTGCTTTCTTGGCTCTCTTGTAAGTCGTACGTGGCACAACTTTATTCAGTATTCACACATGGATTTCACTAGTGCGGAAACCGTATAAAGAAAATCATCCTGCTATTCCTACTTGCTTATCTTTATAAGTCCGAGGGTTGCTTTGGCTCTCTGTGCCACAGTGCGGCACAGGTAATTCAGACCGAGTTGTTTTCCCACTGCGATCCCTGTTTCCTTTTCAGAATCTCTGCTTTTCAGGATACGATCTCCCACTTTATGGGGATGTTCTCCTGCGTTCTCAAACACACTTTGTTTAAATGGATTCACCTTAATACGACGTCTTTACGTCTCGATCCGACAATTCTGTCCTGCACCCCAGCTCGTTTTATGAGAGGTGACTTTGTATTCGTTTCCAGGCTCTGAATGATGCTGTTGAACGTTGTTGGACTAGTTACTATCCCTGTAAATGTACCTTCACTTTTAACTATATTTCCCTATTGGCATCTGCTGTTTGATTTGTGCCAGCAAACTGGGTGCATTATTTATATGTCATCGTGCTTATTTATAATCAGAAAAAAAAAATAGTCCAGTCACCAGTCAGCTCCCTAGAACAGTCTTTCAAATCCCTCGTGGTTAATGCAAGGCAATGAGCTGCCCTCACCAAAGGTTCCTATCAGCTCCCGGGGGAGTTTGCTTTTGTTCTATGGTCTTTGTTCTTTCCAGACTTTCTCTTTGTTCTTTTTATATTTAATAATACGGCTCCGTGTATTGTTGTGTTAAAGTAAGCGTCTAGTCCGAGGATGCCTGCGTATGGTTTGTACGTAATACCGGTGCCGCTTCTTGTGCCTGGGAGCCCAGATCTGGCTTCGGAAGAAAGCGAAGCGGTGGCCCTGCCGAGAACGCCGTCGCCAGGTCTCCCCGGGACCTGAGGCAGCGCGAGGGGACCCGTGAGACATCCGCTGTCGTAACGTTCCCGCGGACCGCCCGGTGCTTCCCTCCCTGCCGCTGAAGCGTGTGTACGTCCCCCGGGGCTCTTGGCCGTGCAAAGGTTTTCCTGTGTGGCTTTTACAGTCAGGAGAGCCGAACGCTCCTTGCCTAGGTGGTTCCTTTCCGCATCTTCCAAGTCTCTTCTCAAGCCCTCTGCCAGTTAGTGCCTCAGGCTAACTATTCTGGATGAAAAAGCTTTTCTTGTTCTCAAGTTTGTTGCATTGCGTTTTTCTTGGTGGACCCGTAGTTCTTCTATTACAAGATAACGTACTCCTAATTTTGTCTCAGTGCTAATCTTAATTCTGTATATTTTTCCTCTCCTTTGTAATGTAAACAAGCCCCTTTTCAGCCCCTCTTCATAAGAGAATTATTTCATTCTTAATTTTTCCATTTCTAGATCTCTGTTAATTCTGCTGTATACGTATTTGAGATGTGACCAGCATCGGCTGCGGTGTGATAAACGGGCGGGAGAACTCCTGACTGGTACCGCGTTCTGTAATATCTTCTGTCAGGCTTTTTATACTTCTTTCACATTTTATTTTCTGAGTGAATGCTTCTGTCAAGAGCCGCGGTTTTCCTCCTGTGTTTGTATTTAGCACTGTAAATTGTACGCGAAGTTGTAATTAGCGATGCCGAGTCCTGCCTTCTGCGGCGTGTGGGTTCACAGGGTCGGTATCCTTTTCGTGCCGTCGGCCTGCCGCTGCGGAGAAGGAGTCGGCGTGTCTCCTGCAGAGCCAGACTGTGCCCCACGGGTCTGTTGTGCCCCCGTTCTGTTCTCCGTTGTGCCCGTTTTCTGTTAGGATCGGGTTCTTTGGAGGATCCTGCGAACAAAAGTGGGTCTGTCAGCACATTGTACTTGCATGTTTTTAAAATGCTCTCAGCAAGGTTTCTAACAAATGTAAAGGTTAATAAGGGAAGTATGTAGTCAATAAGGAAATTCCTCAAAGGCGATAGGGAAAGGTAGGAAACAGAGGTAGGAATAAATGTTCAGTTTTCATAATGGGAGGAGTGACGGTTTGGTCCCCCATTGGTGTTCAGTGTATTCACAAATTATTTGGAAAGAGGTAAATAAGCAACAAAACTTGCTGATGATGTGATATTAGGTCGTAGAACCTAAACCTGTCTCTCAGGAATTGTGGAAGAATCTCTCAAAACTGGATGATAACATGGCAGATTAAACTGAATGTTGATGAATTCAGAAGTAATGCGTTTGGGGAAAATAAGCCCACCAGTGTAGACACATTGTTGTCGAAATTCTCTCTTTTGGCTCAGGAAAGATACCTCAGCGTCTTTAAAGATAGTTGTCTGCAAAGATTAACAGCTTAACACCCAGTAGCAATTAAAATGGAAAATCTGATGTTAGGTATTACAGGAAAAGAATTAACAGAACTGAAGTTGTTATTGTACAACTGTATAAATCTGTGGTTCACTCATACCTTGAAAAGTGCATGCAGTTCTGTATCCTTTGAGATGCAGCGACTAGTAAAACTGGAAGAATTATGGAAAAGGTGATGAGTATAGTGAGACATGGAGAGGAGGTATATGAAACTTTTTAGGAAAAGATAGACAAAGACGACTATGCTAGAGATTATTGTGGGGGGAAAGGCAAAGTACCATTTCTAGAACATGTGGAGATGCGATTTGCAGAACATACGAGCGTGTGATGAAATTATCAGGCAGCAGGTTTAAAACAAAACCAAAGAGGTGTTTTTCTTATAGTGCCAAATCAGACTGCAGAGTTCATTACTAGAGGATGTTTTAGCAGTCTATAGTATAAATGGGTCCAAAGATATTAGACAGGTCCATTAGTGGCTATTAAACACAGTAGTCCAGATGAAGTCTCTGGCTCAGGATGTTAGTTAACCATGATTGCTGGAAACAGGAAGGTCGTACAAGGGGAATATGCATGCCTTGTTTCTTAGAGTAGCACTATTTTGTGGCTATGATGCTCTACGCATATATAAAAAAGGCGAATGTTTTAATGTGCAGGAATACGTTTTATTAGAACACTTGATATAGTTGTAAATAATAGGCAAGATTTGGGGGGCGTAAGCCCTTCTTCAGATTTTCTTTTTACCTTTTTTCTTATAATCTTTCTTCAAACATCTATTACTGAACGTTGGTGGAGAGAGGATTGTGGGCTAAGTGGACCTTTTGTCTGAGATCTGATGGTGTCAGAAATGTGCATTTTTCACACTCTTATTAAGTATAAGGATAATAAATGATAAAGGCTACTTTTATTCCAGATGCCAGTCATTGGCTTTAAACAGCTTTTAAGGGAGAGAAAAAATAGACTTTTAAATAGTTTAGCTGAAACTCCCTTCCCAATCTTTGACTTCATTGTTTCTGTAGCGTATTAGTCCCTCTGGACTAGATAAATTTCCCTTACCTATACAAGTCTTCTTTATTGATTTAAAAATTAATATAAAATACTTTGTTTCTGTTTATAGAGTGCGCTTTGGATGAGAGGAGTGAAGATAGGAGAACTTTTTTGGAAAACCAGTTTTCATCAAAAGGAATTAAAACTTCCCAAGCCCAGTTGTCTTTCCTAGCAAGTCACGTTGTGGGTGTTCTGCATGGTGCTGATAGATGAGAGGTCCCTGGGAGCAGGTGGTAAGACCAGGGTTTTCTTTGAGTCTTATGCAAGGATGAAGGTGTCTCGGAGAGAAACAGAGCACAGATATCGGATCGTACCATCCAGCAGGTGAGGGTGGTATGGTAGGGGAGAAGGATTTACAGAACAGAAAGGATTTATAGGACTGTTAGGCTGCTCTCTGGTGAGTGTTGTGCATAGCGGAGTACTGTCAACATTAATTAGAAAAACAAACATAGGAAGTACCAAACAAAAATACTACTTAGAAAATTAAGCTGAAATCCCCTGAAGTCTATGTTGCTTATTTCAGACGTAAAAGAGGGAGAAATTTCCAAATATTTTAGCAAGCAATTACCTGCACTTAATGCTACTCTGAAGGCTTACCCGCTGTTTGGATACGCACTGTTCCGCATGACTGTTGTCCTTTCTCTCCCCTGCCTGGGCTGCCTTGAGCTGCTCCGTGGAAGCCTGTTCCGCACGTCAAACTGGAACTCTCCTGTGCGCTCTCTGTACTGCGCAGAATGCCGTTCCCCTGCACCGCCGCTTCTTGCCGTAGCCGAGAGCCGAATACCTCTTTGCATCAGCGTAGTAAAGACGTCCGAGCGACGGCTGAAGCACACGGTCCAAGGAAGAGCCAACAGGCAGAGGAGCAGTGGTGGGCTAGGAAGCGGTGCCTGGAAAATGGTAGAGGAAAAGGGTGAGAGGTTTCGCAGGGCAGATCAGGGAATCCTTAGGGAGTTCTGGTGAACGAGCGGAGTTCCGGAGGTGGGCATGGGCACTGCTGTGAGATGAAATGCAGATTAGGAAACAAAAGCCAGCTCCAGAGTATATAGAAAGTGTTGGGGAAGAGAGCAGTAAATACGGCGAGCTTTCTTCATCCAGGACAACTTAACCTCCTTTACGTGCCTGCTGTCTGCTTTGCTCCTGTTAGAAAACAGTTGGAAAGGAAATGGTGTGAACTGGTTTCAGGTGGTTTGGGGACACATTTTCAGCTGCAGGAACCGAGCTGTATGTGGTGGCTGGGTGGGAGGAACCAGGCTTGACCTGAGCACTTGGCTTTTGGAGAGTCTCCCTTTTTTTTATTATCGTGGTAGCAAAACTTGCAATTATGGAGAGAAATACTATTATGCATATCAGAATGCACATTAATATTAGTCATTGTTGTTATGAAAGACATTTAATTCTACAACAAAAGTATTACACATTAAAGTGGGTGATAGTATTTATGGTTATATGATAAAGTGCTTGCTTATTTTCTCTTTAAGTGTTTCAGGTCACTTCTTATTTACAGACTTTAATGCTAGTTCCTTTGAGCATCTATAGGTTATTGCCGAATTTTCCCAGCTTTTCAGGTAGGAATAGAATGGATGGCAAGTCTCCAGCAAAAACAGCACCAGCCACTTAGCCGTGTGCTGACGACGCCAGGCCTTGAGCAGCAACTCTTGTGGCTTGGCTGCGTATGAAGGGACTGTGCCTGGGCTGTTGAGCATTTTATTCAAAATGTTATAGGGTACAGCAGATACCTCAGCAGCGTATACCTGAGTCAAAATAGGGTTTCACTTAACCAGGCCAGCACTTCAACAACTGTCGGAGTCCTGAGACTGTCCCCTGGGCTTTCTTGGTCCTTTATTTCAAAACCACTGTTCCTGAAGCAGCACTGAGCCAGCAACACGTGGCAATATTGCATTTATTCTTTTTCCGATTATATCGCATTAATCCAAATTAGTTTGTTTCAAATACCTAAAAACTCAGCTAGTTACAAGTGTTTTATTGCAAATTTTCTTCATCTTTCCTGCTTCCTACTTGAAAAACACATTTCCCACTGCTCTACTTCTTTCTCATCTTGGAAAACATTCAAGTCATGTTCTTGTGTAAATGGGATTTATTGGTAAAGCTGATTTAAGAAGCTCTTACCCTGCTCTGGCTGCTTATGCTTGCTTCTTGCGGTAGTTTGTTTCTCCCCTTCGCTGTTTTGCCATAACAACTTTTGGGACCTGTAAATGAGATGAACACTGGTTCTCAGCCTGAACAGTACTCCTCTGTCATTTCCTAACTTCCGAAGAAATTCCTGAAAAATGAGAAAAACAAGGATTCTGTGGCTCAGCTTAAGATAGCGAGACAAAGTGTTCTTCAGCTAATGCTGATCTTGGCATAGTCATCGTTCCCGGAGTTCGCTCAGCAATTTGTTATCACAGCAACTAATTGAAGAGTAGCAGTTTGCACACACCAGTCACTTTAATTAACAAGTGCTCTGATGTACAGTTACAGTTAGGTTATTTAAAATGCTTCTGTTGCACCTTTCTGTGATTTCTCTGCTTAGATTCTAGCACCATGCATCACAAATGGATAAAAAGGATGTGGTTTATTTGATTAATTGCACATGTCTGCATCCGAACTAGTCTTCACGTATTCCCTTCACAGTGAGCAGAGGGTTTGACTCGCCACACTGTAACACGAAGGCCGAATATAGATCGTTCTGTAATCTCCTGAAACTTCCCTAAAAGTGCCTGTTCCTCCCCGTTGACTCTCCACGGCGGTCACCTCATCAGTAGGTGCCTGTATTGCAGACATCTGCAGCGAGCTGAGATGAAACTTAACCAAACGCCTCGTGTTACCACCTGGCTGCGTTGGAGTCTCAGCTCTGACCTCGGTTATATTCCCAGTATAACTGTACCCACGCAGTCGGTGCTTTATGGAAAGCGGTATGGACAATGTGGCTTTTTTTTTTTTTTTTTTTTACAAATAGCCTTATGAAAATTTATCAGCTTAGTCTGACAAGATATGTTTTCCATAAAGCTAATTTGATCTGCGTTAACAATAAAAACATTCTTTAGTAGCACCAATATTTACTGAGTCGTATATCAACAATACTGTTAGACTGTCAGACTGACTGGCCTATAATTAATCAAGTCATCCAGTCCACAGTTCTTAATTATCTGGTACAATATTACCTTTCTTCTATTCTTCTCCAGCGTTTCAAGATTTCTTAAAAATTCACGATGATGGTCTGAGGAGCACGTAAGTCATCTCCCGTAAAGCTGTTAAATGGCAGTATCAAGCAAATGATTTAAAACTATCTGCCTTCAGCACCTTTGTATAGGAACGGTTGTAGTAATAAGCATTTTGTCATCAGTATAAAGTGTGAACACATCCTCTGACTTCTTTCTAAATACTTAATAGAAATGTTTAGTGTCAGCAATTACACAACTTCCTGATATTGCATCAGTCATGAATCATTTCTAAGAATTTTTTGTTACTGAAACAGTTTTTTTAAATCTTTTCATATCGTTTGTGACTTTGCATAGTTATGGATGTTGAATCAATAACATTAAGTTCTGTAATTGAACGTTAGGTATTGCAATGACTGCAATGTAAAGGTTATGAGTACTGGCCCCGTTATTTATTATGTTTTGTTGCCTTTTTATTTTTGATTCTGCTGTTACTCTCCTCTCTAAAGGAGTGTATCTTTTTGATTCTGTTGTTCTTGTTTGTGATTATGGGTTTTTGAGTATCTCACAAAGTGCTCTTAAACAAAAAGCTCCCCAGTATTGCTCACAATTTTTTTTCTTAAAAACTCTCAGTCATTTTTGTTCAATATCCACTATTTAGTATTTCGGGTTTGATTAATATTTAGTATTCCAATTTGGAATGATCTGCTCTTTTTTAGGTACTATGCATGTATATTTTCATGAAGACTGCTCATATATTTAGGATATATGTGTGCATGAAAGGAGTGTTACTTTATGTCAGTGAAATACGTATGCACAACTACTACAATCTGTATTCATGTTAACTGTGTAGATAAGAAAACTGCTTTTTCCCTTTTGGCTAGGCCCTGTTCCTGCAAAAACAAAGCAGCGCTTCTGAGCGGATAGCCTGTGAGTTATGTTTCTGCTTGTTCCTGCCACTTAGCAGTGCAAGGACTTGCCTTGCTACTAGTTTTATCTTTTTCCTTAAGGCTTTCCCCTGCCATCATCTCCCAACATCTGCCTTCCGCCGAAAGTTCCTTCACTTTGAACTTCGTAGGAAGGGCAGATTAATAATTAGGCACCTATATGCAATATAGGTCATGTCACAGGGAAACAGTATGAGTGAAGACACATATAGGCTTGTGGATTCATGTCGATAAACATAATTCCATTGGCCAGGAATGCAGAATTCTCTCCCTTCAGCTTTACTGTTACTTTGCAATGGAGGTAAATAATATTATCCTCACTTCGAGAGCAGAGACGTTTGGGTGCCCAGGAATGGAGTGATCCTTAACGATCTTATGTTCTGTGGCTTGTGACTATAGAAACATAATTTAGAGGCACCGCAGGTCTGGCGTTCGCTTTTGTCTTCCTGACGGATTACTTGGGTTTCACGGGTCCAAATCAGATGAGGTAGAAAAGGTGAAGCCCAACCTTCCATTCCGGTGTTAAATATGGTGAGTACCAGATAGTGACAACACCCTTCACAGATTTGCAGTTTGTTGTAGTTTTAAGCTATCTTGCCACCCACTCTGTACTTTCTGTCTTTCCATATAAAACCAGTGTCAGTAATAAGATTTCTCCTGGATATCATAGGCTCAAGTACGTCTCCATCTGGGGCTCAGAGCTCTCTTTGGGGAAAACTGCTGTTATGTACACTCACCCAAGACCTCAAGAGGCCATGCCGTGCAGGGGTGCTCACTGTGTATTTCTTGGCCAGTTCAGGCTCTTGTGATGAGCTGCATTAGTTGACCAGCAGTGGAGCTGTGCTGGAACTGAGATTATGGAGTAATCTGAATCCTTGGATATGGAAGGAAAAGAGTCAGTGAGGGCTGCTGATGTTAATGTCGCTGGGCGCTCTGCATGCTCAGGCTAGTGCTGTCCTACAAAACAGCAGTGGAACGCTGCCAAGGCACTGTCACTGTCTGCCTGTAAATCATTCCCTCTCCCCCTTGTCCCTCTGGCTTCTTTGGTTTGCATCTTTTGGCTCTTGAGTAGCTGAAGACTTTTATATGCATCACAGGGTTCGGAACTTTACCAGAAGCCCAGCTAGTCCATCCTTTGTCCCAAGGCGGAATCAACCATACCTGTCCTTCTTGACAAGTGTTTGTCTAAAAACCTTCACTTGTGGTCTTTAAACATCCTTCACAAGCACTCTGTTCCACCATCTCTCTGCCAAACCTGAATCTTCTCTGATATTATTTAAAACCATTACTGCTTGTGCTGTCTCCAGTGGACATGGAAGACAGATTAATTCTTCCTTTGCTGCAACCATTATGTTTTTATGTCCTTTTTAGTCTTCTCTTCTTTAGAATAAGCCACCCTAATTCCCTCATTATTTCCATGAGAATTATATTTTTCCTGTTTCTGAAGTGCAGAACCAATGACCGCAGAGAGTGTCCCAGATGAGGCTGTACTATTCCACCTGCGTCTTGCAGGCTGTACATCCTGGAAGAGTATTTGCTTCTTTTTTTTTCCCCCCAGACAATATAGCACTGTTGATTCATGATCTTGTGCTCTATGACGGTGTTAGAACATGAAAACAATGGTAAGAATTAGCATCATCAGGACTTTCTCAAAGAAGAATACTCCTTAAAAACAGGCAGTGATGGATTTTCCTCATCTTTTTAGAAAGCTTGTTCTACAGTTGGTTCCTGTTTGCAGAGAATATTCTGTCCCATGATCTCTCTTTCTAGGGCATGGTTAACTTGCATTGTCCCAGGAGAGTACAGCTCTTGTAATACTTCAAACATCAGGGTGGGATTCAATTCTCACATTAAAACACCTACATTTAGGTACAGATATGTAGGTGCCTACGTATGAATAGGTGTCTAAGCTCCCAATATTTTAAGTGGAAATCTCCTCTGTAAAGCCACTTTGAAAAATACTTCTCTATTCTGAATAGGCCTATATTCTCATGATTGAGATATTAAGAAAACAAGTACTTGAGAGGCAAAAATAAAACCTTATAAAGATCTGGAAAGAAATATCAGATGATAGAATTAGTGCAGTGATAAATAATTGGGGTGCACAGATTAAATATACACCAACAAATCTGGACTGTTTATACAGTTGATTAATATGTTATTTCCTTTCTAACACCCATCATTTTTAGTAGAGTAATATACACAGATCATATATGGAAAAACAAACGTAGATCAATTTGTGTAGAGGGAGTGGTTGTAGATGGTCTTTGGGATCATGGTAGAAAACAAATGAAAACGGTGTCCTAGAATGATGCTGTTCAGGAGCATTACTTCCTATTACTGTAATACTTGTTCCCTTTCAAGTATCTGCACTTCAGAAAGGCTGATGGAATATGAAAAAATGTTCAGAAGAGACCTCTAAAGAGATCTTGTGTAGTCTAGAAAAGCTGTCTTATGATGAGCAACCACAAGGACTCGGTATATTTAGTTTACCCAATCTGATTGACAGAGGGATTCGGTCATGATCTGAAAAGAACCTATATGGGGAGTATGGTCTGTTAACAAGGCCATTTTACCTGAAAGTAGGGATTCCTGGTCTGATACGCATAGCACAGATGAACGTTGCCTCTTGCTGTATATGAATTTAGGAATTATTGCTGCTACTGCCCTTAGTTAAGGTATGTGGCTGCGCTCATCCCAGGACTTGGCAAGCCCCCCTCGCCCCCCTGCCCCGTACTGGTGCACAAGGTTATTCCTCACCAGGTGGAGGACTTTGTTGAACTTCATGAGATTAACTCTTGGACTGTTTGCATCCTGCTGTGTCGCCCTTCCAGCTGATGTCAGGGAGGTTTAAGTCTCCCGTAAGAACCAGGGTCCATGATCTGGATACTTTCTGAAGTTGCTCGAAGATTTCATCCACTTTCTCACCCTTTCTGGATAGTCTGTAACAGGCTCCCACCACCACGTTGCCTTTTTTAGCCTCTCTTCTGATCCTAACCCACAGGCTCTCAACCACCTTATCGTATGTCCCATACAGGACCTCCAGACTTTCAAGTTGCTTGTGCTGCGCGTAAAGGGCATCCCCCCCTCCTCGTCTTCCCTGCCTGTCTTTCCTGATGAGCCCATAGTCATCCGTCATAGCGCTCCAGTCGTGCAAGGTATCTCTCGTTTCAGTCATTCCAACGATGTCGTCGCTCTGCATCTGCACGTGGAGCTGCGGCTCCCTTTTCCTATTTCCCAGGCTGCATGCATTTGTGTGTAGGCACTTCAAGGCGGGCCTCTTTTGACCTGTTTTATCCTTCTCACGGGCTGTCTCGCTCTCGTCACCCTGCCCCATCCCCGTTCCCTCACTTACCTGCAAGCTGTTGTCACCATCCCCTGACATACAGGTCGTTACCGCAAGTCCTTCCTCGCTAGGTTGGCGAGCCTTTAGGCAAAGATGCTTCTCTGCCACTTGGTCCAATTAATCCTGCTTCTGGCTAGCAGCCCTCCTTCCTCAGAGGGAACCGTGGTCGCAAAAGCCAAAGCTCCGTTCTTCTTTAACGCCAGCCGCACGGCTAGCTGTTAACTTGCAGGAGGCATCTACTCCTACCTGAGCCTTTCCCCTGCACCTCTAGGATCAAAGAGATTACCTGGGCTCCCGTGTTCCGCCTCTTTGCCCCCAGAGCTCTGCAGTCCCTCTTGGCTTGCTCCAGGACTCCCTAGGCGATACTACTGTTGCCCAGGTGGATGAGCAGCAAGGGCTGGATGAGCCCCACCAGTCTCCCTGTGATACCCCGAACCGGGGTCCCCAGCTACGAACAAGCCTCCCGTGGCAGCGCGTGGGGCTGGCAGGCGAACGCCTCCACCCTCTGCGGAGGAGAGTCCCCAGCCGTCGCCACGTGCCTTTTTCTCCGGGTGCTAATGCATGTTTCGGCCCCAGGCGGCTCTAAAGCCTCCTGTAGCGAGTGGTGCTTGTTCCCCTTGACCGTTAGGGCGCTGCGCCGATTCTGTAAATTCAGGTCTAAGGGTGGAGAAGGGGCCGTTCTGCTGCCAGAAATTGCAAGCGTCCCGGCTCCTCCGTTGGGGAGACCATCCGTCGCTCCTTTGAGTGTGGTCTCTGACTGCCGCTCCTTCCCCGCGGCAGACAAACGGGAGCCCGATATTCCCTAATCAGTTGTCGCTCCTGTTCTGCCGCGTTTGCAGCGCTGCTCCTCCGCGGCTGCCCTGCAGGTCCTTCCTCTGCTGAGATCCTGCGCTGCAGAACTTCCCGCCGGTTGACTGGTAACGGCTGCCACACAGGGGCAGCAGGAAACTGCGCGGGGCACGGGCTCCGTGACGCCCACGGCTTCGCCGAGCGCTTGGCAGCAAAGCTCAGGAACGTCGCAGGAATCCGCCTCCTCCTCCTCCTCCTCCTCCTCCTCCTTCGTGCCTGCACTGCCACCCAGCACTGCTGCCATCCCGAGGCCTCCGGTGCACAGAGAGCCCTTTGATTTTACAAACTGTGTTTTCTATTTAAAAACAGTGGAAGTGGAGGAGGATGGAGTAGGGAGCGACACGGGCTTTGCTCTAAGTACAGATCAATACCGAAGGAAACCCACCGAGAGGAAGGAATTAGTTATACTGCAAGCTTGGTCAGCGAGGGTGATTCCAAAGAGTTACCGGAACAATAGCAGGAAAGATGTCATTTTAAATTCTTGATATCAAAACCAGCTACTGGGAAGAATCTGACATATCAAAGTGCCCAAAACAGGTTCTGGAGAACAGGAATGGGGAGAGCGGTTGATCTGTTTATCTGGGGGGAAGTGCTTGTGCTTGTGTAAAACTCCTTATGATCTTAGAGACGCTGAAATGCTTCAGAGACGATGCTCCCCAGCCTCGGAGAGCAGGGACCGTGTCTCCTCGGCAACAGGAAAGGCAGAGTCCGTTCCCATGGAAATGTCTTGCGAAGAGGGAAGGTTCCAGGCTCCTCGCTCTTCCTCTTCGGAGCCGTACCTGGAGCGGAGGCTGGCCGTGCACGCAGGTGCTCCGCTCCTGCAGCCGACGGGGAGGAGTGAGCTGTGAACGTGCTGCTGTTCCTGGCTCCCTGTAAAACAGATTAATTGTGCACTGTTGCTCCCATCTAAGGAATTCCTTCTTCTGTCGCTAACTGCCTGCATTGAGGACTTGGTTGCAGCCCTTCGTAAGGAAAGCAATATTCCTGCTAGCCAGAGAGGCATCAGAGCTTCTGACACTCATTCTTTCAAAGGAATAGACAGAACAAATTAAAAAAAGAAAAATAGAAAAAGTGGTGTATACAGGGAGTCTGTATCTCAGCAAACCTTTCTGATATCTGAAGGGTGAAATGGAGAACTATGCAGAAGCAGTGGCAGGTCTGTTTGCATGACATCCACCAAATAAGAAGCTGATAATACAATAAAGAAATTATATATAGCAGGCAAAATTAGACTCAGCAGGGGCCAGAAGTAGGATCTAAATATAGTTTATTCTTTTGGGTTTTGTTTTTAAATCTGAGGTGTGGGATGCAGAAGCATTAGTGGAGCAGTGATGATTTCAAAGTGAGGGACTCGGAAAATGATTCTAAAAGCAGCATTTTGTATGCATAGAAAGAAAAGGAAGGTATATGTATTATTGAGCAGGTGTCTGGCTGTGCAATATGTTTGTTCTTTTGTTTATAAGTTTCTTTAGGAACAGCCTGCTTTTAATTCCACTGACTGTCTTCCTAGTCTTGCATGATGAGATGGTAAATGGAAACGCACTATTCACCTTATTTATCCTTATGTTGTGTCCCCTAATATAGACCTTACAAGGTAAAAAAAGCCTAGCATTTTCAATCTCTCCTCTTGAAGTGGCCTCTCTAACCCCTGATTCTTCCTTTTCTGCATCTCTGTTCCCTTTAATTTTGCTATACTTAACAAAAAGACAGTAGCTAGCTCTGCGCATGTGCTTTCAGGTAAGGACATTCCTTGGCACTGTGTCATGGGCCTGTTTCTGGTGTCATTCTCCACTCCATTGTTCCTCATCTGAACCTACTGCATAATGAATGAAGGTGTATTTCAGTTATTTGCAATGCTTAATTTTTTTCTGAGTAGAATCCTAGAATCACAGAATAATTGATGTTGAAAGAGATCTCTGGAGATCATCTAGTCCAACCTCCCTGCTCAAAGCACGGTCAACTAGATCAGGTTGCTCAGTATCACATCCAGTCAAGTTTTGAATATCCCCAGGGATGGGATAAGTTGCTTACTAGGCAATGTGTTCCAGTGCTTGACCACCCTCACAGTGAAGAAGGGTTTTTTTCTTAAGTTTAAATGAGATTTCCTGTATTTCAATTTGTGCTCATTGCCTCTTTTCCTGTCACTGGGTGCACTGAGAGGAGTCTGGCTCTGTCTTCTTTACACCCTCCCATCAGATATTTACACGCATTGATAAGATTTCCCCCCCCCCCCCCCCCGAGCCTTCTGTTCTCCAGGCTAAACAATCCCAGTTGTCTCAGCTGGGAGATCCTGTCTGGTCCCTCATCAGGGACCCTCATTCCATCAGTTCTCCTTGTATGATAGATGCTCCAGTCCCTTAATCACCTTTGTGACCCTTTGCATGTCTTTCTCGTACTAAGGAGCCCAGCACTGAACACATCACTCCAAATGTCTCACCAGTGCCGAGCAGAGGGGAAGGATCACCTCCCTTTACCTGCTGGCAATGTTCTTCCTAATGCAGCCCAGGATGCTGTTGGCCTTCTTTGCAGCAAGGGCACATTGCTGGCCGGTGTTCACCTTTTTGTCTACCAGGACCTCCAGGGCTTTTTCTGCAAGGCTGCTTTCAAGCTAATCAGCCCCCAGCATGTACTGCTGCATGGGGGTTGTTCCTCCCCGGGTGGAGGACTTTGCACTTGCCTTTGTTGAACTTCATGAGGCTCCTCTCTGCCCACTTCCGTAGCCGGTCAAGGTCCCTCTGAATGGCCACACAACCATCTGCCATATCAAACACTCCTCCCAGTTTTGTATCGTCTACAATCTTGCTTAGGGTGCACTGTGTCCCTTCATCTAGGTCATTAATGAAGATATTAAACAGTATTGGGCTCAGTATCGACTCCTGGGGTACTCCACTCATGAATGGCCTCCAGCTGGACTTTGTGCTGCTGATCACAAATCTTTGAGCCCAGCAGTTCAGCCAGTTTTCAGTCCACCTCACTGTCCACTTGTCTAGTCCATACTTCATCAGCTTGTCTATGAGGATGTTATGGGAGACAGTATCAAAAGCCTTACTAAAGTCAAGATAAATAACATCCATTGCTACCCCCTCACCCACCAAGCCAGTCATCTCATCGTAGAGGGCTGTCAGGTTGTTAAGCGCAATTTCCCCCTCGTAAATCCATGCTGACTACTCCCAATCATCATCTTGTCCTTCATGTGCTTGGAAATGCTTTCCAGGAGGATTTGCTTCATTATTCCCAGGGATCAAGATGAGGTTGAGCAGCCTGTAGTTCCCCAGGTCCTCTTCGTTGTCCTTGAAGATAGCAGAGACATTTGTTTTCTTCCAGTCCTCAAGAACCTCTCCCAGTTGTCGTGACCTTTCAAAGATAACTGAGAGTGGCCTCACAATAACATCAGCTAGTGTATATCCAGTTTGTTTGAATATTCCCTAACTGGATTCTTTTCCACTGAGGGTAGGTCTTCCTTGCTCCGGACTTTCCCACTGGTCTAAGGGGCCTGGATTTGCTGAAGACCAGTCTTACCAGTAATGATTGAGGCGAAAAAGGCATCGAGTGCCTCAGCCTTTTCCATGCCCTTTTTCACCAGGTCCCCTTCCCCATTCAGCAGTGGGCCCTGATGTACTTGCAGAATCCTTTCTTGTTGCCCTTCATATCCCTCACTAGAGCCAACTCCAGATGGGCTTTGGCTTTCCTAACTCCATCCCTGCATGCTCAGACAGTGTCCGTATATTCCTCCCAGGTCACCTGTCCCTGCTTCCACCTCTTGTATGCTTCCTTTTTATGGTCAGGAACTCCTTGTTCATCCATGCAGGCCTCCTGCCACCTTTGCTTGATTTTCTGGTCGTTGGGATGGACCAATCTTGAACTTGAAGAAGGAGATCTTTGAAAATCAACCAGCTTTCCTGGACCCCTCTTTTCTCCAAGGCCATATCCCATGGGATTCTTCCCAGCAGATTCCCAAACAGGCCAAAGTCTGTTCTCCTAAAGGGTTGTGATCCTGTTTTCTGCTTTGTTCCCTCATTTCATGATCCTGAACTCCACCATCTCATGCTCACTGCAGCCAAAGCTGCCCCTGACCATTGCATCCCTGGCCAGTTCTTCCTTGTTTGTAAGAGTCAGGTCCGGCAGAACCTCTCTCCTCATCGGCTCCTCGATCGCCTGCGCTAGGATGGTGTCATCAATGCACTCCAGAAACCTCCTGGATTGCTTGTGCCCTGCTATGTTGTCCCTCCAGCAGATATTGGGATGGTTCAAGTCCCCCATGAGGACCGGGGCCTATGAACACGAGGCTTCTTCCAGTTGTCTGAAGAAGGCCTCATCTTCCTCTTCCTCCTCATTGGGGGTTCTGTGGCAGACATCAGTGTTGGTCTGCCTGCTGATCATGACCATAAACACTCAGCCGGTTCATCGTCCAACCCCCGGCAGAGCTCCAGGTGTTCCAGCTGCTCTCTCCCATAAAGGGTAGCTCCCCTTCCTTGCCTTCCTGGCCTTGTCCTTCCCAAAGAGCTTGTAGACCTCCATCAGCACGTCCAGTCGTGTGAGCGGATCGGCTACCTCAGAATTCAGTGTGCGTATGGGATGGGGAAGGAAGCAGAGAGGATCCTGCAGGAGAGGGAAAAAGCCTCTCTGTCTAGGAGCAGATGTCGCACCGCTGCGATAGGAATCAAGAGTCACGTCTTGATAAGCCTTAGGAGAGCGTCGTCTGTCCTCTAGCCAAAACTAAGTGACCGAAAGAGCCCAGGGTGTGACTGACTCCTGCTCTCGTTCATGCTGTGTCTTTGGGTCCCTGCTGCAATGAGAAGCCTAAAGCATTTTTATTTTGTGAGACTGCAACGAGATTAGAAGTTGAAAGACTGTTAACTGTGTTAGTTGTACGTGGTCCATTCTTCTCCAGCTGCCGGATGGAATGGAGCTGTTTCCCGAAGGTGTTCTTCAGGGCCTCATCTGGTTTGAGATACCAGAGCGCTGTGTCCCGTGAGTGTGCAAGAGTGTCCGCAGAACCGGTTCTCTGATAAGTAAGGGAGTTAACATATAAAGGGAGAAACAGGGAAAAGAAATGATAAGCCTAATGGTAAGGCCATAGCAAGGGGGAGGGGTGTAGGCCTGCAAATGATCCCTCATTAAATTATTTCTGATGAGGAACTGGGACTGGTGACATACTTCTTGCAGCCCTGAGGCATGATAAATGCACGGCAAAGCTGTGGCAGGGTGGGGTAAAACCAGCAAGCAGAGAAGATGGATGCATAAGCGGGCGCTTTCTTACTCTTTTATTCGGCATCTGAGACAGTTTCAGAGCAAATTTTTGTCATCAGCATTCCAAGCGGATTTAATCAGAGTCAAAAAGCATTTGCAAAGTTCAGAAGAGACAGAATTGCCGTGGTGAGATATGCAATGACAACAGTTTGATTGCAGGAAGGAAGGATTGGCTGGAAAGGCAGGAGTAGGTGGAGAAACTGGGAAAAAAAGCATTGGTTGGAGAGAAGGAAGTTGATGATGAAAAAATCCGAAAGGTAGCAGTGTTGGTTGAAGGCAAAATCAGATAAGTGGAAGAGTTGTTACTGATCAGATAAAAGTAGCAAAGGAATCAGTTATGTTACAGACAAAGAAGCTTTTCTAAAGAGAAATTTTACAAGCTTTTTTATGTTTGTAGGTTTTTTTCTTCCAGTATTCTGCTCCCCGTATTCCCTATGGCTGGAATATTAGTCATTTAGCTTCAGTTACATAAAATTTTCACCAGTTTTTTTTTAACTTTTTAATGTTTTTTTACACTAGATGAATATCCTACTCCAGATTTACTATCTGGAATATTAACTACCGAGGTTTAGCGACATATTTTTCTGCTTTTCTTGTCACCCTTGGGTTGATAACTAACAATCCAGAAAGCCTTTCTCTCTATGATCTTAGCAGAGGCTTGTGCCTTATTATTTGCCATATATAATATAATCATATATATATATATATAAAATCAGCAGTCAGCACTGCTGTATCGTATGTACACGTACTAGCTTGGGCGCAACATCTGAGCGCTGGAGCGTCTCTCTCGGGAACGAAGCAGCCTGGTTTCCCAGGAGAGAGCAGGGTAGTCAAACCCCCCCCAAGCGCGTTGTTCCTGTGGTTTCAAGTTGCAGGCGGGGTATAAATTGGTCAGAAAACAGGTGCTGAGGGTGGGGTGCGCAGAGCAGGAATTTGGTGGCTGTTCGGAATGAGCAGAGCTAAACGGCTGGTGTGCCAAGTCCGCTGCCTGTCACCGCGACCGCTGCTGCCTCTGTCAGGCTGCGCTCTTTCCGTTTCCATCTGCTGACTTTGCCTGTGACCGGTAAAGGACAGCGACCATATTGTCCGTATCTATAGCACGTGGTGCTGCTGGGCCCGAGACACAGCTGAATTCCAAGAATGGGAAGAACAGTGAAATGTCACCGATAATACGACATAAGGCACAGCACATACTCTTTTCCCTCTCACAGTTCACACACACACACACATATATACATTCCCCATGCCATTTGAGTTTTTCCATGGTATCCCTGTACGTTCTATTTATTTTGCAAAGCACTGAATGCCATAATGTTTCAGCTTAGGTTTCTTCCACCCCCCACATATGTCTTGAGGTCCATTTGTGTTTAATGAGTAATTAGTGCCACCATTTATGTCCCTCGCCGTTTAAACCCGTTTCTCCTGGGAGCGCATGCGGTGCGTTTCTGTGCACGCTTTGTGGCTTCACAGCCCGTCGCCGAACGCCGTTTGCTGCCCGGGGCTGTGATCTGCCAACCTGCTGTGCCCGTACTGCGGTGGGAGAGATGAGGAGAGA
The DNA here is from genome assembly GCF_003343035.1 of Apteryx rowi. Taxonomy (NCBI): domain Eukaryota; kingdom Metazoa; phylum Chordata; class Aves; order Apterygiformes; family Apterygidae; genus Apteryx; species Apteryx rowi. The sequence goes on from NW_020450985.1 coordinate 346,575, forward strand.
AGCGACTTATTGTGCTGGGGGTCTGCTGCTTTTGCAATACCCTTGCTCAGAAAAGATCTTTAGCTGAAAGTCTGCTGTCCTGTAATCATGTCTCTGTGACGTGAGCTGCCGTGCCTGGCGTTTCCGTATTTCTTTGACTTCATATATGCATTTATGTACTAGGAGAAAGGAAAGCTGAAAAGATTAGAAAACTGTCTAGTCTGCTTCTACAGACATACCACAACATAGACATTCCTTCATCTCAGGATTTATCTTCCGCCGTCTGCTTGCGTTTTTCCAGTCTAAGCCTTATGTCTAACATTAGGCCCATTTGAATTTTTTCCTCTGTCCTCACTGGCTATGAAAGTTCCCCAAAATCTTGTCATTTGAGGACTTAATCAACATGCCTTTTACTCCCCTCTTTTAGATCTTTAAGGAAGATGGTAAAAAAATCTGGATATAACACTTATCCTTGGAGTCCTTAATAGCCACTTCCTTTCCACTTGATTTTATCATTTGTAATCCCCTTTTGTTTATAACTTTTCAGTTAATATTTATTTTGCCTGGCATTACATACAAATCATGTTCATGTTAAGAACTTCAGACATATAATAATATTTTACTAAATTGCCTTTAAATTACATTTGTCATTTTCCCACTGGCTGCCATTTTCCAAAAATTCACTGATGTTTGCTCTAATTATGTATTGTTTGAGATGAAAACTTACTTTTTGGGGGGTAATCTCCTTGCAATTGTTGTAATTATTCTGCAAAATAAAATCTTTTAAAAAGACACTTGGGCTTGTCTGGCAACACAGTTCTTTTACGCTCACCAATATTACTTACTGGTCTCAGTTCCATTGTGCTCTGAGTCCGTTGTGGTTTTATTCACCTAATAATTGTTCTACTAGTTTAGCTGAAATGGGAGGTGGATTTGTTAGTCTATGCCAAGATTGCTCTGCTTTCCTTCTTTGGTTATGTGCTTTCTCCAGTCTCCTAGTGCTTTCTGCTAGTGCTTTCTCACTTCTTCCTTAGCTGCGGATATTAATACTTCCTTCAGTCAGTACTTACTTATTATTGATTTGCTCAAACTAAAGATCTTTTTCCAGCTGAATTTTGAGTAAGAACTGGATATAATCTTAGCATTATTAATATTAATCAAAGTGGGCTTTCAGAAATTCTTTTTTCCTGATAAAGAAACAGGAAATCCTGTTGGCTTTCCTACATTAGAGAAGTGTGAAGGTGCTCCAGGCAGTCACATTGGTCTGATCCCAACTGCATGCAATGCTGAAGAATGAATTTTGAAAGAGAAAATAACAGAACATGATGAGGACATAAATGGTAGATGGGATAAAAGGCAGCATGAGTTTACTAACCTAATATCCTTCTTGGATAACTAATTTTTTAGACAAGGGAAACAGTATATCTAGTTTATCTAGACTTCAGTGAAGCCTTTGATACAGTGCTACCTGAAAATTTTGTTGAGCTTCAGAAGACATACTAATAGAAGAAAAGCAGGGCAGTTGTTGTTAGTTTCCACTCTGAACTGTCACACTAGAAGGTTAGGATGTAGTCTTGGGGAAGAACTTAAACCCATGGTGGATGCTAAAGGCTTGAGCAACCAAGTATTCCTTTATTTCCACCACTTTTGAAAAATGAAAATCTATTCCAGGACAGTCTCTTCTCTTCTCTATTCTCCTTCCCGAATCCAAGTCTTCCTACTAACTTTTTATAGTTGGCAGCTCTGCTCTGGCCCTTGCCTGGAAAATAACGGAGGAGTATTGTGGGCTGCCTGTAGCACTCAGCTTCTCTGCTAAGTGAAGGAGAGAAGCCATGCACGGATGTCACTGCACAACCTGTGGAAAGTGGTTTTGGTGAGGATGAAAGAGTGGAGATAGGTAGAAGCACAGTGGGACTGGACAGCATACTGTGAGGTCGCACAGGACTGTGCAGAGTTGGATAAAACAAGTATGGTTGATACGGTTGAAATACGGAAGTATGGCGATATGGTTGAATGAGGACTCATCATTTTGCATCCTATAGTATTACGTATCTTTTTCTCCATCTTTTGACATCCCTGCTGTTGTCTTTGATTGCTTTTAAAAATAATCAGGATGTAAGCTTGTAGTTATCTCTGCACCTCTGTAGAAGGATGCTTGGAACCTCTGGAGATAGACACACATGCTTTTTTGCCCACATTTATTCTTTCTTGCCTTTGTTTCAAGTCTTCTTTCCTATGGTATTTCTTCACTGCAGGTAGATTTGGAAAATAGTTAGTGCAATCTGCATATTTAGATTCCTAATTGTCATATTGTTTTAGCAATCAGATGCTTATTCTTTTTCCAACTATCCTCTTCTAAGACAGAATCAATGCCACCTACCTCACTCTGGACTGCTTGTCCAGATCACTCTGCTTGTCTGACCTGTTCTTAAAGACCTTCAGTGATGGAGACTCCACATCCTTGCTGGGCAAGCCGCTCCAGAACATCTCTGCATTTACTGCTCTACTCTTCTTTAATATCTAACCTAAATTTCCTTGGGTGCAATTTCAGCCCATTATTTCTTGTGCTATGGAGAAGTTTTTTCCCTTATTTGCATCAGCCTTTGGATATTTGAAGACTGTTATTTCCTCTTTCCCTCTTCAGGCTTTACAGTTCTGACCACACTTACTGTTCTCTGAACCATCTTCATCCCTTTCCACTACATTTTCTTTGATGCACAGAGCCCCAAACTGCAAAGAATAGTCCAGTTGAAACATTAACGATTCTTAGGACAGCAGGATTAGTTCAGAAGGGTTCCTCAGCCGTATCCCAACTGTGCCATGAAAAGGAGGAAGGATGGGAAAGAAGCAGAGATAGAATGAGGAGAAGGATCTAGAGTGTCCTTGTCACTGCTTCTGCTGCCACCAAGGGGAAGAGAGAAGTGGGGCAGCATCCACTGCTAATGCTCTTATGGTTTGTCTGCTTATTTTGTGGGGGTGTAATATTGTTGATTCACATTCAGCTTATGATCTGTTACTCCTCAAATATTTTTCTCAAAAACTACTCTCTAGCGGTTGTTCTCCATCCTGTGTTTATGTAGTTGATTATTCCTACCTTGATGTGGAACCTTGCAATATTTCTTATTGAACTATGCCTGTTTTTTCAGACTACTTCTCCAGCTTCTCAGGATTTTAATTTTAATCTTCTCTCCCAGTATACCTGTAATTCTCCCCCCCCCAACTTTATGCTGCTAGCAAATTTAATAAGCATGTTCTCTTGATCATTATTGAGACTGTTAATGAGAATATTGAATAATTCTGAACTCAGGACCTAGTTGCTATTTCTTTCCCCAAGCCTTTTCTTTTTCTTGAAAAAACATTATTATAATAAGCAAAGGTTCAACCTTGGGACATTTTCTGCCTGATTTTCAGTACTTTTTCTGTGCCATATTACATCAGTTCTAAAACTGTAGAGAATATTTTGTTGTTTTAAGGTTATTTTAATATTTCAGTGGATAGAGCCCTGTTGACTTGAGTGAAAATTGGATGAGAGAAACCATGCCTCTTTAGGACAACCAGCAGTTTTATCTACTTAATTACCTGTAGATTAGGAAATAGAAGGCAGCTACAAACATACCCTTAAAAAACACCACCTTATCATTTCCAGCTTTTACAGCCTGATCACTATAGCTTAAAAATATTAAAAGCTTGAAAAATAACACAGAATTAAAAAAAAAAAAGAAAAATAAAGCAAACAAACTGGTTGGACAGAGGCGGCCTCCAGAGCCCCAAGAGGTGAGGAGGGAGAATTTCAGGCTTTCCTTGAAATGAAATGAGTTGGGAATATAGCACAAGGGGAGCTTGAAGGGAGCAATGGAGGGACTGAAGGAGCTCCACAGGCGGCTCAACCTTCAAAAACTAGTAAAGGAATACAACTGTTGTAGAGCCAGCCCTGTGCTGCTGACATGTTCTAGGCCAGAAATGTCCAGGAGCTACCTACGTAGTTGTAGCAGTTGGGGAAGAGAAAGATATTTGTGTTGAATCAGGCGCTTTTTAAAACATACTCATTTCCCACATTTTATGAGAAAACACAGGGAAAATAGAAGAACAGGACAGATTTAAAGTAAAATTATTTAATTTACAAAGTCAGGCAGTTGCAGTTTGGGGGAGGTCATTCTTGCGCCGTAGCCCTCATCCTTTTGCGCACGGGCGTTATGCGCTGGTTTTTCTTTGCAGCACCGCGGTGAGCGGAGGAATCGCAGGAAACGGGTTCAATCCTTAGCTAGGTGAGGTTGGGCGAGTCACTTCCATTCATTTATACCTTCGTTTCCATTTGCAAAAAAAGCCATAGTTGTACTGACTTCCTTTCTGAAGCACCTTGAGAACTATCAATAACGCCAAGAACCGAGTTTTATTATTACATGAACATTTTTTTTTAATCCTTCAGGATTTATTCTGTCCATGGCGACAGTGAATCTCCTCCCCCCCCAACTTTCAAGCGCTGGGCCTCGTTATCCGATGTTCTTTTAAGGAAATTCCTTTGCGGGCTCCCTGCCGAGAGCATCCGGGTGGAGCACAGTTCGTGCTGCCTTGCAGTGACCTGCCATTCAGCAGCGCCCCGTAACGAACCCTCCCGCTTCGGAGCGGAACGAGGAGACGGGGGCAACCGCAGCTCATTCCCTGCGACTGCTCGGAAGAATAAAAGCCCCCAAAGCCCGCAGCGCGCCACGGGCGGGGGCGGCGCGGGCCGCGCTCCGGCGCCCCGCAGAGGGGGCGGCCCCGGGGGCGGCGGGAGGCAGC